>NC_041386.1:20174935-20213661 GCF_002162155.2 Triticum dicoccoides
CGGGGGCGATGGGTCCGGCGCAGGGAGCGTGGCGACGTTGGAGAAACGAGAGGGAGTGGGGCGGGAATCGTGCGGGAGGAGTGGGGGAAGTGGGCGTGGTTTGGGGGGGTTAGGGTTTCTAGGTGGGGAGGGCCATATAGGCCGGGGGAACTGGACCGACTTTGGCCAGCTGGGCCATTCGGCCCAGTGGAGGGGGGCCCTTTTTATTTTTTATTTCTATTTACAGTTTTGCCTTTTTCTTTTTATTTATACTTCCTGCATTGTTTTCACTTATCTCTTAAGTTCATTTAGTTTTATTAATTAGTGTAATAGACCATAAATTGGTAGTTCTAATTATACCACAACCACATTAAATTGGGAACTTTAAATAAAGTAATTTTCATTTGTTTTAATATTCTCAAAGCGTTTAAATAATTGTTTTTTGCTACTGCTTCTATTATTTAGTGCACCTAAACATCTTATAGAAATTTGGATTCAGCACCACAACCCTCTAAGATTTACCTGCTACGCTTTGAACATTTTAGTTTTAATATATGAAAATTTTACCGTTTGACTTGATTTTGAGATTGAATTCGAATCGGTTTCGAACTAATGCAAGGTTAACAACAGTAATCGTGGTGACGTGGCGTCATTGGCGGAGGGTTATTGCAGCTTGAATACCCGAGCGTCACATACAGTTAAAAGCAAATTACATGTTTAACAAATTTTATTGTTAATATAATCTATATGTTAATATTAATCAATGCCACCATTTGAGAAATGCTACTGTCTTGCTTTCTTTCCCATTTAGATAAGGTAGATGTTTCTTTTTGTTGGCTTCTGTGTCATGCACCGTTATTTACCACTAATTGTTTCCTTTGCACCTCTGTGTAAATAGGGTTATCTACTTCACCTCGTTGCCATTGTGACCTTTTGTTGCACTGCACAAAACACTTTTGTTTTAAGAGTGTTTTGTGCAGTTCAACCAAAATGTCACACCGACAATGTTGCTTGATTGCTTGATCTTAGTAGAACTGCACAAGAGGAGATCTTACTTCCTATCCATTAAGGTGAATTTGGTTCAGATCTTCTTCTTGTGAGTTGTTTGAATTCCACATCATGAGACGTCAGTACTAGCCTTCTTTCACATGATTCTGCAGTGTGCTTTCATATGTTGTGCTACTTGTACGATAATGTTGCTTGATTTTAGTGAACTGCACAAATGGAGACAAGACTTCCAATCTGTATGTGCACCGTAATATCCCATTGAGGTAAGATAAGGATATTTCACAACTGATGGCTTGTATTTTGCCACTTTCATCAGAAAATTAAGTTTAGTACTATACTTGTGCTCCCTAATTGACATGCCAAATCTTACATTGAAGGCAAAGCTTGTCTGTTATTGAACCAAGTGATGAAGGGGAAGAACAAGCGGAAGAAAAACAAAAATCAACTCACGGTGCTGTAATGAAGCACTGGAACTGTGATGACACAAGTAATGATATAGTTTTGCATCATAATTTATTGCTATGGCTGGAATGAGCAATTGTTTTGCCACTGATTTGATGCCACTCGTAATGTAATATGTAATTATCTCAACTTGTGCAAATAGGGATCTTCTTTGAAGATACCATATATTTTAGTGGAACTGCACAAGAAGATGTTGGAAACATTAAACTAATCGAGGAGTATATAGTAAGCATGGCCACCACCGTAGATAGCAACAGATGGTTCCGGAGAAGTGCTTCATCGGTATGCTTTACACAATAAGCCTCCTGACAAAGGTTGGTACTCGCCCACTGATTTCATCCATATGATTAAGCTTTGTCATCTCTATTGGTGTTGTGCTACTGTTTAGATACTGCCATGAAAAAGTGGTATTGTCCTTGAGAAGTGCTTCATCTGTTCTGTTTTAAATATTTCCTCTCCTTTTTTTCGAGCAAACAGGGATGCTAGCATTTAGTAGTCCTGTTGTCTTTGCATAACAGGATCATATTCCTCTGAAGAAGAATATGGAGTACGTGAAGTGACTAGTTCTGATTATGCCAGGATGAAGAAGCCCTGTCTATCTTCTCATCAGAAGGAGCAGTTGAAGGATGGTTACATTACTCCCCACAAGACCAAACTAACTTCAACTCAGAAGGACTGACAAATCTCCATCTTTTTGCTGTGATGCGCGAGTACAATGTTGTTCTAGGATTCTTTCTGGTGAGTTCCATTTTTCTAAAAGTGTGCTCTACATGGACCATGTATGTGCCTGTTGAAACTGTCAATTCATAGTACAATTTGCTTTATACTAATCACTTTTTTGTATTTGTGCAAACAGGGGTGCTCAGCTTGATTTCAATGGGAACTGCACAAAATGTTCATGAATACATCAAATCATTCATTTCCACCACAAGAAAGGAGGTGCCGATAATTTCAAGGTGTTGCAACATATAAGGGCGAAATCATACAAGCTACACGCGAATTTGGTTGATTTTGGTGGAACTGCACAAAAAGAACAGCTGGTTTATTTAGCACGAGGTTCCATGTCAATGTCCGAACTGATGGCAAACCCTACCCATTCCACAATCGTAGGCATTTGATATTTTGGAATGGGACAACCTTGTCAAAATTTTCTCATTGATTTTAGCAAGACATGCGTTTGATATTTTCGAATGGGACGCCCTTTGCTGTCAGCAGCGTCGATCAATTTTTTCTTTATTCTTTAGTTGTGAAGTAAATATTGCCTCTGACATGTGTGTCGCTGAGATGCATAATCATTGATTGTTTTGAATGTTCTCTATGAATTGCCAGGCCTGTGTGTTTGATTGCAATGTACAGAAATGCTAAAAGCTGCTCAAACTCTTTGTACTCCTTCTGTTCCTTTTTACTTCGCACATTGTGAAAGTGCATACTTTTTTGTATAAGATTGGTCAAAGTAGAGATACTTTGATTGCAGACAAAACTTGTATGCAGACTAGAAAGGACCGGAGGGAGTACATGTGAAACTGCTACAAATGAGGTGATCACCCTGGGAATAATTCTAGTACGTATTGTTTAGCATGTTCATCCAATGCCAGTGATACAGGAATTCGAACTAGTTGAAATAAATTCATTCATACATGGTCGGATTTCATATAAACATGCCGGATTTCATTACATTTCATACATTCTTCAACTAAAAAGGGGTGCGCTGGAGGTATAATTAATTAACCGAAGCTACCCACCTGTGTCCTGCTGAGCCGAACAGAAGCTTCAGTGAATTAACTGCAGGTGCAGTTGCATAACAGACATGTGGCCTGTTGGGCCCATGTGTCAGTCAGCCAACTGCACCAGCAGTTAAGTAGAAGCAGCGTTCTTCTCCAGCGCAGCTCTCTGACTCCATGTCGCCGCCAAGAAGCTAACCAGCCGTCAATGGTCAACCCGCCTAGCTTGGCTTCAACTGAAGGGTAGCAGTGGTGGCCTTACTTGGACCCGAGCGGTAGCGACCTACCGTGTTCTACTCTTCCTCGTTTTCTGTGTGATGCGGCCTCGTTGGCAGCGGGGCGGGGCCTTGGCAGAGCCGGCAATGTCCTCTGCCTCGTTGTTGGCGGGGCAGGCCCTCGACGGAGCCGGCGGTGTCCTCTGCCTCATTGTTGGCGGGGCGGGGCCTCGACGGAGCCGGCGGTGTCCTCTTCCTCGTTGTTGGCATCGCGGGGCCTCGGTGGAGCAGGGCCTCGTCGACGCCAGCGGAGCGGGGACTCATCAGAGCTGGCATTGTCCTCTGCCTCGTCCTCGATCTCGCCAAACAGCGCCTCGCCCGCTTCATCGCCCTCTTTCCTAGCCTCTTTGTAGGCGGCCGCAGCCTCTGCCACCTGCATGCGGTACCGCCAGCGCTCGAGGCAGCCCTTGCGGGCAGAGTGGTATGAGTCGAGCAGCGCCTCCTGCTCCGCCCGCTCCGTGGCGATCTGCTCCTCCGCCCGCAGGTGCTCCTCGAGGAGATGGTGGTTGTAGGCGGCGTCGGCCTGCGCCTCCCGGAACTGCTCCTCACGCATCTGCCTCACCCTGTCCATATATTGGGCATGAGCCTCGCTGATGGTCATGGTGCAATGCACCGGCGAGGATGGCGCGGAGGAGGGGGTTGGCGCCGGATCGTCGACTACCATGTTCTCCATTGGGATGTCGTCGTTGTCCGGCTGCCTGCCGGCCAGCCGGTCTGCAGCAATGGCTGCCATCTCCTTGTGGTCTGTTGTCCTCCCGTCCCGAAGAGCGCTGGAGTGCGAGGAAGCCATGGTGGGCAGTAGTGGTGTGGACAGGAGAAAGGGAACGGATGCGGATGACTGCTGCTATAGCCGGCGCAGCAGTTTATATAGCAATGGTGGGCGGGTGGAGGGATGGACGTGTGGCGCCGGAGTAGCCGCCTCAGCAACCGCATATCATTAATATGGGCGGCAGATGGACGGACGGACGACACTTGTGTCATTTGAAGGCGGAGCAATCGCCTGCACCGGGAAGCAGGGAGGGCGGTGCTGACTGTTTCGGGCGGAAAGCGCGCGCGGGCGAGGAGATGACTTTACTTGGAGAGGATGACAACGGGGACCCACCAGGTCCATAGCCTCACATACGCAAGTGCCTCCTTATTATATATATACATATATATATATATATAACTATAATTTATTTTGCTTCCTCCTGGTTTCCTGACATCACGGTCCCACACCATTGTCAACCAATGTAGTACTCCCTCCTTTCCGGTTTATAGGACTTATCTCAAAATTTTTGTTTTTCCATTTTATAAGGCCCAATTTGGTTGTTCCCCATCACATGTTCAGACTTCAAGGTGCATTAAATCATTGCATGCAAGTATTAAGAGAAAACTAACCAATGCATGCACTTTATGCATGCATGCATTGCAATTAATGCATTCGTAAACATAATTTTTTTGAGGAAAACAAGAGCATTAATTGGGTGCTTTTGCAAACTACAAAAAATATTCCACCACTCATCATCTACCTTGGTTGGTGAGATTTTTTAATTGAGCCTTATAAACCGGAAAGGAGGGAGTAGTCAATAAACAAGAGAATTGCACAAGAAGCGGCCGACAGCTGGGACCAAGCAGCTCGAGCAGTATTTGTGTTTTTGAGGTGTGAGCACTGCAGAGTTTTTCGATGTTTATCCCCGATATTAATTTTTCTCCTCTGAACAACAACGAAAACATCACTACAGGTATTAACTGGGTTGGCTGTGGCCCGTCTAGCCCAGGCCAGATATCCAGCCCAGATATTAATTTTTTTTCAAGCTGAAAATGGCTAGCCCAGCTATACTTTTTTTAGGAATACCCAGGCAAGGTCAAGTTGTTATTCTCCGCCCCGCTGGGCTGAAAATCTTTCCTAGGAGGGATGGATTAGGCTTAACAAGAAACTGGGCTTTAAGAAATAATAAATGGGATGTAATTATAAAAACTAGGCAGTAACTATAAAAAATGCACCAAACACGTGATTACTTTATAAAATATTTTTTTTGTCTTTTGAAATTTTTAATTTCATTAATTGTTGCGAGCGTAATGTTTCGTTGGATTCTTATGTAATATAAATTTATAGTGACATTGTATTTAATCTGACTAGAAATTTCGGGATAAAAATATTTCGGATCCCATCAAAATGTGGGAAATTTTATTGAATTCTGTTTTGAACGGTTGGTTGAAATGGGCTATACTTTTAACAAACTGTAAATGGGCTGTAGTAAATTCCATTAGAATTCAAAAATGGGCTACACATTCTTACAAATCTCAAATGGGCTATAAGTTCTCTGCCACACACTTCTGGCCTTACTAAGTTGACGCGTCCCCTAAAAAACAGAGTCTGTCAACACACGGTTCTAGCAGCAGTGGCCATTGGATGTCCATCCAACAGATGCCGTGCTTCTTTTTCAATCTTGGATATTCTAGCATCACCCGCCCAAAAAATGATTCCTCCCCCTGACATCTGGGCGCATCGTTTCGGAAGCTGACCTGTGGGCCTACTAAGTTGACATACCAAGGGTTTTGTCAACTTAGTCAATATAAACGATTCTAGCTGCAGTGACCGTACGATGTCCATCCAACGGCCGTCGTGCTTCTTCAACCTCTGGTCTTCTTGCTCCAGCCACCCAAAGCAGCGCCGGTCGTGCCGCCTACTCCTGCCTCCCGTGGCCAGCTGTGCTGCCGCGGAGGCCTCACCGCCCCCTACTACTCCCACCGCTGGCCAGGCCATCCCTCCACTCACCCACACCCCCTGTTATTCTGCGGTGATGACAGAGCAGCCGAACCAGTGAACCCTCGTACTCCTCTCCGCGTGTGCATCCACTGCCGCGTCTTCCCCGACTCCGCATCGTCCCCTTCCTAGGCCTCACCGTCGTCCATCACCCTAGTGCTCTTAGCGCGGCATGGTCAACGTGGTCAAGGAATGACTTCCATCGGATGTGGACTGTACGTGGAGAGTGAGGGAGTCCTGGATTAGGGGGTCTCCGGACAGCTGGACTATCTCCATTGGCCGCGCCCAAAAAATGATTCCTCCCCCTGACATCTGGGCGCATCGTTTCGGAAGCTGACCTGTGGGCCTACTAAGTTGACATACCAAGGGCTTTGTCAACTTAGTCAATATAAACGATTCTAGCTGCAGTGACCGTACGATGTCCATCCAACGGCCGTCGTGCTTCTTCAACCTCTGGTCTTCTTGCTCCAGCCACCCAAAGCAGCGCCGGTCGTGCCGCCTACTCCTGCCTCTCGTGGCCAGCTGTGCTGCTGCGGAGGCCTCACCGCCCCCTACTACTCCCACTGCTGGCCAGGCCATCCCTCCACTCACCCACACCCCCTGTTATTCTGCAGCGATGACAGCGCAGCCGAACCAGTGAACCCTCGTACTCCTCTCCGCGTGTGCATCCACTGCCGCGTCTTCCCCGACTCTGCATCGTCCCCTTCCTAGGCCTCGCCGTCGCCCATCGCCCTAGTGCTCTTGGCGCGGCATGGTCAACGTGGTCAAGGAACGACTTCCATCGGATGTGGACTGTACGTGGAGAGTGAGGGAGTCCTGGATTAGGGGGTCTCCGGACAGCTGGACTATCTCCATTAGCCGGACTGTTAGACTATGAAGATACAAGATTGAAGACTTCGTCTCGTGTCCGGGTAGGACTCTACTTGGCGTGGAAGGCAAGCTAGGCAATACGGATATGGATATCTCCTCCTTTCTAACTGACCTTGTGTAACCCTAGCCCTCTCTGGTGTCTATATAAACCGAAGGGTTTTAGTCCGTAGGACAACAACCACAACATACAATCAAACCATAGGCTAGCTTCTAGGGTTTAGCCTCTCTGATCTCATGGTAGATCTACTCTTGTACTACACATATCATCAATATTAATCAAGCAGGACTTAGGGTTTTACCTCCATCAAGAGGGCCCGAACCTGGGTAAAACATTGTGTCCCCTACCTCCTGTTACCATCCGGCCTAGACGCACAGTTCGGGACCCCCTACCCGAGATCCGCCGGTTTCGACACCGACAAAGAGGCTGACAGCTGGGTCCACGGCAGCCGCAAGGAAGTGCCTCCTTATTACGCGCAAAATAATTATTCCTCCACCTGATAGCGGGGACCCACTGGACGGGCCACCATATTTCGCGAAAACATGATTCGCCCCTTGACTGCTGGGACCCACGAGCTACATTTTCGCTCGCAAGGAAGTGCATAAAAAAACGATTCGCCCCCCTGACTGCTGGGACCCACCAGCTACATCTTCGCACGCAAGGAAGTGTGTTTGAAAAAAAACTGATTCGCCCCCCGACTACTGGGACCCACCAGCTATACCTTCGCATGCAAGGAAGTGCGTCCGGGAAAAAAAACAATTCGCCCCCCTGACTGCTGGGACCCAGCAGCTACACCTTCACACGCAAGGAACTGCATCCGGGCAAAAAAAACAAAACAAAACAATTTGCCCCCCTGACTGCTAGGACCCACCAGCTACATCTTCGCAGGCAAGGAAGTGCCTGACAGTCGGGCCCACCTGGTCGAAGCATACGTAGCGTTGTCATTCTTGTCGCGAACGTGTACGTACATACTGGTCGATGTAGAGGCGCGCACGTGTCATAGAGGCGCGCATGTAGCATGTACACGTACATACAGCGGCCAGGGTGTAAGAAAGAAAATATGGCCACATATGTGTAAATACGGGCAGGGTCTCGAACGCCTACTCGCTCATACGTACGGCCAGGGCTCGTGTACATGGCTGGGTCGGAACGGAGAAACAGCGTCGTCAGCGTGTTCATGGGGAGGCAACGGAATGCTCGTGTTCATCGGGAGGCTACGGAATGCGTCGTGTTCATCGGGAGGCAACGGAACACGTGGGAGCCAACCGGTTGGGTCGGAACGGAATGCATGGTCGTGTTCATCGGGAGGGCTTGGATGGAACAGGCGATGGAAATGAGGCCTGGCGTACCGTAGAACGGAGGAAACATACCTCCTACGATCGAAACGGGGGTCTTGTTGATCGGGAAGGGTGTGGCGTACCGCAAAACGGAGGAAACGGACCTCCTACGGTCGAAACGGGGGTCCTGTTGATCGGAAGGGGTGTGGCGTACCGCAAAATGGACGAAACGGACCTCCTACGGTCGAAACGGGGGTCCTGTTCATCGGGAGGGGTGTGGTGTACCACAAAACGGGACTCCACGGGATACTGTTCATCTCCACCGTCGACCTCCTCCAGCCTCCACGGGCTACCGTCGACCTCCTCCAGCCTTCACGGGCTCCTGTTCATCCAGCCTCCACCACGCGCTACTCCACCGGCTACTGTTCAACCACCCCTCCACCGTCTACTGTTCATCCAGCCCTCCACACCACAGGGTCCTGTTCAACCACCCCTCCACGGGCACCCCTCCATCGTCTACTGTTCATCCAGCCCTCCACACCACGGGGTCCTGTTCATCCAGAGGCAACGCCACCGCTCACTGTTCATCCAACCCCCTCCCTCAACGCTCACTATTCATCCAATCGATCGGCTTCAGTTAGCAGCAGTAGCGAAGGAATCGCTTGATCGGGTTAAGTTAACAGCCATCGATCAATCGTTCGGGTTCAGTAACGCGTAGCCTGCAGTGCAATCGCTCGGGTTCAGTTAGAGCCCAACACCTCGCTCGGGTTCATTTAGAGCCAACGCCTCGCACACACGCGCGTACGTGTACGAGAGAAACGCGCATCGCTCGGCCCCTGACCTCCCACCGTAACCGGGAACTCCTCGAAATTTTCCTCGCCCTCGCTTCTACCATGGTTTTTTCCGTCATGGACGGCCCAAAGAATGTCATGCAGCTGCGTCTCCGGCCCTCCCAGGATGAAAAGCCCATTTTCTGTCATGATTTTTTGTCATAGAAGTAGGAGCCCACCACATCTATGATGATACTAGGTTTTGTCACAATTATCGTCATAGAAGTGTCATATGGATGATAGAAAAAAAATTCGTTCGACCCAAAATGTCACGGATGTGTCTTTTTTTTGTAGTGTATTCTTTGACTTAAATGAATAACCACATTGCAATAAACACCAAATAACATTTATTTAGGTTTAACACTAATCCCGAAAGTATAGGGAGTGTGCGATGATGATCATATCAATGTCGGAACCACTTCCAACACACATCGTCACTTCACCCTTAACTAGTCTATGTTCATGCTGCAACTCCCGTTTCGAGTTACTACTCTTTAGTGACTGAACCAGTATCATAATACCGAGGGGTTGCTATGAACACTAGTAAAGTACACATCAATAACATGTATATCAAATATACCTTTGTTCACTTTGCCATCCTTCTGATCCGCCAAGTATCTAGGGTAGTTCCACTTCCAGTGACCATTTCCTTTGCAGTAGAGGCACTCAGTTTCAGGCTTGGGTCTAGCTTTAGGCTTCTTCATGGGAGTGGCAACTTGCTTGCCATTCTTCTTCAAGTTCCCTTTCTTTCCCTTGCCCTTTTACTTGAAACTAGTGGTCTTGTCAACCATCAACACTTGATGGTTTTCTTGATTTCTATCTTCGTCAATTTTAGCATTATGAAGAGCTTGGGAATCGTTTCCGTTATCCCTTGCATATTATAGTTCATCACGAAGTTCTAGTAACTTGGTGATAGTGACTAGAGAACTCTGTCAATCACTATCTTATCTGGAAGATTAACTCCCACTTGATTCAAGTAATTGTAGTACTCAGACATTCTAAGCACATGCTCACTAGCTGAGCTATTCTCCTCCATCTTGTAGGCAAAGTACTTGTCAGAGGTCTCATACCTCTTGACTCGGGCATGAGTCTGAAATACCAATTTCAGCTCTTGGAACATCTTATATGCTCCATGCCGTTCAAAACATTTTTGAAGTCCCGGTTCTAAGCCGTAAAGCATGGTGCACTAAACTATCAAGTAGTCATCATACCGAGCTTTGTCAAACGTTCATAATGTGTGCATATGCTCCTGCAATAGGTCTGTCACCTAGTGGTGCATCAAGGACATAATTTTTCTGTGCAACAATGAGGATAATCCTCAGATCACGAATCCAATCCGCATCATTGCTACTAACATCTTTCAACTTAGTTTTTCTCTAGGAACATATCAAAAACAAATGGGGAGCTACATCGTGAGCTATTGATCTACAACATAGATATGCAAATACTATTAGGACTAAGTTCATGATAAATTTAAGTTCAATTAATCATATTACTTAAGAACTCCCACTTAGATAGACATCCCTCTAATCATCTAAGTGATCATGTGATCCATATCAACTAAACCATGTCCGATCATCACGTGAGATGGAGTAGTTTTCAATGGTGAACATCACTATGTTGATCATATCTACTATATGATTCATGATCGACCTTTCGGTCTCAGTGTTCCGAGGCCATATCTGCATATGCTAGGCTCGTCAAGTTTAACCCGAGTATTTCCGCGTGTGCAATACTGTCTTGCACCCGTTGTATATGAATGTAGAGCTTATCACACCCGATCATCACGTGGTGTGTCGGCACAACGAACTTTGGCAATGGTGCATACTCAGGGAGAACACTTGTAACTTGAAATTTAGTAAGAGATCATCTTATAATGCTACCGCTGAACTAAGCAAAAATAAGATGTATAAAAGATAAACATCACATGTAATCCAAATATGTGACATGATATGGCCATCATCATCTTGTGCTTTTGATCTCCATCTCCAAAGTACTGTCATGATCTCCATTGTTACCAGCATGACACCATGATCACCATCATGTTGATCTTTTATCAACGTGTCGCCACATGGTCGTCTCACCAGCTATTGCTTTTGCAACTATTGCTATCGCATAGCGATAAAGTAAAGCAATTACATGGCACTTGCATCTTATGCAATAAAGAGACAACCATAAGGCTTCTGCCAGTTGCTGATAACTTCAACAAAACATGATCATCTCATACAACAACTTATATCTCATCATGTCTTGACCATATCACATCACAACATGCCCTGCAAAAATAAGTTAGACGTCCTCTACTTTGTTGTTGCAAGTTTTACGTGGCTGCTACGGGCTGAGCAAGAACCGTTCTTACCTACGCATCAAAAACCACAACACGGCATAGTGATTGCTTTTTGATCTTCAGAAAGAACCCTGTTCATTGAATCTGATTCAACTAAAGTTGGAGAATCTGACACCCACCAGCCACCTGTGTGGGAAGCACGTCGGTAGAACCAGTCTCGCTTAAGCGTACGCGTAATGTCGGTCTGGGCCGCTTCATCCAACAATACCGCCGAATCAAGAAGCAACTAGTGACGGCAAGCAATATGTATATACCCACGCCCACAACTCCTTTGTGTTCTACTCGTGCATATAACATCTATGCATAAACCTGGCTCGGATGCCACTGTTGGGGAACGTAGTAATTTCAAAATTTTCCTACGCACACGCAAGATCATGGTGATGCATAGAAACGAGAGGAGAGTATCGTCCACGTACCCTCATAGACCGTAAGCGGAAGCGTTATGAGATCGCGGTTGATGTAGTCGTATGTCTTCACGATCCGACCAATCCAAGTACCGAACGTTCGACACCTCCGAGTTCAGCACATGTTCTGCTCGATGACGTCCCACGAACTCCGATCCAGCAGAGCTTCACGGGAGAGTTCCGTCAGCACGACGGCGTGATGACAGTGATGATGTTGCTACCGACACAGGGCTTCGCCTAAGCACCGCTACGATATAATCGAGGTGGATTATGGTGGAGGGGGGCACCACACACGGCTAAGGGATCAATGATCAACTTGTGTGTCTATGGGGTGCCCTCTGGCCACGTATATAAAGGAGTGGAGGAGGGGGGAGGGCCGGCCCTCCTATGGCGCGCCCTAGGGAGTCCTACTCCCACCGGAAGTAGGATTCCCCCCTTCCATGTAGTAGGAGTAGGAGAGAAGGAAAGGGAAAAGAGAAGAGAAGGAGGGAGGGACGCCGCCCCTCCCCCTAGTCAAATTCGGACTAGGCCTTGGGGGGGGGGCGCAGCCTCCTCTCTCTCTTTCCCCTAAAGCCCAATAAGGCCCATATACTCCCCCGCGAATTCCCGTAACTCTCCGGTACTCCGAAAAATACCTGAATCACTCAGAACCTTTCCGATGTTCGAATATAGTCGTCCAATATATCTATCTTTACGTCTTGACCATTTCGAGACTCCTTGTCATGTCCCTGTTCTCATCCGGGACTCCGAACTACCTTCGGTACATCAAAACACATAAACTCATAATACCAATCGTCATCGAACATTAAGCGTGTGGACCCTACGGGTTCGAGAACTATGTAGACATGACCGAGACTCATCTCCGGTCAATAACGAATAGCGGAACCTGGATTCTCATATTTGTTCCTACATATTCTACGAAGATCTTTATCGGTCAAACCGCATAACAACATACGTTGTTCCCTTTGTCATCGGCATGTTACTTTCCTGAGATTCGATCGTCGGTATCTCAATACCTAGTTCAATCTCGTTACTGGCAAGTCTCTTCACTCTTTCTGTAATGCATCATATCGCAACTAACTCATTAGTTACATTGCTTGCAAGGCTTATAGTGATGTGCATTACCGAGAGGGCCCAGAGATACCTCTCCAACAATCAGAGTGACAAATCCTAATCTTGATCTATGCCAACTCAACAAGTACCATCGGAGACACCTGTAGAGCACCTTTATAATCAACTAGTTACGTTGTGACGTTTGGTAGCACACAAAGTGTTCCTCCAGTATGCGGGAGTTGCATAATCTCATAGTCATAGGAACATGTATAAGTCATCAAGAAAGCAATAGCAACAAACTAAACGATCATCGTGCTAAGCGAACAGATGGGTCAAGTCAATCATATCATCCCTAATGATGTGATCCCATTAATCAAATGACAACTCATGTCTATGGCTAGGAATCTTAACCATCTTTGATTCAACGAGCTAGTGAAGTAGAGGCATACTAGTGACACTTTCTTTGTCTATGTATTCACACATGTACTAAGTTTCCGGTTAATAAAATTCTAGCATGAATAAGAAACATTTATCATGATATAAGGAAATATAAATAACAACTTTATTATTTCCTCTAGGGCATATTTCCTTCAGCAATCATGTCTTCTCAAAATAACATGGCAAAAGAAAGTTCATCCCTACAAAATCATATAGTTTGGTCATGCTCCATTTTCGTCACACAAGAATGCTCTCATCTTGCACAACCTTGATGACAAGCCAATTGTTTCATACTTTAGTAATCTCAAAAAAAATTCAACTTTCACGCAATACATGAGAGTGAGCCATGGATATAGCACTATGGGTGGAATAGAATAATATGATAGGGGTTATGTGGAGAAGACAAAAAAGGAGAAAGTCTCACATTGACGCGGCTAATCAACGGGCTAGGGAGATGCCCATCAATTGATGTCAATGCAAGGAGTAGGGATTGCCATGCAACGGATTCACTAGAGCTATAAATGTATGAAAGCTCAACAAAAGAAACTAAATGGGTGTCCATCCAACTTGCTTGCTCACGAAGACCTAGGGCATTTGAGGAAGCCCATTGTTGGAATATACAAGCCAAGTTCTATAACAAAAAATTTCCACTAGTATGAAAGTGACAAAACAAGAGACTCTCTATCATAAAGATCATGGTGCTACTTTGAAGCACAAGTGTGGAAAAAAGGAGGATAGTAGCATTGCCCCTTTTTATATCCTTTTTTTCTTTGGGCCTTTTTTTATTTGGCCTTTTTTTATTTGGGACAATGCTCTATTAATGATGATCATCAGACTTCTATTTATTTACAACTCAATGATTACAACTCGATACTAAAACAAAATATGACTCTATATGAATGCCTCCGGCGGTGTACCGGGAAAGCAATGAATCAAGAGTGACATGTATGATAAATTATGCATGGTGGCTTTGCCCCAAATACGATTTCAACTACATGATCATGCAAAGCAATGTGACAATGATGAAGCATGTCATAAATGAAATGGTGGAAAGTTGCATGGCAATATATCTCGGAATGGCTATGGAAATGTCATAATAGGTAGGTATGGTGGCTGTTTTGAGGAAGATATAAGGAGGTTTATGTGTGATAGAGCATATCATATCATGGGGTTTGGATGCACTGGCGAAGTTTGCACCAACTCTCATGTGAGAAAGGGCAATGCACGGTACCGAAGAGGCTAGCAATGATGGAAGGGTGAGAGTGTGTATAATCCATGGACTCAACATTAGTCATAAAGAACTCACATACTTATTGCAAAAATCTACAAGTCATCAAAAACCAAGCACTACGTGCATGCTCCTAGGG
The DNA here is from genome assembly GCF_002162155.2 of Triticum dicoccoides. NCBI lineage: Eukaryota > Viridiplantae > Streptophyta > Magnoliopsida > Poales > Poaceae > Triticum > Triticum dicoccoides. The sequence goes on from NC_041386.1 coordinate 20,189,714, forward strand.
GGATAGATTGGTAGGAAATGACCATCGCTCGTCCCCGACCGCCACTCATAAGGAAGACAATCAAAGAACACCTGATGTTTCAAATTTGTTACACAACTGTTACCATACGTGCATGCTACGGGACTTGCAAACTTCAACACAAGTATTTCTCAAATTCACAACTACTCAACTAGCACAACTCTAATATCACCATCTTCATATCTCAAAACAATTATCAAGCATCCAACTTCTCATAGTATTCAATGCACTTTTTATGATAGTTTTTATTATACCCATCTTGGATGCCTATCATATTAGGACTATTTTTATAACCAAAGAAAATACCATCCTGTTCTAAAGGACTCTCAAAATAATATAAGTGAAGTATGAGAGATCAATAATTTCTATAAAATAAAACCACCACCGTGCTCTAAAAGATATAAGTGAAGCACTAGAGCAAAATTATCTAGCTCAAAAGATATAAGTGAAGCACATAGAGTATTCTAATATATTCCAATTCATGTGTGTGTCTCCCAAAAGGTGTGTACATCAAGGATGATTTTGGTAAACTAAAAAGCAAAGACTCAAATCATACAATACGCTCCAAGCAAAACACATATCATCTGGTGAATAAAAATATAGCCTCAAGTAAAGTTACCGATAGAAGAAGACGAAAGAGGGGATGCCTTCCGGGGCATCCCAAAGATTCGGCTTTTGGTTGTCCTTGAATTTTACCCGGGGGGTGCCTTGGTCATCCCCAAGCTTAGGATCTTGCCACTCCTTATTGAAAGGATCGAGAAGATGTGTTTAGAGTAGGGTGAATAGACTCTTAGCAAGAAAAGTTGCAGTTTTTCAATTCTTTAAGTTAAAGTGGAGTTTTAGCAAAAGGTCAAACATTCACAATACATATCAAGCAAGCATGATAAGAGTATGTGAGCAGCGAAAAGTAAATCATGCAAGCTGCAAGAATGTAAAGGGATGGGATTGGAGTGTGCAAACGCAATTGGAGACACGGAGATTTTTGGCATGGTTCCGATGGGTGGTGCTATCGTAGATCCACGTTGATGGAGACTTCAACCCACGAAGGGTAACGGTTGCGCGAGTCCACGGAGGGCTCCACCCACAAAGAAGCAACCTTGTCTATCCCACCATGGTCGTCGCCCACGAAGGACTTGCCTCACTAGGGTAGATCTTCACGATGTAGGCGATCTCCTTGCCCGTACAAACTCCTTGGTTCAACTCCACAATCTTGACAAAGGCTCCCAAGTGACACCTAACCAATCTAGGAGACAACACTCTCCAAAAGGTAATAGATGGTGTGTTGATGATGAACTCCTTGCTCTTGTGCTTCAAATGATAGTCTCCCCAATACTCAACTCTCTCTCTCATAGGATTGGATTTGGTAGAAAGATGATTTGAGTAGAAAGCAACTTGGGGAAGGCTAGAGATCAAGATTTATGTGGTTGGAATGGAATATCTTGACCTCAACACAAGTGTAGGTGGTTCTCTCTCAAAAAATGTATGTTGGAAGTGTAGGCATGTTCTGATGGCTCTATCCATGAATGAAGAGTGGGTGGAGGGGTATATATAGCCTCCACACAAAATCTAACCATTACACACAAATCACCAAACTCGGTGGGACCAAATTATAAAACTCGGTCGGACCGATTTGGTTCATAATGTGACCATTAGGCATTTCGGTGGGACCGACATGATCAACTCAGTGGGACCGATGTGCTAGGGTTAGGGTAAAGCCTTATCTCGGTTGGACCGATTACACAAACTCGGTGGGACCAATTTTGGTAATAAGCTAAACAGAGAGTTCGACAAGCAAACTCGGTGGGACCGATTTCATATTTCGGTGAGACCGAAATTAATGCAATAGGCAACAGAGAGTTTGCAAGCCCATCTCGGTGAGACCGAGATCCCATCAGTGAGACCAAATTGATTAGGGTTTCTGGAAGTAGCTATGTCAAGAGAACTCGGTGGCGCCGGATAGAAGATTTCGGTGAGGTTGAGTTTGACTTTTGGTTTGGGACATATGTGGATGTGAGAAAGTGGTTGATGGATTTGGAGCATATCGCTAAGCGCTTTGAGCAAGCAAGCCATTAAGCAACACCTCATACCCTCTTAATAGTATTGGCTTTACTATGGACTCAATGTGATCTTGGATCACTAAAATGAAAAATGTAGAGTCCTGAGCTTTGAGCTTGAGCCAATCCTTTGTTCTTATGATCTGGAAGGGGTTCCACATCCTCTAGTCCATGCCACTCCATTGTTGAACTTATCTGAAGCATACTAGATGAAAGCATTGGTCCAACAAGAGATGTGTTGACATTAATTACCAAAATCACCCAGGGAGCACTTGTGCTTTCACTTATTCCATAATCCATTAAATCTTTACCCAAAACTTGAAAACTTCACAACACAAAACTTAAACAGAAAATCTCATGAGCTCCGTTAGTATAAGAAAACAAACCACCAGTTAAGGTACTGTAATGAACTAATTCTTTATTTATTTTGGTGTTAAACCTACTTTATTCCAACTTCTCAATGGTTCATAACCTTCGATACTAGCCATAGATTCATCAAAATAAGCAAACAACACACGAAAAACAGAATCTGTCAAAAACAGAACAGTCTGTAGTAATCTGTAGGTTTCGAATAATTCTGTAACCCCAAAAATTCTTAAATAAATTGTAGGACGTGAGGAATTTGTCTATTAATCATCTTCATAAAGAATCAACCTAATCGCACTCTCCAGTAAAACATGGCAGCAAATCTCGTGAGCGCTAACGTTTCTGTTTTTTACAGCAAGATCGCAAAAACTTCCCCCAAGTCTTCCCAAAGGTTCTACTTGGCACAAACACTAATTAAAAGAATAAACTACATCTAAACAGAGTCTATAAGAATTATTTATTACTAAACAGAACCAAAAAGCAAGAAACAAAAATAAAGTTGGGTTGCCTCCCAACAAGCGCCATCGTTTAACGCCTCTAGCTAGGCATAAATAATTTTAATGATGCTCACAAGAAAGACAAGAATTGAAGCAGAAAGAGAGCATCATAAAACATGTGACAAGCACATCTAAGTCTAACATACTTCCTATGCATAGGCATCTTAAAGGCAAACAAATTATCATAGCAAGCAAAAACTAGCATATGCAAGGAAGCGGAAAGAAACAATAGCAATCTCAACATAACGAGAGGTAATTTAGTAACATGAAATTTTCTACAATGATATTTTACTCTCTCATAATAATTACATGTGGGATCATAAGCAAATTCAATAAAATAGCTATCATATAAAATATTTTCAACACGATCCACATGCATGCAAAGTTGACACTCTTCCAAAATAGTGGGATTAACATTAAATAAAGTCATGACCTCTCCAAACCCACTTTTATCAAAAACTTCATAAGAGTGAACATTCTCCAAATGTGGGATATAAAGTTGACACTCTTCCAAACCCATTTTCAATATTATTGCAAATACTATTATCAATATCATATTCATCATGGGGCTTAAATAAATTTTCAAGATCAAAAGAAGAATCACCCCAATCATGATCATTGCAACAAGTAGAGGACATAGCAAAACTAGCATCCCCAAGCTTAGAGTTTTGCATATTATTAGCACAATTGACATTAATAGAATTTATAATAACATCATTGCAATCATGCTTTTCATCGAAGGAACTATCAAGTATGACGATCTCATGTTTAACATAAGGAACTATAGCAAACTCATCTTCATAAATATTGACATTATGGCCACAAGAATAGCAAGCATCATGTTCATCAAGGGATATTTCAATCAAATCATCGGTATCATAATTATCTATTGATTCATGCATATCATTATTTTCTTCCCAAGCAACAGTCATTCTTTCAATAAATTCTTTGACATAGACATTATGAGCATAGTTTTCATAGCAATATTTAAGTATGTCAAAATTTTCCGATTCGTAGAGAGTAATATCATACTTTCCAATCAAAGAAGCAACTTCATAAGAACCCTTAAAAGAAACAAATTCTTCAATTTGTTCGATATCATAGTAACTATAAACACCCTTTGCATAAGAAGATAAGGTTTTATTATCATTAAACTCACATAGGTAGGGGAGGTGTTTTTTAAGGTTCTTAGAGCAATAAATAAAATCACAAATTTCACAAAGATTCCAAGCATAACACAATAATCTGTTTATTTGATCCCATAAGAGTCTCCCTTTTTCAGACAAATGATGACACACAAAATGAGCATGCTCATCTAAAGATTTCCCATCAACTAGACTAGTTGGGGTTTCAGCACGAGCGCATAAGGATCGAAGATGATCCAAGTAGAACACTTTAAGTGGATCCATATCAATAGATTTTTAGCAAGCAAAGATGCAAGAAAATGGAAGGCACATGGAAACACAAACAAAGATACATACGGGAAGAAGGCAAAGAAAAGGCAAAGAAAAGGAAAAGGTGATGTGGGGGAGAGGAAAACGAGAGGCGAATGGCAAATAATGTAATGTGAGGGATAAGATTTTGTGATGGGTACTTGGTATGTCTTGACTTGTGTGTAGATCTCCCTGGCAACGGCGCCGGAAATCCTTCTTGCTACCTCTTGAGCACTGCGTTGGTTTTCCCTTGAAGAGGAAAGGGTGATGCAACAAAGTAGCATAAGTAGTTCCCTAAGTTTTTGAAAACCAAGGTATCAATCCAGTAGGAGACTACACGCAAGTCCCTCGTACCTACACAAACAAATAAGAACCTCGCAACCAACGCGATAAAGGGGTTGTCAATCCCTTCATGGTCAGTTACCAGAGTGAGATCTGATAGCTATAATAATAACAAGATAAATATTTTGGGTATTTTTATTATATAGATTGAAAGTAAAGATTGCAAAATAAACGGTGCTAGAAATAACTAGTTGACGGGAGATTAATATACTAGAGAATAGACCCAGGGGCCATAGGTTTCACTAGTGGCTTCTCTCAAGATAGCATAAGTATTACGGTGGGCGAACGAATTACTGTCAAGCAATTGATAGAAAAGTGCATAATTATGAGAATATCTAGGCATGATCATGTATATAGGCATCATGTCCGCGACAAGTAGACCGAAACGATTCTGCATCTACTACTATTACTCCACACATTGACCGCTATCCAGCATGCATCTAGAGTATTAAGTTCATAAGAATAGAGTAATGCATTAAGCAAGATGACATGATGTAGCGGGATAAACTCAAGCAATATGATATAAACCCCATCTTTTTATCCTCGATGGCAACAATACAATACATGCCTTGTTGCCCCTACTGTCACTGGGAAAGGACACCGCAAGATTGAACCCAAAGCTAAGCACTTCTCCCATTGCAAGAAAGATCAATCTAGTAGGCCAAACCAAACTGATAATTCGAAGAGACTGATACGTCCATTTTGCATCATGCTTTTATATCAATATTTATTGCATTATGGGCTGTTATTACACATTATGTCACAATACTTATGCCTATTCTCTCTTATTTTACAAGGTTTACATAAAGAGGGAGAATGCCGGCAGCTGGGATTCTGGGCTAGAAAAGGAGCAAATATTAGAGACCTATTCTGCACAACTCCAAAAGTCCTAAAACTTCACGGAAGATATTTTCCAAATATATAAAAAATACTGATAGCAAGAACTTCACCAAGGGGGCCACACCCTGCCCATGAGGGTGGGGGGCGCGCCCTACCCCTTGGGCGCGCCCCCTACCTCATGGGCCTCCTCGTGGCCCTCCGGTGGCCATCTTCTGCTATATGGAGTCTTTCAATGGGAAAAAATCATAAGCCATCTTCTCGGACGAGACTCCGCCGCCACGAGGCGGAACCTTGGCGGAACCAATCTAGGGCTCTGGCGGAGCTGTTCTGGCGGGGAAACTCCCCCCCCCCCCGGAGGGGGACATCACCGCCATCGTTATCACCAACGCTCCTCTCATCGGGAGAGGGAAATCTCCATCAACATCTTCATCAGCACCATCTACTCTCAAAACCCTAGTTCATCTCTTGTATCCAATTCTTGTCTCCAAGTTCGAGATTGGTGCTAGTAGGTTACTAGTAGTGTTAATTACTCCTTGTAGTTGATGCTAGTTGATTTAATTGGTGGAGGATCATATGTTCAGATCCTATATTCATATTAATACCCCCTGATTATGAACATGTTTATGCTTTGTGAGTAGTTACTTTTGTTCCTAAGGACATGGGAGAAGTCTTGCTATTAGTAGTCATGTGAATTTGGTATTCGTTTGATATTTTGATGAGATGTATGTTGTCTCTCCTCTAGTGGTGTTATGTGAACGTCGACTACATGACACTTCACCATTATTTGGGCCTAGAGGAAGGCATTGGGAAGTAATAAGTAGATGATGGGTTGCTTGAGTGACAGAAGCTTAAACCCTAGTTTATGCGTTGCTTCGTAAGGGGCTGATTTGGATCCATATGTTTCATGCTATGGTTAGGTTTACCTTAATACTTTTGTTGTAGTTGCGGATGCTTGCAATAGAGGTTAATCATAAGTGGGATGCTTGTCCAAGTTAGGGAAGCACCCAAGCACCGGTCCACCCACATACCAAATTATCAAAGTACCAAACGCGAATCATATGAACGTGATGAAAACTAGCTTGACGATATTCCCATGTGTCCTCGGGAGCGCTTTACATCATATAAGAGTTTGTCCAGGCTTGTCCTTTGCTATAAAAGGATTGTGCCACCTTGCTGCACTTTATTTACTTTCGTTACTTGTTGCTCATTACAAATTATCTTATCACAAAATTATCTGTTACCACTTATTTCAGTACTTGAAGAGAATACCTTGCTGGAAACCGCTTATCATTTCCTTCTACTCCTCATTGGGTCGACACTCTTACTTATCGAAAGGACTATGATAGATCCCCTATACTTGTGGGTCATCAGAGTCTTGCAAACATAACCAATCATACATAAAAGATTTCAGAGAAGAATCAAATATTGTTCATAGATAAACTTGATCATAAACCCACAATTCATCGGATCTTGACAAACACACCGCAAAAAGAGTTACACCAAATAGATATCCAAGAAGATTGAGGAGAAGATTGTATTGAGATCCAAATAGAGAGAAGAAGCCCATCTAGCTAATAACTATGGACCCGAAGGTTTGAGGTAAACTACTCACACATCATCGGAGAGGCTATGGTGTTGATGTAGAAGCCCTCCGTGATCGATTCCCCCTCCGGCGAAGCTCCGGAAAAGGCCACAAGATGTGATCTCTTGGTTACAGAAGGTTGCGGCGGTGGAAATAGGGTTTCGTGGTGCTCCTGGATGTTTTCAGGGTATATGGATATATATAGGAGGAAGAAGTAGGTCGGTGGAGCCACGAGGGGCCCACAAGGATGGGGGGCGCGCCCAGGGGGCATGCTCGCCTCCCTGCCTCGTGGCCTCCTCGTTGATTTCTTCACGTCTACTCCAAGTCCCCTGGATCACGTTTGTTCCAAAATTAACTCTCCCAAAGGTTTCATTCCATTTGGATTCCGTTTGATATTCCTTTTCTGCGGAACACTGAAATAGGAAAAAAAAACAACAATTTGCACTGGGCCTTGGGTTAGTAGGTTAGTCCCAAAAATAATATAAAAGTGTATAAATAAGCCCATTAACATCCAAAACAGATAATATAACAGCATGGAACAATCAAAAATTATAGATACGTTGGAGACGTATCACACACCCAACCCCTTGGCCTTATCGGCATCCGCTATCTAAATGAGGCCACACCGGGCACAAACCGTACCACACCATGTCCACTCCACATCATCCTCCGTACACCACATCCGCCATGACTGCGAGCAGTAACGCGTTGTGGGAGAGTCTCTCAACGGAGCAGAAGAACATGGTGGCGAGTGGCTGGTAGGGACATCGTGCCAGGCAGTTAGAGCCCAGCATGCCGACCAGCTTCCCGAAGGTCTTCGACGATGACCCAGCGATCAAAATGGGCTCCCACGATGACTCAACACCCCTGCCCGCGCCGGTCCACGTTGGCTTAACCATGAAGCAGGCGCATGCGCCACTTCAATGACGTCGTGGTGCAGAGAGCATCCAGCGGCGTTGACGTTGTAGGCGTTCCGGTAGGCGCAGGAGGAGCAGTGATACAACCTCTACCTCCTCGAGCAGCACCGGTTGGCGGAGGGCGAAATCTAATGTGAGCATGCGAGTGAGGAGACAGTGGTGCCTTGGCATAGAACCCCAATTTTGTCGCTGAGCAGCGGGCACCCTACGAGGCCGCGTGCACTCAAGCCGCTCGCAACATGGTCGCGACGCATTCGCCACAAAGGCAGGGTTGGCGGTGCAGGTGATTGCGGACGAGAATGCCAATAGCTGCGTGCCCTTCGCGTCGCCAGCGAAGCGTCATTGACGCTGGTGGAATGACGAGTGTGTCGCCCCGCCCACATCCATAATCGATCTCACATCCAACGATGACGGGTAGGTTGTGGATTTCGACGAGGAGGAATAGGGCATAGGAGGCGGCCAGCCTCGGGTCCGATGAGTGATAACCCACAAGTATAGGGGATCACAACAGTTTTCGAGGGTAGAGTATTCAACCCAAATTTATTGATTCGACACAAGGGGAGCCAAAGAATATTCTCAAGTATTAGCAGCTGAGTTGTCAATTCAACCACACCTAGAAACTTAATATCTGCAACAAAGTATTTAGTAGCAAAGTAATATGATAGTAGTGGTAATGGTAGCAAAAGGTAACAATAGCAAAAGTAATGTTTTTGGTATTTTGTAGTGATAATAGCAATAGCAACGGAAAAGTAAATAAGCGAAGAACTATATATGGAAAGCTCATAGGCAATGGATCGGTGATAGAGAATTATGCCGGATGCGGTTCATCATGTAACAGTCATAACCTAGGGTGACACAGAACTAGCTCCAATTCATCAATGTAATGTAGGCATGTATTCCGAATATAGTCATACGTGCTTATGGAAAAGAACTTGCATGACATCTTTTGTCCTACCCTCCCGTGGCAGCGGGGTCCTAGCAGATACTAAGGGATATTAAGGCCTCCTTTTAATAGAGTATCGGACCAAAGCATTAACACATAGTGAATACATGAACTCCTCAAACTACGGTCATCACCAGTAAGTATCCCGATTATTGTGACTTCGGGGTTAACGAATTATAAAACATAATAGGTGACTATAGACTTGCAAGATAGGACCAAGAACTCTCATATATTGATGAAAAAATAATAGGTTCAGATCTGAAATCATGGCACTCGGGCCCTAGTGACAAGCATTAAGCATAGCAAAGTCATAGCAACATCAGCTCAGAACATAGTGGATACTAGGGATCAAACCCTAACAAAACTAACTCGATTACATGATAAATATCATCCAACCCATCACCGTCCAGCAAGCCTACGATGGAATTACTCACGCACGGTGGTGAGCATCATGAAATTGGTGATGGAGGATGGTTGATGATGACGATTGTCGGTGTCAAAACCGGCGGATCTCGGGTAGGGGCTCCCGAACTGTGCATCTAGGCCGGATGGTAACATGAGGCAGGGATCACGATGTTTTACCCAGGTTCGGGCCCTCTTGATGGAGGTAAAACCCTACGTCCTGCTTGATTAATATTGATGATATGGGTAGTACAAGAGTAGATCTACCACGAGATCAAGGAGGCTAAACCCTAGAAGCTAGCCTACGGTATGATTGTTGTATATGGAGTTGATTTCCAACGGACTACAACCCTCCGGTTTATATAGACACCGGATAGGGTTAGGGTTACATAGAGTCGGTTACAATGGTAGGAGATCTTGAATATCCGCATCGCCAAACTTGCCCTCCACACCAAGGAAAGTCCCATCCGGACACGGGACGAAGTCTTTAATCTTGTATCTTCATAGTCCTGGAGTCCGGCTGAAGGTATAGTCCGGCTACCCGAACACCCCCTAATCCAGGACTCCCTCAGTAGCCCCCGAATCGGGCTTCAATGACGATGAGTCCGGCGCGCAGATTGTTCGGCATTGCAAGGTGGGTTCTTCTCCAAATCTTGTGTACCTGCAGGAATAATGTCCGATTTTTGTAATGTAGTGCTCCTCGGCTTCCACGCCCAATAATGGCCGTCTTCCACGTGTCAAACGAATGCGAAAAGCCGGGGCGTTTTTACATCCAAACCCCTAGCCGTATAAACGAGCCGCCTATTTAACGGGATGGTGATTTAGGTCCAAACCACATCTTCTCCTTTCCGCGAGTTATCATTAGAGCGCTTCCAGCAAAGGTCCATTCCAACATGACCAGCCATCACAGCTCCTCCCCTCGCCCCTCCGGTCCCAAACCCGGGGACTGGGAGAGTTGCACCATCCCGCATAGCGAGTTAGTGTCGCTTCAGGCCAAGGGATTTCTCCCTCAGGCATACATGGTCCCGGTCCGAGCCGGTCTCGCCACCTATAATGGCGGAAAACAAGCGGAGAGCACCCCCAATCCTTCTAAAGGAGAGCGGGTGTGCCTCGTCCCCTATCTAATAAGGGGACTAGGATTTCCAATTCATCCATTTCTCCGTGGGCTTCTGGAGTTCTACGGCCTCCAGCTGCACAATCTCACGCCCGCCTTCGTATTGCATATTGCGGGTTTCGTCGCCCTTTGCGAGCTATTTTTAGGCGTTGAGGCTCATTTCACGCTGTGGAAGAGGTTATTCTGTCTGGTGCCCCGTTCTCAAGAGGGGTCTATATACCAAGTGGGCGGAGCCGAAGTATGGCGCATCGCCGGGACCGGATACCTATCCGGAACCCCAAAGAAGGCGTCTGAGGACTGGCCTTCGGAATGGTTTTATATAGATGACGTCCCGCTACCGGATCCTATCCGGGTCGGTCTCCCTGAGTTCAATAGTGCTCCATTGAAGAAACGCTTGAGCTGGCGTCCACGGAGCTCTCAGAGAGAAAGCGACAGAGACGTCCTTTACCTGATGGGTCGGATAAGATTGTTGGCTCATTCCGGACTAACCATGATTGGAGTCATGGCCGCATGCATTATGTGGGGGGTGCAGCCGCTTCAATATAGAGGCCACCCCATGTGGGATTTCAACGGGGAGGATGACGCCACATGTTACGGCCGTAAGGGGCCGGCCTCAGCCGCCACCTTAGTAAAGATCTTATCCTCTTTGTACAAGGGAGAAAAGGAGGAATTCCTCCACGTCAACCCGCGGGACGGATTCAGTATGTACGATCCTCCAAGTTGGGTAAGTGAACAATTGCGCTTACCCGTTTGTTTTATACTCCCATGGTTAGATAGGTAGTCTAACGACTTCAATGCAGGAACTGCGACATGAGGTAAAGGATATAAGCAGCCGCCCTCCACAGCCCGAGGACCCAGAACGGTCCCTCAATCCGGACTCCGAAGAGGATCCGGGCATATCGGTGGAGCTTATCGACGGGGTGTTCCATCAGCTAAACAAGGACAATACCTTGGTAGCCATTACGGCGGATTACCCAGGGTTAATCCCGGCCTCCCAGGTGACAAAAACCGGGGTCTTATTCCCTTGAAAGAGATTCCACCCTCACGTAGCCCGGTGTTTCTGACGACCGCCATGTTTTGCAGGGGAGATTTCTGAGGCAGGAGGCCGAACCTGCGACGGCTAGCCAATGAGGGGCCGCAGGGCCCCGTGGGGCAAAAAGGAATGAAGTCCGGATTGAGATGCCGGCGCAAAGGTATAGTGCACCCTCTGTTTCCCTGGAGTTATTCTGTCAGGGCATATTAACGTTCATGCTATCTTCAGAACGAAGAGACCTCGCCGGACTACATCCGGAGAGGTTGCCAATCACGCCTCCACCAGCCAGGCTCCAATGTCTGGCCAGGAAGCGGAGGCGAGCACAAGGCGCGCACCAGACGCTCCTCCGACAAAGGATGCGGACAGGCTGTCTGCCACAAATTCTGAAGTGGAGAGTGCCATGAACCACAGGCGTCGCCGGACAATTCTACGCGACGCTTGTTTCTCCCAAGAGGCTTTAGATGCCTTTAATTCGGGAGATGTGTACCTCCGTGCCGCTCAAAATGGTTTAGCTAGAGCCATGGAGCAGTATGTAAAAGACATACGGGTAAGAATTTTTTTGTTATATATATATATATATATATATATATATATATATATATATATATATATATATATATATATATATATATATGCCAGTAGCCCCCGAGACTTGAAGCAGTTAGAGCAACTGATTTAAGGATCATTTAATATGCAGCTTCTTACAGAGAAGAATACCGTACTGTCCCAGGAGCTGGAAAAGTGCAAGGCCCAACTAGAGGCCGCACTAGCCGCAGCAGGGGAGCCCAAAGAGACCCCCTCAGGTAAGATATACTTCGAAAGATTAGTATTGTGCGGTGTAGGTGCAAATCTGACAAATCATGTTGGAGATGGCGCCGGACTCGATCCGGACAAGCAACAACTCTTACGCCGGCTAAAGGCCGGTGAGAGTACGTTGACAAAGGTGAGGCGAGAGAAGAATGATCTTCAGGATGCCAACACCAAGCTGGACATCGAACTTAATGATGTTCATGGCCAGCTGTCAGACTCCACGAAGGAGAATCAGCGGCTTTGACGCGGCATTTTTAGTAAGTGCTTGAACGAACTTTTGAAAAAAGAGTTCAGCGAGGAAGTCGACTAACAGAGTAATGTCTGTAGGTATGCTCACAGGTCGTCCTGCAAAGGAGATGCCCGGTTCTACGGGTGACCTTCTTCCCGAACTCTTGCAATTGCACGAGCGAATTCGGCAGGCGATGCGGGATATTGCCCAAGCCTTTTGGCCTGCCCACTCCGTGCCCGAGGACCTTGGAGAGCTTGCGGAGAAGCTGAAGGGAGCTCGGCAGCACTTCCGGTTGTGGAAGATATCGGCCTGCCGACAAGGCTCTAGGGAGGCCTGGGCCATGGTGAAGACCCGTTTTACGAAGTCTGACCCAAACCACATGGCCGAGGTCGGACCAGTGGGGCCTGACGGGAAGGAGATCCCTGTAAGCTTAGTATACGTCCAAGTAGAGTTGGCCGCTAAGTATTCCCAGCAGGACTGTAAATAGACAGCCTGTTAGATGGTATAGAAGAGGAATACAATTAGTCAGAATGACTGTGTAATTTTGAATTGACATGTGTAATACCTTCTAGCCGGATTGTAGATCGTTTTTTGTTGCCGACCTTTTCGCTTCAACCTCGAGACCTGACGGTCTGGAGTGTGTCCGAATACCCTAGCGGTTATATAAGAACCGGGGTATGCGTGGAGACCAGGCGTAGGGGTCATCAGTGCTTTATCAGACAAGTGCCCAACTAGTTATGTTATATTACATGGTTAGTAAGAAACATCTTCCAGAGAGAATAGTTCCGTTAAGGGTTCCTTTCGCTGGGAGGCATGCCCTAAGGTGCATGTCCGGACTACGTGAAGAGACGCAGAAAAAAGGCATCTGGGGGCGCATAAAATGAGTAAAAAGATCATCTTTTATTTCACTGACCGAATATTCCCTTAAGAACGCTAGCTTTCGGCTTCACCCAGTCTGAGGTACACATCCGGCTGACCCAGCAGTAGCAATCGCAGAGGTGCTCCCTTTACCGCCTAGCCGAACAATTAGGAACGTAGGGGTAAGCACAGGAGCCAGGCAACCCAGCTTGGCCAAAACTTAAGTCATATCGATGCATATAATGGTGAAGAAAAAAGGTACATGCGGAAGTTTGATGCATGTGTTGGGCGTGAAGCCCGTGTAAATAAGCTTCTGTTAAAGAAGCCCCCAGGTTTAATGAGCGCGAGTGGCGCATCACTAGATGAGACTTTAAGGGCTATGAAAGAAAAAAAATGGGAAGGAGAGAAATGTAAGACAGAAAAATACAAAAAGGGATGGACAGAGGAAGGAGACGAACACAAAGTCCGGCGCTAGGCATAGAATATTCGGAGATGGGTGGCGTTCCACGGGTTCGGCTCGAGTCGGTTGTTCGATGCATCTCGCAGGCGGTACGCCCCACCAGTCAGGACTTGGTCGATTATGAATGGACCTTCCCACTTGGGCTTGAGTTTGTCCTTTTTCTTATCCGGCAGGCGTAGAACTAGTTCGCCAACATTGTAATTTTTGGCCCGTACTTCTCTGCTTTGATATCTTCGGGCCTGCTGTTGATAAAATGCGGAACGGGCTTTTGCCACATCGCGCTCCTCCTCCAAGGCGTCCAAGTTGTCCTGCCGATCAAGCTTGGCTTCTCTTTCTTCGTACATGCGCACTCTAGGTGAGTCATGAATTATGTCGCAGGGCAGAACTGCTTCTGCGCCGTACACCATAAAAAATGGTGTGTACCCGGTGGTGCGATTTGGCATGGTCCGCAGCCCCCATAGCACAGAGTCGAGCTCCTCTACCCAGTGCGTGTTAGATTCCTTGAGGGACCACACTAGTCTGGGTTTGATGCCGCTCATGATAAGACCATTTGCACGTTCGACCTGGCCATTGGTTTGTGGGTGATAGACGGAAGCATAATCGAGCTTGATGCCCATGTTTTTGCACCAGAGTTTTACCTCGTCGGCGGTAAAATTTGTACCGTTGTCGGTTATGATGCTGTGGGGGACGCCATAACGGTGTACAACCCCGGATATGAAGTCTATCACAGGTCCGGATTCGACCGTTTTAAGAGCTTGGCTTCTATCTATTTGGTGAACTTATCCACCATGACCAGTAAGTATTTTTTCCTATGGGTTCCACCTTTAAGGGGTCCGACCATGTCAAGCCCCCAGACCGCAAAAGGCCAGGTGATGGGTATAGTTTGGAGTGCGGTAGGTGGCATATGGCTTTGGTTGGCAAAAAGTTGGCAACCAGCGCATCGTTGGACTAGGTCCTGAGCGTCTGCTTGGGCCGTTGGCTAGCAAAAGCCTGTACGGAAAGCCTTGCTAACGAGGGACCGAGCAGCGGCGTGGTGACCACCGAGTCCGGCATGAATTTCAGCCAGGAGGTTCCGCCCTTCCTCTTCGGAGATGCACCTTTGAAGGACTTCGGTAGTGCTTTTCTTATAAAGTTCTCCCTCATGGACTCTGTAGGCCTTAGATCGCCACACTATGCAGCGGGCCTCGTTTTCGTCCTCCAGGAGTTCCTGCCTAGTAAGGTAGGCTAGGAATGGTTTTGTCCATGGGGCGATAACCGCCATTATTACGTGGGCTGAAGGTGTAATTTTGTTGGCAGAGCCTCCAATTGTGTCAGATTGTTCGGCGTCGAGTGGTGCGGCTGGGTTCAGGCTGTTATTTGCGGGTTCCCCCTCCCATGCTACGGATGGCTTGAAGAATCTTTCCAAAAAGATGTTGGGGGGGGGGCTGCATCGCGTTTTGCTCTGATGCGTGCTAGGACGTCCGCCGCTTGATTGTTTTCTCGGGCTATATGGTGAAACTCCAGCCCTTCGAACCGAGCTGACATTTTTAGGACGACGTCGCGGTAAGCTGCCATTTTTGGGTCCTTGGCATCGAAGTCTCCATTTATTTGGGATATCGCGAGGTTTGAATCCCCGCGTACCTCTAGGCGCTGGATACCCATGGATACTGCTATCCGGAGGCCATGTAGGAGGGCGTCATATTCGGCTGCATTGTTGGAATCCGTGTACATGATTTGGAGCACATATTGGACTGTGTCTCCTATGGGGGACGTCAGGACCACGCCGGCCCCCAGTCCGGCCAACATTTTGGAGCCGTCAAAATGCATAATCCAATTTGAATATGTGCCGTACTCTTTAGGGAGCTCGGCCTTCGTCCATTCTGCGACGAAGTCGGCCAAAACTTGCGATTTAATAGCTCGCCGTGGCTTATAGGTTATATCGAACGGGAGAAGCTCGATGGCCCATTTTGCAATCCGGCCCGTTGCATCGCGGTTGTTGATAATATCGTTTAGTGGCACTTCCGAGGCTACTATTATGGAACACTCTTGAAAGTAGTGTCGTAGCTTCCGGGATGCCATGAATATCGCGTATGCAATCTTTTGATAATGCGGGTACCGTGATTTGCATGGAGTGAGGACAGTGGACACGTTGTAGACTGGCCTTTGAAGGGGGAATTTGTGTCCGTCTGTTTCCCGCTCGACAACGAGCACTGTGCTGACAACTTGGTGTGTTGCTGCAATGTACAATAACATTGGTTCGCCGGTGATTGGCGCGGCCAGGACTGGGTTTGTTGCCAATATGGCTTTTATTTCATCAAGTCCGGC
The DNA here is from genome assembly GCF_002162155.2 of Triticum dicoccoides. NCBI lineage: Eukaryota > Viridiplantae > Streptophyta > Magnoliopsida > Poales > Poaceae > Triticum > Triticum dicoccoides. Next base: position 20,205,916 of record NC_041386.1, read on the forward strand.
CGTGGCAGCATCCGTCCACTCGAAGTGTTCAGTGCGCCGAAGGAGGCGATAAAGGGGTAGTGCCTTTTCTCCCAAGCGGGAGATGAAGCGGCTTAAAGCCGCCACGCACCCGGTTAATTTTTGTATTTGTTTAAGGTCCTTTGGGACATCCAATTGTGACAAAGCTCGGATCTTGGCTGGGTTTGCTTCAATTCCTCTACCGGATACAATGAAGCCCAAGAGCTTTCCGGCTGGAACGCCGAAGACGCATTTTTCTGGGTTGAGCTTGATGTCATATTGTCAGAGGTTATCGAATGTAAGCCTCAAGTCGTTTACTAGGGATTCGACATGTCTTGATTTGATGACCACATCATCCACATACGCCTCCACTGTTTTCCCGATCTGGTTTGCCAGACATGTCTGGATCATGCGCTGATATGTTGCGCCGGCGTTTTTCACCCCGAAGGGCATTGTGTTGAAGTAGAATGGGCCGTATGGTGTGATGAATGCTGTTGCAGCTTGGTCTAATTCTGCCATCTTGATTTGATGGTAACCGGAGTATGCGTCGAGGAAACACAGCAAATCGTGTCCTGTGGTGGCATCGATAATTTCATCGATGTGGGGGAGGGGGAAGGGATCCTTTGGGCAAGCCTTGTTAAGGTCTTTAAAATCGACACACAGGCGCCAGGATTTGTCCTTCTTTGGTACCATCACCAGGTTTGCTAGCCAGTCCGGATGTTTTATGTCTCTGATGAATCCGGCCGCCAATAGCTTGGCTAGCTCCTCTCCCATAGCCTGTCTCTTGGGTTCGGAAAAATGCCGAAGGGCTTGTTTGACAGGTTTAAATCCTTTTAGGATATTTAAGCTGTGTTCGGCTAGCCTGTGTGAGATCCCTGGCATGTCTGAAGGGTGCCAAGCGAAGATGTCCTAGTTCTCTCGTAGGAACTCTCGCAGTGCGGCGTCTGCATAAGGGTTCAGTCATGCCCCGATTGAAGCTGTTTTATTGGGGTCCGTTGGATGGACCTGGAATTTGACTATTTCGTCGGCTGGCTTGAAGGATGTGGATTTGGATCTCTTATCGAGTATGACATCATCCCTGTTAACCGTGGAGCGCAGCGCAGTCAGCTCCTCGGCCGCTAAGGCTTCGGATAGCGCCTCAAGGGCTAATGCGGCCGTCTTGTCTTCGGCGCAGAGTGCTATGTCCGGATCACTAGCTAGGGTGATAATTCCATTCGGCCCGGGCATCTTAAGCTTCATATACCCGTAATGGGGTATTGCTTGGAAGATTGTGAATGCATCCTGCCCTAGTAAAGCGTGATATCCGCTCTTAAACGGGGCCACCTGAAACGTGACTTCTTCGGACCTGTAATTATCCGGCGTGCCGAACACCACATCTAGTGTGATTTTTCCTGTGCAGCGTGCTTCTCGACTAGGGACTATTCCTCTAAAGGTTGTGCTGCTTCGCTCGACACGGTTCCAGTCTATTTCCATTTTTTGAAGGGTTTCCTCATAAATGAGGTTCAGTCCGCTGCCTCCATCCATGAGCACCTTGGTGAGGCGAAAGCCGTCCACTATGGGACTGAGGACCAATGCGGCTGGTGCTCGGGCTGTTCGGAATCTAGGTTCATCACTTGCGTTGAAGGTAATGGCAGTGTCGCTCCATGGATTTATTGTTGCAACTTGATTGACTTCGGCGAGGCTGTGGAGTGTTCTTTTTCGCACATTGTTTGATGCGAAAGTCTCGAAGACTGTGAGAACGGTACTGGTGTCCTTGGGCTGGCTTTCTGCGGCCTCCGGAATTAAGAGGTCCTCGCTGATTTTGGCCACTGACGGAGTATCCAACATGCTCTAAGGCTGTGAGTTGGTGTGGCGTCCCCTGTACTGTGAATTCTACAGGGTCCATCAAGCCATCTTTCCAGTACGGTTCCATGCCCTGTAGAGGGTTTTGGCTTTTTGGTGTTTATCCCGGGTGTCCTGTGATGATGCACCCTCTTAGTTCGAACGGGATTACTATTCAAGGCCGGATTATCCCAAAAATTTATTTCGGTTTTCCAGGCGCTTTCCATCGCACAGTATTTTTGTACTATGGATGCCAAGTCAGCGAAGCGTGTGATATCACGACGACTTACGGCGTTAAGGATTCCCTTGTCCGTGCAATTACCGCAAAAAATTGAGATTGCGTCTTCCTCGCGGCAATCCTTTATCCTGTTCATAACCAGGAGGAATCTGGCCCAGTAATGATGTACTGTTTCCTCGGGCCTCTGCCTGATTTGGGAGAGATCGCTTATGATTGGGTGGGCGGGTGTCGTTGAATCTGAAACCTCACCCAATCCAAGATTCGGAGGCCGAAGAGTTTCCGAACTCTGAAGTTCGGATTCTTGGATGTTGTCCAGTGAATCTGGCTCGTTGCTTGATCCTAAGCTCAGGTCTTGAGTTATATCTCCCCCTCCGCGGGTATCCGTCTTGGAGGGGTCGGGAATTCGGACATAGCTAGTCCTTAAAATAGATGAAGGGTCGCCGCACAACGTCTCTACCACGGCAACGTGGTGGGTGACTTGGGGAGAGTTAATTTCTCTTAGATCGGGTTTAAGCCCAACCTGGTCGTAATCCGTAGCGACCCCCAGGGCGGCGATGTGATACAAGAGCTCGTTTATGGAAGAGAGCTCCATTGGATCTAGCTGCTCGACGAGCTCCGAGCTGACGTGTAGGTTGCTTTTGATGACCCGAGAGGTCACCGTCGGCGCAACAGCCGAACAGGCGGTCATGAGGAAACCACCTAGCCGGAGGGTTTGGCCGACAACCAAGGCTCCCTTAGCAATGGCGCCGTCTTTAAAGACGGGAGGACGCATCCTTCCTGATTGTGATGGCACAGAGGAACTCTCAATGAAAGCACCAATGTCGGTGTCAAAACCGGCGGATCTCGGGTAGGGGGTCCCGAACTGTGCGTCTAGGCCGGATGGTAACAGGAGGCAGGGAACACGATGTTTTACCCAGGTTCGGGCCCTCTTGATGGAGGTAAAACCCTACGTCTTGCTTGATTAATATTGATGATATGGGTAGTACAAGAGTAGATCTACCACGAGATCAAGGAGGCTAAACCCTAGAAGCTAGCCTATGGTATGATTGTTGTATATGGAGTTGATTGCCTACGGACTACAACCCTCCGGTTTATATAGACACCGGATAGGGTTAGGGTTACATAGAGTCGGTTACAATGGTAGGAGATCTTGAATATCCGCATCGCCAAACTTGCCCTCCACGCCAAGGAAAGTCCCATCCGGACACGGGATGAAGTCTTTAATCTTGTATCTTCATAGTCCTGGAGTCCGGCTGAAGGTATAGTCCGGCTACCCGAACACCCCCTAATCCAGGACTCCCTCAATGATGGCGACGGATTCCCCTCTCCGGAGCCCCGAACGGACTCCAGATCAGCCCTCCTGAGAGGTTTTAGGGCTTGGCGGCGGCTCTGTATCATAAAACGCGATGAATCCTTCTCTCTGATTTTTTTCTCCCCGAAACCAAATATATACAGTTGGAGTTGAGGTCGGAGGAGCTCCAGGGGGGCCACGAGGTAGGAGGGCGCGCCCTAGGGGGACAGGCACGCCCCCTACCCTCATGGCTAGGGTGTGGGACCCTGGTCTTCATATTTTGCAAGGATTTTTTATTATTTCCGAAAAGATGTTCCGTGAAGTTTTAGGTCATTCCGAGGACTTCTGTTTCTGCACATAAATAACACCATGGCAATTCTGCTGAAAACAGCGTCAGTCCGGGTTAGTTCCATTCAAATCATGCAAGTTAGAGTCCAAAACAAGGGCAAAAGTGTTTGGGAAAGTAGATACGACGGAGATGTATCAACTCCCCCAAGCTTAAACCTTTGCTTGTCCTCAAGCAATTCAGTTGATAAACTGAAAGTGATAAAGAAAAACTTTTACAAACTCTGTTTGCTCTTGTTGTTGTAAATATGTAAAGCCAGCATTCAAGTTTTCAGCAAAGATTATGAACTAACCATATTCACAATAACACATAGGTTTCATGTTTACTCATATCAATGGAATAATCAACTAGCGAGCAATAATAATAAATCTCGGATGACAACACTTTCTTAAAACAATCATAATATGATATAACAACATGATATCTCGCTAGCCCTTTCTAAGACCGCAAAACATAAATGCAGAGCACCTTTAAAGATCAAGGACTGACTAGACATTGTAATTCATGGTAAAAGAGATCCAGTCAAGTCATACTCAATGTAAACTAATAGTAATGAATGCAAATGACAATGGTGCTCTCCAACTGGTGCTTTTTTAATAAGAGGATGATGACTCAGCATAAAAGTAAATAGATAGGCCCTTCACAGAGGGAAGCAGGGATTTGTAGAGGTGCCAGAGCTCGGTTTTAAAATAGAGATGAATAATATTTTGAGCGGTATACTTTCATTGTCAACATAACAACCAAGAGATGGCGATATCTTCCATGCTACACACATTATAGGCGGTTCCCAAACATAATGGTAAAGTTTATACTCCCCCTCCACCAACAAGCATCAATCCATGGCTTGCTCGAAACAACGAGTGCCTCCAACTAACAAGAGTCCCAGGGGGAGTTTTGTTTGCAATTATTTTGATTTAGTTTGCATAAAGCATGGGACAGGGCATCCCGGTGACCAGCCATTTTCTCGTGAGTGAGGAGCGGAGTCCACTCCTCTTGAGAATAACCTGCCTAACATGGAAGATACGGACAGCCCTAGTTGATACATGAGCTATTCGAGCATACAAAACATGATATTTATTTGAAGGTTTAGAGTTTGGCACATAAAAATTTACTTGGAACGGCAGGTAGGTACCGTATATAGGTAGGTATGGTGGACTCATATGGAATAACTTTGAGGTTTATGGAGTTGGATGCACAAGCAGTATTCCCGCTTAGTACAGGTGAAGGCTAGCAAAAGACTGGGAAGCGACCAGCTAGAGAGCAACAACAGTCATGAACATGCATTAAAATTAATCAACACCGAATGCAAGCATGAGTAGGATATAATCCACCATGAACATAAATATCGTGAAGGCTATGTTGATTTTGTTTCAACTACATGCGTGAACATGCGCCAAGTCAAGTCACTTAAATCATTCAGAGGAGGATACCACCCTATCATACCACATCATAACCATTTTAATAGCATGTTGGCATGCAAGGTAAACCATTATAAGCTCCTAGCTAATCAAGCATGGCACAAGAAACTATGATCTCTAGTTGTCATTGCAAACATGTTTATTCATAATAGGCTGAATCAGGAACGATGAACTAATCATATTTACAAAAACAAAAGAGGTCGAGTTCATACCAGCTTTTCTCATCTCAGTCAGTCCATCATATATCGTCATAATTGCCTTTCACTTGCACGACTGAATGATGTGAATAATAATAATAGTGCACGTGCATTGGACTAAGCTGGAATCTGCAAGCATTCAATAAACAGGAGAAGACAAGGCAATATGGGCTCTTTTGTCAGATCAACAATAATGCATATAAGAGCCACTTCAACAATTTAATCATGGTCTTCTCCTATCGACCCCCAAAGAAAAGAAAAGAAATAGAACTATTTACACGGGAAAGCTCCCAACAAGCAAAAGAAGAACATGAAATCTTTTTGGGTTTTCTTTTAATTACTACTACAAGCATGGAAATTAAAACTAGCTAAAAGCTACAACTAATTTTATTGTTTTTTTCTTAAGGTTTATTAAACACACAAGAAGAAAGCATAAAAAGGAAAATAAACTAGCATGGATGATACAATGAAAAAGTATGAGCACCGACATCTAGCAATGAGTGTGTGAACATAAATGTAATGTCAGTGGGAAATACGTACTCCCCCAAGCTTAGGCTTTTGGCCTAAGTTGGTCTATGGCCACGGCTGGCCTGACGGATATCCATAGTAATAGTTGGGGTCGTACTACAAAGAAGAAGACTCTGATTGCCTTTGGTTGGCAATCATCTCCGGATCCCACTGGTAATCGGACTGTCGTGGAGGATCAACTTGTGGTTCCGACTCTGGCTCTGTGGCTGGTGCAGGGTTCCGGTAGGCGTGAATGTCCTCCGACGAGACGAGGTACTGGCCTGCAGATAAATCAAACAAGGAAGGAGCAGGCAAGGTAATAGTCTCCGGATGACATTTATCAAAGAACAATTTGTATTTAAGCTCCCCTTCCCTATTCTTTATAATGAAATCATGCGCACCATACTCTTACAATCTAAATAAACAGTAGGCAGCAATTTTTCTTCTTTTTCATAGTGCCTAATAGGTAAGTTATAATATGCAGCAAGGCGTGAAACATAGATACCACCAAAAATGGGACCCTTTGTACGGTTCAGACTTAACCGTTTAGCAATAACACTGCCCATACTCACAGAGTTATCACGAAATAAATCATGGAACAAAATAATAATATCAGGAACACTAAGGTTTCCACAGTTTCCGCGACCAATTAAGAAACGACTAGCAAATATTGCAAAGTAACGTAAAACAAGAAAATGTATGCTAGTGATTCATGCATCGGAAACCTTCCTCGTTTCCCCTACGGTGATGGTATCAATAAACCCATCCACATCATCACGATGTGGTTCCTCTATTTTGCCCTCGAAAGGGATCAAACAAACCCGACAAAAATCATAAAGTGACATCTTCTTAACCACATCATATAAATGAAACTCTACTGAAGGAGGTGATTCCCTAGGATAATAGTAGAAGTTTTGCACAAAAGTATTGGTGAGTAAGAGATACTGTTCGCGTTGGTCACGAAGGAAGTCGGTGAGGCCTGCATTCTTAGCCAATTCATAAAAATCCTCATAAATCCCGGTTGCTGTCAAGAAATCATCGGAGGGCCATTCACATGGCCTAACCTCCGCGGTGCGAGGAAAATTATATTTGGGCTTCATTGCTTCTTCATTTTGCTTTTCCTTCGAGCTTCGGCTCGATGAGCCCCACAAAAATCTCTTCATTATTCTCTGAAAAATTCTAAAACTTTTAGTAACTTCAAAATAAAAGCAAGCCAAACTCAATAATATTGGTAGAAACTACTCATACAAGTGCCTAGAGCCTATATCATGCATCAAAACTACTTGGAACTATATAAATTTGACATGCAAGTTCAAGAACATGGTCACCTAGGCAGCACAAATTTGCAATGAATAAAGCACTAGAACAAAAACTAATTGGACCAATGGAGGAGTCACATACCAAGGAACAATCTCCCCACACTACAAAAACAGACACATCTGTGATATTTTGGGCTGAACAAATTTTTTTTCTGTCATACATATGACACTTCTATGACGATAATTGTGACAAAACCCGATATCATCATAGATGTGGTGGGCTCCTACTTCTATGACAAAAAATCATGACAAAAAATGGGCTTTTCGTCCTGGGCGGGCCAGAGACGCAGCTGCATGACATTCTTTGGGCCGTCCATGACGGAAAAACCGTGGTAGAAGCGAGGGCAAGGAAAATTTCGGGGAGTTCCTGGTTACGGTGGGAGGTCAGGGGCCGAGCGATGCGCGTTTCTCTCGTACACATACACGCATGTGTGCAAGGCGTTGGCTCTAACTAAACCCGGGCGAGGCGTTGGGCTCTAACTAAACCCGAGTGATTGCACTGTAGGCTACACGTTACTGAACCCGAGCGATCGATCGATGGCTGTTAACTGAACCCAATCGAGCGATTCCTTCGCTACTGCTGCTAACTGAAGCCGATCGATGGGATGAACA
>NC_041386.1:20214152-20223234 GCF_002162155.2 Triticum dicoccoides
GTCTGGAGGGCTGGATGAACAGTAGACGGTGGAGGGGTGGTTGAACAGGACCCCGTGGTGTGGAGGGCTGGATGAACAGTAGACGATGGAGGGGTGCCCGTGGAGGGGTGGTTGAACAGGACCCCGTGGTGTGGAGGGCTGGATGAATAGTAGATGGTGGAGGGGTGGTTGAACAGTAGCTGGTGGAGTAGCGCGCGGTGGAGGCTAGATGAACAGGAGCCCGTGGAGGCTGGATGAACAGGAGCCCGTGGAGGCTGGAGGAGGTCGACGATGGAGATGAACAGTATCCCGTGGTGTCCCGTTTTGTGGTACGCCACACCCCTCCTGATGAACAAGACCCCCATTTCGACCGTAGCGCTCCAACACAAGTCTGTTTCGTCCATTTTGTGGTACGCCACACCCCTCCCGATCAACAGGACCCCCGTTTCGACCGTAGGAGGTCCGTTTCCTCCGTTTTGCGGTATGCCAGACACCTCCTGATGAACAAGATCCCATTTCGAACGTGGCCGGTCGAACAAAAGGCCGTTTCCTCCGTTCTGCGGTAGGCCAGGCCTCGTTTCCATTGTCTATTCCGTCCAAGCCCTCCCGATGAACACGACGCATTCTGTTGCCTCCCAATGAACACGACGCATTCCGTTGCCTCCCCATGAACACGACGACGATGTTGTTTCTCCATTCCAACCCAGCCATGTACATGAGCCCTGGCCGTACGTATGCGTGAGTAGGCGTTCCGTATGTATACATATGTGGCCGTATTTTCTTTCTTGCACCCTGTCCGCTGTACGTACGTGTACATGCTATGTGCGCGCCTCTACTACGACACGTGTGCGCCTCTACATCGACCAGTATGTACGTACACGTTCGCGACCAGAATGACAACGCTACGTACGCTTCGACCAGGTGGGTCCCGACTGTCAGGCACTTCCTTGCCTGCGAAGATGTAGCTGGTGGGTCCCAGCAATCAGGGGCGATCATTTTGTTTTTTGCCCGGACGCACTTCCTTGCATGCGAAGGTGTAGCTGGTGGGTCCCAGCAGTCGGGGGGCTGGTAGGTCCCAGCAGTCAGGGGGGCGAATCGTTTTTTCCAGATGCACTTCCTTGCGTGCGAAGATGTAGCTTGTGGGTCCCAGCAGTCAAGGGGTGAATCATTTTTTTCGTGAAATATGGTGGCCCGTCCGGTGGGTCCTCGCTGTCAGGTGGAGGAATAATTATTTTGCGTGTAATAAGGAGGCACCTACTTGCGGCTGCCGTGGACCCAGCTGTCAGCCTCTCCACGTACAGTACTCTTCCGATGGAAGTCGGTCATTGACCATGTTGACCACGTCGCACCGAGAGCACCAGGGCGGTGGTCTGGACTACAGCGAGGCCTAGGAAGGGGACGACGCGGATCTAGGGAAGATGCAGTAGTGGAAGCCTGCGCGGAGAGGAGTACGAGGGTTCACTGGTTCGGTTGCGGTATGAGGGTGCCGTCGTCGCAGAATAAGAGGGGTGTGGGTGAGTAGAGGGATGGCCTGGCCAGCGGTGGGAGTAGTACGAGGTGGTGAGGCCTCCGTGGCATCACAGCCGGCCACGGGAGGCAGGAGCACGCGACACGACCGGCGCTGCTTTGGGCGGCTGGAGCAAGAAGACGAGAGGTTGAAGAAGCACTACGGCCATTGAATGGACATCGTACGATCACTGCAGCTAGAATCGTTTATATTGACTAAGTTGACAAAGCCCTTGGTACGCGTCAACTTAGTAGGCCCACAGCTCGGATTTGGCAGAGAACATATAGCCCATTTGCGATTCGTAAGAATGTACAACCCATTTTTTAATTCTAATGGAATTTACTACAACCCATTTACAATTTGTTAAAAGTACAACCCAACTTCTAGCTAGGACAACGATTAATAATTTCAAACAACTGCTCAAAACAGAATTCAAAAAAAAATTCCATATTTTGATGGGATCCGAAATATTTTTATCCAAAATTTCTAGTCGGGTTAAATATAATTTAAAAATAAAGTTGCATTACGTTAAAATCCAACGAAATATTGCGCGCGCAACAAGTAATGAAATTAAAAATTCCAAATTCCAAAAATAATATATTTTTCAAACTAATTACGTGTTTGTTGCATAGTAACTGTCCAGTTATTATAATTACATCCCATTTATTATTTCTTAAAGTCCATTTTCTTGCCTAATGCATAACTCCTAGGAAAGTTTACAGCCCAGCGGGGCGGAGAAAAACAAGTTGACCCGGATATTGTGTACAACTGTCGGCCCAGTTGCATTGCTGATGTTGAAAAAAGCTATTTTTTATACACACATTTAATTTTTTTTGTATAGATAAGGAACATTTTTTATACACACATTTAACAATTTTTAAATACAAGATTAACACTTTTTAAAACATATTTTTAGTCAACAGTGGGTCCACATTGAGCGGAGGAGGTCACAATACATATATTTTTGAAATATATGATTAACACTTTTACAAAAACAATTAGCCTACAGCGAGCCAATTAGCTCCAGTCGGCCCACAGTGGGCCGACAGGACCCAATCATCCCACAGTGGGCCGACAGGGGTCAGTCGGCCAGTTGTAGGCCGACTGGAATCCGATCGGCCTGCTGTGGGCCGACTAGGCCCAGTCGGCCTGTAGTAGGCCGATGGTGTATTATTTTTGAAAAAAAAAATTACCCAGCGTAATATTTATGAAAATTAATTAAAAAATGTATTTTTTAAAAAATAGTGAAAAAAGGCCTGTGTAGTACAGTACAACATAACATGGTTACTCAGCCCACATTCAGCGACGCCGGAAAGGCCCAAACAAGGCTTCTGTACAACTTTTTGAAGTCACTGAGCTCAATTAATAACTTAAGAAAAAAGTTAGATTACAGTGGAACCTAATTAAAAGCTGTCACGAGCAAATAAATAATTCAACGGGTCCCACTTGTGTGTGTGTGTGAGAGAGAGAGAGATAGAGAGAGAGAGAGACCCATTGGCCGATGCTCGTAAATACATCTTTCAGCCATATGCATTGCTGATGCTCAGTAAAAACTTATACAGTTGACACAATCATATAGAACATCATAGCACACTGAACTTGCATACAAAAATTTCACGCAGGCGGCACAATCAGGATGGAAGCAGTGGATCGCTATGGGAAGGGCTATGTTGAAACCAACGAAGTCGTACATAACAGTTCATCGTCTTTATCAATGACGGGGAAATATCTTGAATGTTGTGCAAAGAAAATAGACGGACAACACAATAAGTTCTCCTAGCACATTAAGTTGATGTACAACCCTTTCTAAAAAAAGTTCAGGTACAAAATTAGAACAGGTCACAATCAAATGTACTGGCATATCAGTATTTCACACCCATAGCTCGGATTTAACTAGTATCTGACAAGATTCAGTTGTTACCTCAAATTAGAGCACATCCAGGCAGCCAGCCCTGCCTCTTCTCCCAAAGAAGCAGTGGCCCCGTGCCATCCATCGTTCCGAGCAACACGGGGAAAGTTTGACGTTGACTATTGTAATGGACGTCGTAGACGGACCTTGGCACCAGCGGCGGCGGGAGGACTTCGATTGATGGATTGACCACTTCTTCGACATGCACGAACACTCGATACAGGTACATCCCTAACGTGGTCCGCGGCGGCCTTGGTGGCGACGAATAGTACAACCCTGATTCCTACACCGGTATCTCAACACCAATCACCGTCAATATGGTGGACGGCTTCTTCATCCATGACATAACTATCAGAGCCCAGCTATCTGGAGGAACAAACATACTTACGAGCTCACCTCCAAGGTCGTTGATAAGCTCGTTCATGGACTCGTTGTTCCAAGAATGACGAGGCATGCCATGGAAGGTAAGCTTTGTTAAAAACTCAAGCTCAGAGGGCACCGAGCCCCATCCTGGGTGCCACCGATCAAAGCTCACCAGCGCTCCATCGCAGAACAAACGCCAGGAAGATTCAAACACACGACTACATTCGAAAGTTGTCCGGAACCTGACGAAGAAATCAGCCGGTGGCGGACAGACTTCGACGAGCAAGTCACTTATTTGGATGCCGTGCGCAATGCCAAGAGCTTTGACAAGGTCATCCGGCGAGATGGGAGGCCGGTCGCCGTTGATGGTTACCATCAGCACTTTGCCGGCAAACTGGTCGTCAAGCGCCGCCATGCCACTGTTGAGCGACAGCACGCAGCGACCGAAGGCAGGACGGACCTCAGGATATCCGGCTCGGAGAACCGCATTTACCGGCGACATGATAGTGCGCTTGAGTACAGGGAGTACAGGAGGGGGATTTGGGGGAACTGGAGTAGGAATCGAGATTCCAGAAGTGGGGGAGGGGCGGGAGACTGCGGATGAAAAGGTAGCATGAATTTCGAGCACACGCCAATATGCTCTCGGCGCGTAAGCGCACGAAAACACCGGTGGTGCCCACATGTCGGCCTAAGAGTCCTTATTTATTCTTTTTTGGAGAGCATGGCCTTTTTTCAGGATCTTTTGAGAGCCCGACCTGGGAGTCATAATTGACCTGTTTGGCATTGCGTTTCTACTCGGCCCATATTCAACGACACCTCACTGGCCCAAACAAGTGTACATCATCGAAAAGACACTGAGCTCAAATTATATAACTTGAAAAAAGGAGATATACTCTGAACACTGGAGAATGGTGATGTCCTCATTTAGCCCACCAGTAGTTCAAGACAATAAACAGTTCGAAACAACGATATATACAACATTCAAACACTGACTAGTGACTACTACTGACATAAACATCAAGACATGATAGTTCATAAGAAATCTTTCTACACCACCAAAACGCACCCATCTGCAGTGCTCAGACTCTTGTTATCCAGACGAGAATGACATTCTAAACAGAAGCAACTATTACATAGTAAGAGTGACATAGACGAGGATGACCAAATGACAAGGAATATGCATAACAAAAGAAAGAACTACCCATCCAGAACCAGCAAAAAAGACAACAAAGTCATTTGAAGAGATGATCCAACACCATCATAATTTGCAGCCCCGCTTCAGCGACCAGTGATCCGGAGACACCAGTACTCCACCCTTTCGATGTAACAGCCCAATTACCTATCAACCTAAAGGCTCGAACCACATCACTGCCTATCGTAATTGAGACATCCAAGGATCAAAGTTAATCCGGATGCCTTTGTCATTCTCACCTTCTTTTGGCTGCAGGCTGTATCGTTGACAATCAGGGGAGTTTGCTCCCGAATTCCTAGGGCTCGCCGTGCAGACATAGTTTTCCATAGCAAACAGAGCCTCTCTGCCATCAAGGTCCTTGCCGACAGTGATCTCCTGGTTAATCAGATAATTGAGTCAGAGAAACAAAGAGTGTGAACCAAGGCTGTTTACCCGCCTCCAACTAAAAAATCCTAAAGGCCCCAACAAGCTGGTATCCTGCTCATAGATGTAACAGCCACTGTCCGGATACTCACGTATTACACGATGCTTGTATACAGTGGGGATTTTGCAATATAACTCTTCCGGCTCATGTGTCTGAATGATCATCAGTCTTTTGCCGTCGTCTGATCGAGCGAGGAACCAGTTGTGCTTCCCTGTTTTTGGCAAAGGTGGTGTGATTACAAACGGCAGTAACTGTAGGGACACTACACCATATCAAAAAGGACAGACATTGTTAATGTAAGATCAGCATTGTTCAGAGTATGAGTAGGATAATGCAAGAAACAACATTGATATGTCCCTGTTGGAACTGGGAGGAAAATACAGGGAAATGTATACTGGGTTCAAAAATATAGAAGTGCCATGCATGGTTATACTCATGTTATCTCGCAATCGATTCTTCACAGGAAACTACCATGTCATGCATGTTATGTAATCATGTTCTGTCCTCACAAACAAATTCTTCAAGGTAACTAACATACCATGCATTGTTATATACTCGTGTTCTGTGGGCAAAATTTTTGTGAGGATATTATTCTAGCCATTGATTGCTGAAGGGCGAATATAGGTATGTACACATGGTAAGCATTGCAGGATTTCACTAATTCCAAATATAGAGTTCTCCATATGCACATTTACTTCCCTAATGTATGGTTAGATGAAACCAACAGTGTGGTGCATGTTTCTACATCATGAAAATGAGGAAACTAACATGGCCATTGATACACACACATATTTAGTAGTAGTATATAGATTACTGTAAAATAAGGATAATATCCATATATTCCTAACTGTTTGATTACATGGTCACAATCGCATGAATTAACTCATTCCAAATATAGATGATTTAAGGCGTCTCTAATACATTTCCATAGTTCTACTCAAATTCTGCTCAAACAGAGATATGCCAATCATCACAAAAAGTTCAAACAGTGTCATGGCGTCATCATTAACATGAGAGGAAACAACTTACACGCGCCGTCCCAGCAATACGTGGTGCCATCTGCTTTGTCAATCGTGTAGATGATGCCATTGTGTTCAATAGCATCACAGAAGTGTGTATCAGCTTTGACGATGATCCACCACGAGCCGAGTTGTCTCCAGCTAAAGAAGGCACCGGCGTAAAGATAGGCGAGTCCGCGGTCGAACAAGGCAATTAGCTTGAAGTCTGCGTAATTCACATGTCGTGTGGGCACTTGGCAGATTACAATCTTCTGCAAAACAAGGTCCGTCCAACTGACGTAGTAATCTAGATGACTTGGACCGCGATGGTAATACTCTATATAATCCAACGGAGGAAGGATAATCTCATGGGAGGTCTGGAAGTTCACGAGCACCAACTTTTTACCGTCTTCTCTAAAGGCAGCCATCCAGTGGGAGTTCATGCCGACCTAGTACATACCTGCCAAGAAGTTTCGGGCGATGGTGATCGGATCGATGTCGAGGGAAATGATGTACGGCGACCCACTACATACCTGCAAAGAAGTTTCGTCTAATGGAGATCGGATTGAAGTCGAGGGGCATCATGCACGCCTCCGTATCATGGTGAACCAATCTCGCAAGACCAGATAGCAGCAAGCAGGGTGTCTTGAGAAGCTTAGGCCTCGCTTCGACGATGGTTGTGTGCATGTCCCTCGAGCATGCAGCCAGTCGCAGGGCGCTCAACATATCCATACACGAACAATAGAGGTCGAGGATGTCACTGGGGAGATTGCTCCAATCGTGGCTCATATGGATGCTGCGCAGTTTGCGTTCGGCCATGGTGGAGTTTGGAAGGGGGCTTGATTTATGGGGGAGAAGGATGTCGGTGCTGGAGCGGCTAGCAAGGGAATAGTGGTACTGGGGGAGGCGAGTGAGGCAACGGTACACGGGGGCACAGTGAGATGGAGACGGAGAAGGAGATGGAGATGGAGTGGTGCTATGGGAGCGGAGAGGGAGACGAGGCGAGGCGCCAATGTGTTGTACAGCGGCGGTGACAGACTGCACTGTGCACAGGGTGAGGCTGACTTTGGTAACCCGAACACACCGCCTGGACTAGTGTCAGGCGCAGGGTGTTGTCACTTCACTGTGAGGACCGGATGAATAGTATTTTGACCATCAAGTGCACCACAATTGTACTACTACTACTACTACTACTACTACTACTACTACTACTACTACTACTACTACTACTACTAGTAGTAGTAGTAGTAGTAGTAGTAGTAGTAGTAGTAGTAGTAGGTACATGAGTACTCCAGTATTGTATAGCGTAAATAGGTCTCCCGTGCTAGCATGCCTGTTCACTTCATTGTTCAGGTACCATCCATATTGCGAGCAGAACCAAATTCTCGTGCATGCCCAATCAACGCTCTGCCGCGATGCATGCAGTGGTCGTTCTGGTCCATCA
Source organism: Triticum dicoccoides (assembly GCF_002162155.2). Taxonomy (NCBI): domain Eukaryota; kingdom Viridiplantae; phylum Streptophyta; class Magnoliopsida; order Poales; family Poaceae; genus Triticum; species Triticum dicoccoides. The sequence goes on from NC_041386.1 coordinate 20,221,969, forward strand.
AGGACGGCATGCAGATCGTTCCACACTTGAGAAGAGGAAAAATGGAAAGGTAGAACGCGGCAGCAGAGGAAGAGAACGCTGGCTAACGAGGCTGGGAGGGGATCGAGCAGGAAGTTAATGCTCCACGCCTAAAGGTTTTGGGAAAACCTGATTTTCATAAGGTGACTTATACTCACCTAAACGGAGGGAGTATTCCTTAACCAGAGAATGTTGTGTCTCCCACTCACGCGCTCAAAAAAAAACTACGACACATTTTTTTATCTATTTGCATAGGTCCCACCTATCAGGAAGGATGGGCACGTACACGAATAGGTATGACTCATCAGTCTACCTGCATAGCCTTTTCATTTAGTCTACCTGCATAGCCTTTTCGTTTAGTCTACCTAGCCGTCTAATCAACTGCCTGCACGCCACTTCTCCCATTTACTTCTCCATCGGGAACCGATTCTCCTCGGCTTCTTCACCTCCCCTTCGTCTTCATTTGCATCCAAACCCCACTGCGTTCACATTGTTTTAACCTCTTTAAATAATCATCTACTACTTCAGTTAGACTAGCCATATAATCCTAATTCTCCAAACCATAGCCCTCCATTCCAGCAGTTCCAAATGGCGATAGAGATCGAGATGCAGGTTTTTAGCGTCCAACATGTCCTCGTCGAAGGCTCGATGCGCATAGTTGCCACCGTCACCGTCCACCCAAGGGTTGTTCGGCAGTGGATCAACAATGTATCCAACTCCCTCGAAAAGGTAGAGACGAGGGTCATCAGTCTCGAGCAGAGTACACGGAGCGTGCCCCTGGGAAGATCCAGCGCGCCGCCATCCTTCAGCTGTGCCTCGAAGATGAAGTTTTGGTGTACCACATCATACACTCGCCCTCCATACCAGGTGAGGTTTATGATTTCTTGTCTCGGTAGGACGTATACTTCTGTGGGGCAGCCATCGAAGGGGACAAACAGAAGCTGGAGCCGTACAACCTTGATTTGAATAGCATCACTGACCTACAAACCAGAATCAAAATTCCTGTAGAAGTTTGTGATAAACAGACACCATCCCTATTCAACGTAGCAAATTTTGTGCTCGGTACAAATCTTCAGAAGGGTGACGAGATGGTGGCATTAAGGTCGTCTGGATGGGAGAATTATCCCTTGACGTACGAGCGAATAAAATATGCTGCCCTCGATGCCCGTGTGAGTTTCGAGATAGCTGCAAGGTCCAAAGAGCTTGTTGCGAAGCCGTCTCCCACAGAGAATGAGAACAAGAAGAAGA
>NC_041386.1:20224053-20234972 GCF_002162155.2 Triticum dicoccoides
AAGAAGAAGAAGAAGAAGAAGAAGAAGAAGAAGAAGAAGAAGAAGAAGAAGAAGAAGAAGAAGAAGAAGAAGAAGAAGAAGAAGAAGAAGAAGAAGAAGAAGAAGAAGAAGAAGAAGAAGAAGAAGAAGAAGAAGAAGAAGAAGAAGAAGAAGAAGAAGAAGAAGAAGAAGAAGAAGAAGAAGAAGAAGAAGAAGAAAAGGTTGCACCAGTAGGAGGGCATTATGGATGGATGAACTATTTCCTCTCTTGTAAAAAAATTATTCCCTCTCGGTGTATATTGATATAGATGGACTATTTCGATGGTGTGCATGTCTTTGGAACAGAGTAGTAGCATGGGTCCGCTTGACTATAAGGAACTATTTATCCGCATATATAGCTTTCTCTGCTACTCCTTCCAGTGATCGGTATGCAGTGCATGTGTCCGTAGACATGACAGCTTGTCCATGGAAGTTCAACTACGGAGACCATCACGTTTCATCTCATGATTCACACGACGCCTCTCCAACCCACGGCACCACGCCCCCCGACGTGCGCCTCACCCCTCTCGGCCACACCGCCCCTCTGCCTTTGTGTGCATGAAATGTGGGCCACCTAAAATGCGGCGAGCATCAAGTTTCTACCATAGCCACCCGCGATTCCCACGACGCCGCTCGAACCCATGAAACCACACGTCCCCCGACCTGCGGCTCACCCCTCTTGGCCCCAATGCCCCTCTGCCTACGGGAGCATTACATGTGGACCAGTCACCTATCAGGTCCACATGTTATTGACTCAAAGGTAGGTGTAGTAAAGCGCTAAAGCTCAGTCCCGACGGCCTTGGGAGGGAAATATAACTCCTGCGCCAGGGCTTGTGGTGCTCCCGCAGCATGAACTCATGCCAAACTCGAGATTTGTTTCTTTACTATACATGCACGCAACGATTTAATGGACATTGTAAGCTCAACATGTGATGGGGAGCTCTAAATTTGAATTTGAAACTTATAAAATGAAAAGATTCAAAACAAATAAACTGGGAGAGAGGGAGTATATCGTAGGATGTGTCGCATACAAAATAAGTCCCCTGGTTTGTCATCGCGAAGATGCGGTTAGAAAGGAGCACATCGTCTTCCTACTCGTACGGCAACAAATCGGCCGCAGACAGCATGGTCCGCCTTTGACCGCCATGTGCAAGGTTCGTGCTATCTTATTCAATCTCACTATGGTTCCATCGTACCAATTCATGCGGTGGCCCATTGCATGGCTGATCCCAATGTTGGACAAAGGTTCTACGGGAACGATTTCACCATTGTAAATGTTGTGCAAATTGTTGTTGGTACCCTCCCGTACATATGCAAGCCAATCTCAACTCGCACCGAGCCTAACCTGTGAAACAGTGGGCAGGGGGAGAATTAGGAAATGGACACAGAAGTAGTCTTTAGAATGCATTTACTACGTGATCAAACTCATCTTACCTGCTCATCGAAGGAAATCCTAGTGCCCCTCAACGTCGGGGCGTCAACTTGCAACTACGGCCACGTCGCGCTGGGGAGACCCCCAAGGAAACATGCTCGTGCGTTCCACGGAACATCAAGATGCATTTGTATGAGTAGTTTATCTTGTGAGAGAAAAGGATGAACGAGGGAAGGCCTCTAGAGATAGAGATGGACACTACTACTACCAATGTGCTGGCCCATGCGTTGCAATGGATCCAAAGTAGTAGAATAATACTTGTTCACGTGCTTGAAATATAAACACTCTAGTTTTTATATACATGTGTCAGTAGACATGATAGCTTGTCCATGGAAGTTGAACCACGATGACCATCGCATTTCTTGTTTCTACCACTGCCACACCCACACGCGATTCCCACGACGCCGCTCCAACCCACGGCACGACGTCCCCCGACGTGGACATGGATCCTCTGACGTGGCTATCACTGCCTTGCCCTGCCTTTCCTTCGCTGACAGGTGGGACCCACGCTTATGGGCCCCACATGTCAGTGACAGAATGGTAGGATTGTTCGCGTCAGGGGATCCTCATCCCCTCGATGTGACCCTCATCCCTCTCGGCCCCACCGCTCCTCTGCCTTTGTGTACATGACATGCGGGCCAGCTGAACTGCGGCGACCATCAACTTTCTACCACAGACACACCCGATTGGACGCGGTTTTCCTGCTCCGCTGCTGTGCTCTGATCCGTACTCCCGCACCATCGAATTTTCATCCAGCGGCTGTGACACATTTCGTCCCGGGCATCAATCCTCAGCTGGAGTACTTATGTACTACAGGTAGTACCCGTCGGTGTGGCCATCTACGCCTCGTAACGCCCCGACGCCCAGCTGTGGCACCCTCGCCACGGCCACGCCACCACGGGTCGGTTCATCTCGAACAAGTGAGTCGTGAACCACGCCACCACCATGAGAATGACATGTGGGCCAGCCGCATTTAATGTCCGCATGTCATTGACTCATAGGCCGGGCACTAAGCCACTGAAGTTCGGTCCCGTGGGCCCCGAGAGGGAAATGTAACTCCTACGGCAAGCCTTGTGGTGCTCCCTCAGTACGAGCTCGTGCCAAAACTGGAATTTGTTTCTTAGTACTCCTCCTACCAACTAGTACTAGTAACGTACACGTGCATTGCACGCATGAGATTCTGGTGGTTTGTGCATTATGCTTCTACATGTGGAGCTTTCTGGATTCTAACATGTGGGAAAATCTCGTGGAATGTAAGGTTAGGCAAGTTTGATTAACTTAGGTGAGTGTTTGGTTCAAGCCACACCTTAGGAAAGCTACACTAAGGCCCCACATGACATACACACAATCTAAGATGACTTATTCACCTGGACGGAGGGAGTAGTGTTTCTAGCAAGATGACTACGCGTTGCACGAAGTTGATGGAAAAAGTAAGCACAACTTATAAATTGACGGATAGAGTACTAGTTATAGTGATGCATATAATTAAGCAAAGGGATCGCACATGTCGGTATTGACTGGAACGAGAATGCAACAGCACAATAAGAATTAAGGCCACGATGATGCAATTGCAGCGGTGGTTACAGAAGGCAAGAAGAAAGATGGATCCACAAATGTACGACCTCCTCCTCCTCAACTTAGTGCGTCGGGCCATCGACCGGCGGCTAAGGAGCGGAGGCTTTTGTGGCGAGGTTGAGGTGCTTCTCAGCAAAGGCATCCAAGGCTTCCAGCTGGTTGAGGAAGACCAACGTCGTAGCGTCCTCACTGGCCTTGTAGATACCTATGTACATGATTTGCTCGTACACGTGGATGTGTAGGTCGACGAATTCTTGCAGGGCGAGGCGCCTCGCGGCGAGCGCGACCTCCAGGTGGACATCCTTTGTGGCGTCGGTGGGCAGTCGCAGGGCCACCAGTGCTTGAAAGAGGTTCCGGCCATGGAGACCGATTAGGGTGGCAGGCAATGAGGAGCCGGGGCGCGTGGGCTGGAGGAGTACGGCAATGTCGTCCGCGAGCTTCTTGATGATGGTGAACTTGTTGCTGGTGTCAATGATCATCTGGTCCAACTGAGAGTCGTAGTTGGCGTTGACGGTGGCCATCCACCAGCTGGTCTCCAACACCGTCTGGAGACGATCCTCGGTGCATGCCGCAGGCCGGCGTCGGGGACCATCTGGCGCAGCCGCTGGCCGCTCACGCGCATCGCCGCCATGGGTCTGGAGTGAGCTCTTTTGCGCTTTGTGTAGGTGCTTAGGCAAATGCTTAGGTGCATAAGATGTGGTAGATGCATTGGAATGGAGGGGCGCCTTTATATAAGGGCAATGAGGGCAAACTGCGTTGCATTCACATCATGCAGCCTCTTTTCCCGGACCTCCTCCCACTACTTCCCTCATGCATTAATTGAAGGAGGATGCATTGGCCATTCAACATATCGGGAACCGCTACTCCCTCCCTCGTCTGCATTAAAGCCATATCGAGAACTGCGCCGCCCACTATCAAATCGAATACTCCCTCCGTCTAGGTGAGTATTAAGTCATCTTACGAAAACCACTCGTTTCTTCACATTATATACATACAATATATATGGCCAACATCATATAGCCAGCAGTTTAGTTGTCAAAGAATTTCAGGGTGCTTAGTTTTATCAAAGAATTCCAGGGTGCTTAGTTTTATTTGAGGGGTGGGTTGTGCACTTATGCTGGACACCATTATTGTGACAACCCTTTTTAATAGTACTACTGTACAAAAGTGGAGTATATACATTTTTAAAAGGCTAGAGGGCGGGGCAGTCTAGCTCGGTCGGTTTCACGAGAGGCGAGGGCCTTTGTGATTTGCCGGCTCATTACTGCTGTCAAATCGAATAGTACTATGCCGCCCGCTGCACGCCCGACGCCTCCATTAAACCCCTCCGTTAAACCCGCATGCAAACCGAGAATCCTACTCTGGCCACATGTTCGTTCATGAGCGGGCCGGAATTAAACGCAACACCGGCCGAGCTCCTCCCGTCCGCCCTCAGTTTAAACGAGGCCAGACGCCGGCCAAGCTCCTACCGTCCGCCCTCTATTTACACGAGGCCAGACAAACAGTGGGCAAGAATCGCACCCCTCCGCCGCTTCCCCATCTCCTCCTTCACCATTTTCTCCACTCTTTCGATGGCTTCCGATGAGCCGTTCACCGGCATATTAACCGGCTGGGTGGCCCACCGAGCCCTCCGGATATGGGCGAGGCCGCTCGGTGCTTCACCAACCTTGCTTGGCCCGATGGAGCCAGTTGCCACCCCAAGCAGGCGCGTGGTTCAGCAACTCGCCGCTCCAGTTCAGCTCGATGAGGAGTGGCGAGTTGCTCCACACTAGCACGGCGGCGAGCATGCCGGTACGGGCGCCGTCGCTACCACGTCGTACCGCGCCACCAGTGTCTGCGGTGGCCGCGCCTCCCGTGTCTGTGGGTGCGCCTCCCGTGCCTGCGGCAGCACCATGCAGGTAGAGACAGAAGCCGGGTGCGTGGAGAGTGACGAGAAGGTGGCCAGCTTCTCCATGTCCGCCGCCATCATCATGGAGAAGTAGAACACGGGAGGCCGCCGCCACTTGGGACCCATGAAGGCCACCGCCGAGGCAACGACCGCGGATTCAGGTGGTCTCTTTGCTGCTTCGTCTCTTCCAGGACCTTCGTCGACCCCGCAAGTGTCTGACGGACATGAGGAAGACAAAGGGATCCGTGGGTGGCCATTTAGAACTAAAATAAGTCTAGATACATCCATTTCTAGGACAAGTATTTCCGGACGGAGGGAGTATTAATTATACAAGAGAGCCGGATTGGCACCTCTTAGTTCATGTAAATGTAATGAAATCCATCATGTTTATATGAAGATCCGGCTTTTTTATACGAAATCCTTCATGCTTATATGAAATCAATCCGTGTTTGCACGAATTTCATCTGGTTGATTAGAGTTGTAAAAATGTATGCTGCTGGCGTTTGATGTCGTCCTCCGCTTAAGGAAGCAGGAGGAAATTTGCCGGCTGCCGTTGGGGATGCTCTTTATGTTGGTGACATCCAATCCATTTGAGTTAATTGCCTGTATGATTGTCCCTCTATAAAAAGTTAATTGCATGTACAGTGTACACGTGACTTGCAGGGTGGCTACAGCTTCATACAGAAAGTTAAAAAGAAACAAGTCCATCCTTAATCTTGTATTCTAAGTACTCTGTGGGTTCCACTGTCAGTACAGTAGCGAAATAAGTATATATTAAATAAGTAGAGTAATATATAATATAAAAATATAAAGTTAAAAGACAGAATTCAAACTCATGCCATCGCGTTGTGAGCATCCGCGTTAACCAGCCCAGCACATTTTTATTGTAGACCATGCTGGAGATATATCTCCATGTCTACTCTTATGTTACTGCATTCGTTCCTAAATATTTGTCTTTTTCAGATTTCAAATGGACTACCACATACGGATGTGTATGTAGACATATTTTAGAGTGTAGATTCACTCATTTTGCTCCGTATGTCTTTTCAGGAAGGGGTCAGATTTGTCCTTGATTTATTTATCAGGTATCCAGATGGCACTGCACCGCCAAGAAAAGAGGGTAACATCAAAATTATGGACTACTTTTTTGAGTATGTTGGTAAGGTCCGGTCATAGTCACTTGTTGAAATCTCTAAAAAGACAAATACTCCCTCCGTCCGGAAATACTTGTCATCAAAATGGATAAAAGGAAATGTATCTAGACGTATTTTAGTTTTAGATACATCTCTTTTTATCCATTTTGATGACTAGTATTTTCAGACGGAGGGAGTAGAAAAAGAGTTGGTGATGATGGTGTGCGTGCCATCCTGCAACGGATAGGCCGTCGGATTTATATCTAACGGATAGGAAAGAAACTATGGCAATTTTGCAAAAATACACCCACACGTCTCTCCACGTTCGCAAATAAGGCCTTCCCTCGTTCAACCTTTTCTCTCACAAGATAAACTACTCATACAAATGCATCTTGATGTTCCGTGCAACGCACGGGCAGCTAGCTAATTTATTTTAAAATAGTTGCTGCGATAATTGGGTTGAAGTGATATATTTTATGTCTGCCCCGAATGATTTCAGATTCACTAGTAGTAACAAAGAAAAGTTTGCCTTGTTAATTAACAGAAAACATGGTGAAAAATATCACATGAGGCCGGTAAAAACAAGGCACACTGGGTTCAGCGTCATCGTCACTACAGCTGTGCGCGCGCGAGAAGTCTACATATCGAGGGGGCTACCGAGCGAGGCACCGAGACACAATGTTTGAGAGAGAAACCAATTGACAGATTATGATCAGATTGAGTTGTCACCCTTCTACTGCCATTGTTGGGGGGGAGAGAAAGACGTATTGAGAGTGTGCGCGGTAGGCACAGAGGCACAACTAGCGAGTGTGTGTGTGTGTGTGTGTGTGTGTGTTTGAAAGAGGAGTAGATAGATTATTATCAAGATCGATGTGCCACCCTACTCCTTCAGTGCCGGGTAGTGTGTGTGTATGTTTGAGAGAGAAGCCAGTCGATAGATTAGTATCAAAATTGAGGTGTCACCCTACTCCTTCGGTGTTGGGAAGTGTGGGTATGTGTGTGTGTTGGGAAGTGACACTCACATATCTCTACTCTTATAAAAAAACAGAGTTGGTGATGATGGTGTTCCTGCCATCCTGCAATATAGGCCATCTAATTTATATCCGACGGACAGGAAGGAAACTATGGCAATTTTGCAAAAAGATACCCACACCCCTCTCCGCATTTGCAAATAAGGCATTCCCTCGTTCATCCTTTTCTCCCACAAGATAAACTTCTCATACAAATGCATCTTGATGTTCCGTGCAACGCATGGGCATCTTGCTAGTAGGGAGAAGGAGTTTGTGTGACACATATCTAGCTATACTAAGGGATAGGTAGATAGCATATGTGTGAGAGACATTAGTGGCTGTGGATGGGCGGAATTAAAGGGGTGGGAGTGTTAGACATAGAGAGCGTGTGTGTTTCTGTGTGAGAGACTTGTAGGACAGGGTAGAAAGACGAATTTAACCCTGACGGAGGGAGAGAAATACACGAAGTGCGCGTGTGTGATTCCGATGCCCACAGGGAAATGAGATATGTATGCGTGTGAGAGAGATTGCACAATTCATTCACGTATCACTATCTAGCGATCGTGGACGTGCATCGCTCGAACATACGTCAATATCTACTTCGTATCGTGTCCAAAGGTACAATATCGATTCAACGCTATAAAGATTGGACACTCACATATCACATTTTTTCGATTTAAATAAGCCTTTTTAGTTGTGCATGCCAAAGTTACAGTGATGTTTCTTCAAACAACCAATGTAGCTATCATGAACATGCACCATTGTTACTCTTGCATTCAAATTCATTAGTCTTGGATGATTTAAGTTTCTATTTTGAAGTAATATATGTAATATTCATATATAAACTCAACGGGTACGCATTTATGAAATGGAGGCTATGTAATCATATGAGGTAACACTTTTGAGTAGCTGACTACATTATCCATTTCTTTTTGTGCGCCTCTACACTAACACGTCAATGCATTATGTTTAAAGTAAATAACCAATGGCACTAAATTATCTATTTACACGAGAAATACATAGGCTGAGCGTTTGATCCCTTTTTGTGAATGTGCCACTACACCCATATGATTGGCCGCTCCCGTGTGAACGTCCAAGTTATCGGCGCATCATCCCGAGTTATTGTCTTTTTTCTGGGTGGATTTCACACCAGTTATTAACCGCTGACGCGTGCCCAGTGTACACAGTCTAGCATGACCTTCCCACTAGCACAGTCCAAAATTAGTTGAAACTGGATACCAACGATCCCGCGGGCGGCAAAATCTCCCGCCTCCTTCTAAAATTTCCGCCACCTTAGTCTTTAGCATGCGAAATCTCCCTTTTGTCCTTGGTGCACGGAGACCAATAGTTACAATACCGCCCTCATCTACATGATAGGTCGGGGATGCTTTGGTAACTTCTGGTTCCCCCACTACATGGCACCCCCATTCCCTCTCCCCCTCCCGCAAAAACGACTAACTCCACAACACCAGAGCATCTTACATCACGCCGTCCGTACTTCATCGCTCTTTCTCCCCTCCCCTCTCGAAACCCTAGATTGCTCATCCACCGGCGTACCATAGCCCATTCACTGCCAGCGGTGTCCACCTCGTCGGATCTACTTCTGCGGCCGCATCTACCCCTCCCACCTCCCCTAGAAACAAGTACACTGCTCATCCACCACTGTACCACAGCCCATTCAGTGTCGGCCTTGTCCACGGCGCCGGATCTGCTTCGCCGGTACTCTTGTCAACCGCCGTGCATCTGCAGCGGCTCATTTGTACTCCCCACCAGAGACGCTTCATCCACACCCCTCGGAGCCGCCCCACCGACGCCCCCGTCGACGGCCTCTGATCCTCTTCGCCGACACCTTCCTCAACCCTACCGGAGCCGCTTCGCCAACACCTTCCTCAACCCTACCAGAGTAGCTTCGCCTATACCATTCTCAACCCTACTGGGGATGCTTTGCCAACTCACAAGTCCACGGCCTCAGATCCGCTTCCTCGCACCCTCATCCAACCTACCGGAGCAGCTTCTGACGCCCCATCCACGATCGCAGATCCGCATCGTCGACACCACCCTTAACCCAACCACCGGAGCAGCTTCTGACGCCCCGTCCACGGCCGCAGATCCGCATCGTCGACACCATCCTTAACCCAACCACCGGAGCAGCTTCACCTACGCCCTCATCCACGGCCATAGATCTGCTTCGCCCACACCGTAGTCCACCCTACCAGAGCCGCTCCACAAACACCCTACTCGACGGTTCTAGATCTCCTTACCGGACCCCGACAGCCAGCGCAGCGTCATCACCCTCGACGTTTCTAACCTGATTCCCACAGTCTGGAGAGATGCCAAGCACCCGCCACGGCCTAGGTACTTGTCACCTTTAAACCCGTCCAGCATCACCTGCCCGATGTACTTCAAATATACTAACCGGTCGTTGTTACCTATTATGCAGCTGGCAAAAACTACAAGGACGATGTTTCTTCTGGATCTAATAGCTTGGCCAACCAAGATCCTGGACTGAGGCATTGCTATGATCTTGTAAGCGCGTCTCTCTCTCTCTCTTGTATTGTTCTGTGCCTGCCAGCGTGCTTTGCTAGGATTTTTGGCCAGTAATCCCTTTGTGCAGACAATGATTTCTACTACTAGCTGCTAAATTAGATATGTAGATGTCATACATGATACTACCTCGTACCTCCGTTCCTAAATATAAGTCTTTCTAGAGATTCCACTATAGGCTACATACAGAGCAAAATGAGTGAATCTACACTCAAAAATTCATCTATATACATCTGTATGTGGTCCATACTGGAATCTCTACAAAGACATATATTTAGGAACAGGAGTAGTACATTACACAAAATCGTAGGTGGCATGTAGGAATTCCAGTGCACTACATTAGGCTCCCTTAGAGTGCATGCTAGTCCAGCATACAGAGTCATGGCTAGTTTATGGTATGCACACAATCGTTAATTGGTGGTTTAAATATGCGCAAGGGATGTGCAATGTATTATCATGTAGAGATGTCTGAAATTAGCCGTGTCAACTTGCAGATAGGGTTACACAATGAAAAAGTACAAGTTGTATGTGACAATTTCATGTAACATCGCAAAAAAAGGAGAGGCAGTGGTGAGCCTATACAGTGTGCCATGGTACGTCACTCCTCCATTGCAATCATCATGACATGTTATTTGTATGCCAGTTCTTTTAGCTAAGTTTCTTAGGGACAGTTATTACGAGTTATCCTAAGAAAATAAGCACATGTGAATATAAGCTCCATGTAATAAGCCAACCAGTTCTTTTCATTGCGTTTTCAGCTTATCTTTGATATGGTCAGTGGAAAGTCTAGATTGCATTATATTTTTTTCATTTCGCTGCCCATATGGAAATTAATTTGACTTGCAAACATCACAAATTGAACCCAGTGCAATAATTAATATGATAGGAAAACAGACCATCACTATTTGCTCAAAATGCAAATACAAAGATACCATCTACTTGGCACAATCTACTTTGGTCAATGTTTTCCATAGAGATCCCATTGCCTAATTTAAACGAAGAACACATGACCCACATTTAAATGAAGAACAATTATTTATTGAAATTCGATGGTCCAAGTGGCTGGTTATTATCATATAGCAGCACCACCTGAAAGCATCATATAGCAGCAGCAGCAGCAGCTCATAGCAACTCATCATACAACAACAGCAGTCTGCCATTCATCATATACCAGCAGCAGCTCATAGCAATTCATCATATAGCAGCAGCAGGAGCAGCTCATAGCAATTCATCATATAGCAGCAGCAAGAGCAGCTCATAGCAATTCATCATAGAGCAGCAACAGGAGCAGCTTGTAGCAACTCATCATATAGCAGCAG
>NC_041386.1:20235444-20350708 GCF_002162155.2 Triticum dicoccoides
GCAGCAGGAGCAACTTGTAGCAACTCATCATATAGCAGTAGTAGCAGCTCATAGAAATTCATCATATAGCAGCAGCAGCTCATAGCAACTCATCATATAGCAGCAGCAGCTCATAGCAATTCATCATATAGCAGCAGCAGGAGCAGCTCATAGCAATGCATCATATAGCAGCAGCAGAAGCAGCTCATAGCAATGCATCATATAGCAGCAGCAGAAGCAGCTCATAGCAATTCATCGTACAGTGGATCAGAATGAAAATTTGCCAAAAAATCAAAGGAGATCCTCACCTTGTTGGATGAGCTCATCCTTCAACAGCACCTCAAGACCATGGCCTGGGAGGAGGGGAGGGGGAATAAGGTGCCTTATGCCGCAGTGTGGCATCAGCCGTAGTTGTGCAGCGCCCGCCGGAGTAGTGCGTTGGACAAACCACAGTGGAGCAGCTGCTGGAGACCATGAGAATGAGGGGCGATGCCAGAGGGAGGAGAAGCTAGGGAGATTTGCCCCTACCCGCCAGCCATGTAGCCTGGGTGGACATAGCATCGTCGAGGACAAGGCCAGATGGGACTAGTGGCGACAGCTCGCTGGAGGAACCCTAGTGCTGCAGGTAGGGGGTCGAGGTAGAGGGAAAGGGGAGAGGAGATGCAAGCGGGCAGGGCAATGAATGCTTGCGTGTTTGTTTTTACTTGAGGGTCAGGTGTGACACGGGCGTCAGCAGTTGCATTTTGAGTGTAATATAGGCAGACAACAGAGTCATTTCACTATTCCCCTTCCCTTCAATTTTTAGTGAGGTTCTACCCGAAACACCCCCGTCCAAAGCGAAATTAGTTAAGCCCAAGCCCATAACTCAAAAATGACTTCCTTACATCTTTTATGGCTTATTTTGACAATATGCCCTGAAAAGGCGGAATCGAACTGGCCCTTAACCTGCAATTCAATTGTGCGCGCAATGATGAATCACTCCTGCCTGCTATCTGTACATTTAGGCATCATCATACATGGCATAACCTAATACACATGCATTCCATTATAGAATCTGGAATATGCAATGTTTATGTTAGTTCATACGTTGCACATGATGTTTAAATGCCCCTTAAATCTGGCCAGTCAAGTGATGGTCTTTAAGCCTCCTTCGTTGCTTCTTTTCTTGATATGTAAGATTTGCTCACACATTTGTTCAATTGCTTGTTTGCATCAGCCAGCCATACTAGGACTGTTTGCTTTGATTACTTGATGTTCTTGACCTAACACTCTAACAGAGCTTGTCAACGATTTAAACACTAAGGGCTAATGTAGTGGGGCCTTGTCTAACTCATAGGTGACATAAAGGTTTGGCTGTACACTACAGTAGGCAAGTATGTTAGGAAAGTATGCATATTTATCTTCCAAGGAGATGAGTAACTAGTTGACATAATTATGTGGTGTTGTTTTGTTATAATCTCATCCTTTTGTGTTTACAGACTGGAAAGTATGCATATTTATCTTCCAAGGAGACAAGTAACTAGTTTGTGTCACCTTGCAGAGGGGGTGCAATGAAGATAAGATTGAGGATTTCCAAGTACAAGATGTTAGGAAGGAGCCTTGCAAGAGAAGTAGGAGCTGCACTGAGCCTCTTCAACCTTCTAAGGTAAGTCACTGTATGCAACTCAACAGTTCAATTCCTTGTTTGTTTCATGCATAGTTAATTTTCTCTTTTCAATTGCTTTATTTGTCCTCAGTTAATGAGATGCCCAAATAATCATGCGTGATGTTCGGTACTTGTATCACTATTAGTTGACATAATTAAAGGCCTTAACATTTAATTACTCTGCCGAAGTGTGCCTGAAGCTTTGAAGTCTATTAACCAACTATTATTGCATGAGGCTCACAATCTAGGTTATACTACGCTAATGATTGCATAGTTTTGCCTACTATAGTATGTTTGTATGAAACCCTCTGCTGTTCATTATGCTCCCTAAGACTTTAATTGAGGCACATAATGGCCAACTGCTTGCTTACTTATACGCAACGTGTTGTCTAAATTTGTAACTTGTCTGTGTTTTCGATTGGGCCCCAACATCATGGTCCTCTGGTGAGCTAAGAGGGATTTCTGTATGCAGGCTGCATAGACTATCTTTTTTATAATTTTAAAATATCACCTGCTTATGCTTCATGACGTGTAACATTTTTTTTGAAAGTGACGTGTAACATTATTGTTAGTCCTGTTTTGCCATGTAGTACAAAATAGTGTCTTGTTCGCTTCACTGTTGTAACTATATTTTTGCCCTAGTCATGTGTACTTACAGAAACATTTCAGTATGAAGTGACATCAACACAAAGATCTACGAGCAGTGCGGCATGGCCGTTACCGAATGATTATGGATTGGAATTGGAATGTGCTGATGTTCTCGAGCATCAACTAGAGGTGGCAAGACAACGTGTACATGATTGTCAATGTATAATCAACAAGTTGAGACTGGACATGCAGGTATTAGATGCAGGAGTCAAAAAAATGAAACAAGACACTGAGGTAACCATGATGGAATTGGAGATTTTGCAGACTGAAATTTGTGCTATCTGAATCCGGCCAATCCTATTTTCTGAAGAGATTATAGTTCAAATGGAGTTAAGTTGATGCGCGTCCATGATGTATGAGCTGTATTTGCCCAGTGTATGTAATTTGCTGTTTGTGTATGCTTTATTATCACCTATGTCGAACCATAATGCCCAGTGGGTATAATCGGCTGTAATTTCTTTATTGTATAGTGTAGGATTATTCTACCTTTCTATGCCTTGATCTCTTTGTTGTAATAGTGTATACTTTTTTAGAGGTGATAATATTGAGTAGGATAATGCTTTGAATATGCTATATCGTTCAAACGGGGGCCAATTCGCCTAACCATGGCCCTTCACGGGCCGTCAGATCCATGGGCCTTCTACGTCTCGTAGGATCCATGGGCCTTCCACGTCTCGTAGGATCCATGGTCCTTCTACGTCTTGTAGGATCCATGGGCCTTCTACGGCTCGTAGGATCCATGGGCCTTGTATGTCTTGTAGGATCCATGGGCCGCCGGCTCATTTATGGGTCTTGTATGGGCCTTTAATGGGCCATAGACGGGCCTTTAATGGAAATCGTACGTTTTATGGGCTGACCATAACGGGCCGTTAATAGGCCGTATTTGGTGATGCTATGAAAATGGCCCAACAGACTAACGGTCCACAAACGGGCCGACTGTAACGACGGGCTGAATTTGGCCCACAAACAAAAAATGACAGTAGCGAGCCGTAAGTAACCGAATGCTGCAAATGAGCCCAAGAATAAATGGGCCCTCAGAAAGCCGAAAGTTAACTTGGGCTGGAAACGGCCCAATGGAATAACGGGCCGATAATGGGTATAAAGTGATATACTATTCATTACGGGACAGTTTCACCACTGGCCGTTAATGGGTGTAAAGTAATACACTGTTCATTACGGGCCAGTTTCAGCACGGGCCGCTAATGGGCCAAGAGTTATAAAGGGCCTCATATGGGCCGAAAGACGTCATGGGCTATACATGGGCCAGAAGTGAAAACGGGCTGGAATCATATTGGACGGCCCAGATGACGCTACTGGCCTAATTCAGATAGGGCGTACCGGGCCTTGGGTTAGCGGCTGTAAATGGGCTATATGCGAACAGGCCGTTAACAGGCTTTCCATGGGCCGGCCCGCCAGCTTTTGACCAAGTCAAATGGGCCGGCCTTTTCACAGGAATGGGCTACTGTTGGGCCGTGCCACGTGTCGACGTATCATAGGCGCCTTCTGTCTAGTGAGTGGATGACATCTGTCCCAACGATGAGCCGACACGTGTTTCCTCTAGCCAATGATGATTTTACACGTGGAAAATCCCCATTGGTCGGGGATGTTAACGGGTTATCGAATACAAAACCCGACTCGATAGCTTAACGGCGTTCTGTTACGGTGGATGCCACGTGTCAGTCACCCTTGACGAAAGCACTTCTATGACATGCGATTTATTGTCATGGAAGTGGAAACTTCTATGATGATAATTTTGGTAATGTCATGGAACACTTCTACGACAGCACAGGTATGACTATCTTGATTCTGTCATAAATTTGTCATGGATGTACATGCATGACAAAAAAGTGACCTACTGTGACAAACACGTATCATCACGGAAGTGTATTTTTTTGTAGTGCCAAGCAATTTTGTGAGAGGTGCTTTGAGCAAGGAGATCGAAAATGGCAGCAAAATGAGCTTGGACTCGGGTTTGAGCTGGATATTCGTGTTTGTGGGAGGAAGAAGGAGTTTGTGGGTGCAGGAATAAGTGGAGGAGGGCCACCGTGGGCCCACGAGGCAGGGGGAGCCGCCCAGGGGGGTAGGGCGCTCCCCTGACCCTCGTGGCCAGGTGCCAGCTCCTCCTATTGTGTTCTCAGTGCCAAATATTCTCAAATATTTCAGAAAAAATCATATTTAAATTTCAGGGCATTTGGAGAACTTTTATTTTTGGGGTATTTTTATATTGCACGGATAATTCAGATAATAGACAGAAAATACTATTTTTATTTTATTTAAAATAAATAACAGAAAGTAAAAGTAGGGTACAGAAGGTTGTGCCTTCTAGTTTCATCCATCTCATGCTCATCAAAAGGAATCCACTAAAAAGGTTGATCAAGTCTTGTTAACGAACTCATTCCGAATAACATGGAACCGGAGAAATTTCGAATAACACTATGTTACCTCAACGGGGATATGCACATCCCCAATAATAAGAATATCATATTTCTTCTTGACAGTAGGAAGAGGAATTCCAAACCTCCCTAATCGATGGAATTTTTCCAATAGAATTGATACTGTGGACTTGAGGTTGTTTCCTCGGAAAGTGTACCGTATGCTCATTACCATTAGCATGAAAAGTGACTTTGCCTTTGGTGCAATCAATAACAGCCCCTGCAGTATTCAAAAAGGGTCTTCCAAGAATAATAGACATACTATCATCCTCGGGAATATCAAGAATAACAAAGTCCGTTAAAATAGTAATGTTTGCAACCACAACAGGCACATCCTCACAAATACCGACGGGTATAGCAGTTGATTTATCAGCCATTTGCAAAGATATTTCAGTAGGTGACAACTTATTCAAATCAAGTCTACGATATAAAGAGAGAGACATAACACTAACACCGGCTCCAAGATCACACAAAGCAGTTTTAACATAGTTTCTTTTAATGGAGCATGGTATAGTGGGTACTCCTGGATCTCCAAGTTTCTTTGGTATTCCACCCTTAAAAGTATAATTAGCAAGCACGGTGGAAATTTCAGCTTCCGGTATCTTTCTTTTATTTGTAACAATATCTTCCATATACTTAGCATAAGGATTCATTTTGAGCATATCAGTTAATCGCATGCGCAAAAAGATAGGTCTAATCATTTCAGCAAAGCGCTCAAAATCCTCATCATCCTTTTTCTTGGATGGTTTGGGAGGAAAAGGCATGGGTTGTTGAACCCAAGGCTCTCTTTCCTTTTCGTGTTTCCTAGCAACAAAGTCTTTCTTATCATAACGTTGATTCTTTGATTGTGGGTTATCAAGATCAACAACAGGTTCAATTTCTACATCATTATCATTACTAGGTTGAGCATCATCATGAACATTATTATTAACATTATCACTAGTTTCAGGCTCATTACCAGATTGTGTTTCAGCATCAGAAATAGAAATATCATTTGGATTCTCAGGTGTTTCAGCAATAGGTTCACTAGAAGCATGCAAGGTCCTATCATTTTTCTTTTCCTTCCTTTTAGAAGGACTATGTGCACCTATATTATTTCTCTGAGAATCTTGCTCAATTCTCTTAGGGTGGCCTTCAGGTTACAAAGGTTCCTGAGTCATTCTACCAGTTCTAGTAGCCACTCTAACAACATAATAATTATTCTTACTATTCAATTCATTAAGCAAATCATTTTGAGCTTTAAGTACTTGTTCTACTTGAGTGGTAACCATAGAAGCATGTTTACTAATAAGTTTAAGTTCACCTTTAACATTAGCCATATAATCACCCAAGTGTTCAGGCATATTTGAATTGTATTTCAATTGTCTACCAAAGTAAGCATTAAAATCTTCTTGCTTAACCATAAATTTATCAAACTCATCTAAGCATGGACTAGCAAACTTGGTAAATGGGATTTCAGCTTTATCATATCTATAGAGAGGATTTACCTTTACTACCTGTGTCGGGTTATCAAGACCATGAATTTCTTCAATAGGTAATGGATTAAGATCATATGTTCCTTCAACAGGCGGTAAATTAAGACCGTGTATTTCTTCAATAGGAGGTAAATTCTTAACATCTTCAGCTTTAATACCCTTTTCTTTCATGGATTTCTTTGCCTCTTGCATATCTTCAGGACTGAGAAATAGAACACCTCTCTTCTTCGGAGTTGGTTTAGGAATAGGCTCAGGAATAGGCTCAGGAAATGGCTCAGGAAGTGTCCAATTATTTTCATTTGTCAACATATTATTCAATAGAATTTCAGCTTCATCCGGTGTTCTTTCCCTAAAAACAGAACCATCACAACAATCCAGGTAATCTCCAGAAGCATCGGTTAGTCCATTATAAAAGATATCAAGTATTTCATTTTTCTTAAGAGGATGATCAGGCAAAGCATTAAGTAATTGGCGAAGCCTCCCCCAAGCTTGTGGGAGACTCTCTTCTTCAATTTGCACAAAATTATATATATCCCTCAAAGCAGCTTGCTTCTTATGAGCAGGGAAATATTTAGCAGAGAAGTAATAAATCATATCCTAGGGAATACGCACACAACCAGAATCAAGAGAATTAAACAATATCTTAGCATCACCCTTTAATGAGAACAGAAATATTTTAAGGATATAAAAGTAGCGAGTTCTCTCATCATTAGTGAACAGGGTGGCTATATCATTTAATTTAGTAAGATGTGCCACAACAGTTTCAGATTCATAGCCATGAAAAGGATCAGATTCAACCAAAGTAATTATATCAGGATCAACCGAGAATTCATAATCCTTATCAGTAACACAGATAGGTGAAGTAGCAAAAGCAGGGTCAGGTTTCATTCTGGCATTAAGAGATTGCTGCTTCCATTTAGCTAATAATTTCTTAAGATCACTTCTATTATTACAAGCAAGAATAGCTCTAGCAGATTCTTCATCCAGAACATAACCCTCAGGAACAACAGGCAATTCATAAGTATTAGGGGGAGAGTCTTCATCATCACTATCTTCAATATAATTAGTTTCAATAATTTCATTCTCTCTAACCTTAGCAAGTTGTTCATCAAGAAATTCACCAAGTGGCACAGTAGTATCAAGTGTAGAAGTAGTTTCATTATAAGTATCATGCATAGCAGAAGTGGCATCATCAATAACATGCGACATATCAGAACAAATAGCAGAAGCAGATTTAGGTGTCGCAAGCTTACTCAAGACAGAAGGTGAATCAAGTGGAGAGCTAGATGGTAGTTCCTTCCCTTCCCTTGTAGTTGGGGGATAAATCTTGGTTTTTGGATCTCTCAAGTTATTCATAATGACAAGCAGATATTAATCCCAAGTGACTCAAAGAATAGAGCTATGCTCCCCGGCAACGGCGCCAGAAAATAGTCTTGATAACCCACAAGTATAGGGGATCGCAACAGTTTTCGAGGGTAGAGTATTCAACCCAAATTTATTGATTCGACACAAGGGGAGCCAAAGAATATTCTCAAGTATTAGCAGCTGAGTTGTTAATTCAACCACACCTGGAAACTTAATATCTGCAGCAAAGTATTTAGTAGCAAAATAATATGATAGTAGTGGTAACGGTAGCAAAAGTAATGTTTTTGGTATTTTGTAGTGATGATAGCAATAGCAACGGAAAAGTAAATAAGCGAAGAACAATATATGGAAAGCTCGTAGGCAATGGATCGGTGATAGAGAATTATGCCGGATGCGGTTCATCATGTAACAGTCATAACCTAGGGTGACACATAACTAGCTCCAATTCATCAATGTAATGTAGGCATGTATTCTGAATATAGTCATACGTGCTTATCAAAAAGAACTTGCATGCCATCTTTTGTCCTACCCTCCCGTGGCAGCGGGGTCCTAGCGGAAACTAAGGGATATTAAGGCCTCCTTTTAATAGAGTACTAGACCAAAGCATTAACACATAGTGAATACATGAACTCCTCAAACTATGGTCATCACCGGTAAGTATCCCGGTTATTGTCACTTCGGGGTTAACGGATCATAACACATAATAGGTGACTGTAGACTTGCAAGATAGGATCAAGAACTCTCATATATTGATGAAAACATAATAGGTTCAAATCTGAAATCATGGCACTCGGGCCCTAGTGACAAGCATTAAGCATAGCAAAGTCATAGCAACATCAATCTCAGAACATAGTGGATACTAGGGATCAAACCCTAAAAATACTAACTCGATTACATGATAAATCTCATCCAACCCATCACCGTCCAGCAAGCCTACAATGGAATTACTCACGCACGGCGATGAGCATCATGAAATTGGTGATGGAGGATGGTGACGGTGGCGACGGATTCCCCTCTCCGGAGCCCCGAACGGACTCTAGATCAGCCCTCCCGAGAGGTTTTAGGGCTTGGCGGCGGCTCCGTATCGTAAAACGTGATGAATCCTCCTCTCTGATTTTTTTTCTCCCCGAAACCAAATATATAGAGTTGGAGTTGAGGTCAGAGGAGTTCCAGGGGGCCCACGAGGTAGAGGGGCGCGCCCCCCACCCTCGTGGCTAGGGTGTGGCCCCCTGGTCTTCATCTTTTGCAAGGATTTTTTATTATTTCCGAAAAGATGCTCCGTGAAGTTTCAGGTCATTCCGAGAACTTTTGTTTCTGCATATAAATAACACCATGGCAATTCTGCTGAAAACAAAGTCAGTCCGGGTTAGTTCCATTCAAATCATGCAAGTTAGAGTCCAAAACAAGGGCAAAAGTGTTTGGAAAAGTAGATACGACGGTGACGTATCAATGAGCTATGTCCTACTCTCGATACATTAGGGCACTCAGCCGGCTGCCAGACATGGACACGGCCGCCCAACATGGGCACGGAGGACATGTGCCGCCTTAGATTTTTGACTAGGTTTAGGTCCGATCGCTTTTGTTTAATGAAATGTGTTGAAAATATAACGAATGTACTATTCTTTAGATGAAAATCATCCGGTTTGTTAAAATCAGGTTTGAAATATAGACGGTCTTGGTTAGATGCTGACTCATGTATCACTGTCTGCGAATCCGACCATACGCATCCACGGAGGAAAAGGTGTCCGATTTAGGGGTCAGTGTTAGAAATGCCCTAGGATACATATGTGCTTGGCCATATTCTCAATAAATTGTTCCTCTTCAGAACCTTCTCAGAGTTTCCTACTTACGCTAAATGGTCAAGTTGTCGATGAAACTCATAGGAGCAATGTGTTGTGGGCCATTGGTACAGTTTTCCGTTGGTATCGGTTTTCTTGTTTTGACTGGCCCAAGTGGTAGTGGTCATTTGATATTGATTTTCTTTCATGCGCCATCAGTTTTGTTCAAGTTTTCTTCTCCATTTATTTCTTTTCCTTGTTTTTGTTTTCCCCTTTTTGTTTTTCTTATTTTTTTACTTTCCAACGTCAATTCTTTTTTACGCCGATTTTCTTTTCTGGACCATTGGTTTTGTTTCAGGTTTTCTTCTCTATTTAGTTCATTTATTCGGATTTTGTTTTTCCGCTTTGGGCTCTTCTTATTTCTATTCTTTCACTTTTCACTTTTTTTGTTTTTCCTCTTTTTGTTTTTTGTTTTCTACATTTTTAAAAGTCACGGACAAGTTATAGATCCAAAATAATTTTCTATATTTTTCGAGTATTTTCAAAATCAAGGATACTTTTAATATCTGAAAACATTTTTAAAATCCATGCATCTTTTAAAAACTATGATAATTTGTTTTACTTTTTGAGCATTATTAAATATATTGGACAATTTTAAAGATTCAAAACATTTTTTTAGTACATGAAATTTCTTGGAAAAAAATTTAAGAACATTTTAGAAATCAAGCAATTTTTTGTTTCGAGAATATTATTCAAAATCAAGAAAATGTTTTAAATCAATTCAATAACCATTTTAAATTTGTGTAATTTCTGAAAAGGTTTTGATCGTTTTTACCTTTCTACTAAGGCTGATTTTTTTTTCTGAGAAATACAATTGGAGAAATGGAGAAGGAAGGAAAAAGCAATCTAGTTGAAAACAAACACTCCACACACCAAAGTGGGCCGGCTTAAAACGCAACCTCCTATGTGTTTGATCAAGATTTTGAAGCAACGTGGGTCAAATACGCGTTCCGCCCTTCTCAATACTTAAACTTGGAAGCATTTTTTTAATTTGGAACATTTTTTGGACTTGGGAGCATTTTTGAATTGACAAACATTATTCAAATTCGCTTACATATCCTAAAAAAAAGTTCAACTCAGACACAGTTTTTGAATTCATGAACATTTTGCGAATTCACATCATTTTCAAAAAATCAAACATTTTTAAAATTGTTAATATTATTGTGAATGTGCATACATTTTATTTTTCAATTTATGAATTTTTCTAAAACCATAAACAATGTTTAAAATTATGTACATGTTTTGAATTCAGAAGAGCAAATTTGTGTATAATTTTCAAAATTGACACTTTTTTAGAATTCGTGAACATGTTTTTCAAATCATGAATATTGTTTTATATTGGCGAGCATTTTTCCAGATTTACTGAACATTTTTTAAATTTGTGTAGAACTTTTCAAATTCTTGATTTTTTTAATTTTGTTGAACATTTTTTGAATTCATTTAAGGACAAGAATACAAACATAACAAAAAGGAAAAAAGCTCCTTGTGCCCCACATTGGGCGGGCCCAAAGCCATGCAAGGGGAGGAGGGAGTCCGAGTGAGCGTTTGCTTCCAGTTCATCGCTTTATGCCGGGTTATCTCTAACGACAATCACCAAACGGACCTCTCAAATGTCCGCAGAGAGCCGGCCGGGTGGAGGCCCTCCAAATCCCTCATTTTCTAGACTGTGAGTTGTTACCAATAGTGGGCCAGAACAATCAAGAGGAAAAGAGTGTGAGGGAGACGTGGCCCAACTAGAAGTGGCTCAGGCAGATCATTCAGACAGGACCTCCTATTCCACGCTTTAAGCATCGTGGAAGCTATCTGGCGCTCACTGCAGCACTTAATGGGCTGGCACACGAACGCTCAGGCACCGAAGAATTGTAGCGGGAAAAACGACTAGAAAAGGTTTGTGTCATGAGGAATCGTACTCACACCGCTACGTTCCTGAGAGAAGTTGGTTCCCACTGGATCATCTCGGTGCTTGACACATTGCAGCGCACACGCTTTAAGAACAGTTGCAGCCGCGCCATTTGAATCAAACTCACGTATTTAGAAAGTTTATTAAATTGAAAAAAAATGACAAATTCGAGAAAAAGTTCAAGAATTTTAAAAATTATAGTCAGTTTCGAAGGATCCATCTGTTTCGAAAGACAATAATGAGTTTTAAAAAAGTTAATCAATTATGAAAAAGTCCATCAAATTCAAAAAAGTTCATCAAATTTTAAAAAATCATCATTTTTAAAAAGTTCATCGATTTAGAAAAAAGCTCATTGATTTTAAAAAACTTCACAAATTTGAAAAAAAATCATCAACATTTTGAAAAGGTTCATCGATTTTGAAAATAGTTCATCCAATTCAAAAAAAGTTCATCGAATTTGGAAAATAGTTCATCGAATTTGAAAAAAATCAAATTAAAAAAAGTTCCTTAAATTTGAAAAAAAATCATGAAAACTCTTTAAAAAGTTCACAAATTTAAGAAAAAGAATGAAAAGAACGAACATGGAAAAAGAATAACGAAAAGGAACTAGAAAAAAGAAAAGGAGAGAAGAGAAAAGAAAAAAGAAAAAAATGGAAAGAAATAGAAAAATAAAAAACCAGTTTGGGAGACGAGTAAAGAAGTGAAAATGATGTAACAGTTCACATACATGTGAGGTAGCCTAGTTGGTTACTACAGCTTATACCGAGCTAGTAGAATACATGGTTCAATTCTCGTCGGCGCACTTTTGTTTGCATGTTTTTTAACAAAAAAAAAAGTAAAGTGGGCTGGCACACCGCGATGGTTGTGTGTGCGCCAATTATAAATAATCCTATAAGGGGCGCCTGAAGCGCCGAATAGGGTTCCAATAGTGGGCCAGAACAATCAAGAGGAAAAATATGAGTGGGAGGGAGACGTGGCTCAACTAGACGTGGATCGGGCAGATCATTCAGACTCTCCTATAACTCGATTTGAGAATGCTTTGTGGGGGAGGAGGGAGCCCGAGTGAGCGTGGCTACGTGTTTGCTTGTAGTTCAACGCTTTATGCAGGGAGCAGTGCATCTCTAACGACAATCACCAAACAGACCTCTCAAATGTCCGCAGAGAGCCGGTCGGGTGGAGGCCCTCCAAGTCCCTCATTTTTTGGGCTATGAGTTCTTACCAATAGTGGGAAAGAACAATCAACAGGAAAGAATATGAGTGGGAGGGAGAAGTGGGTCAGGCAGATCATCCAGACTCTCATATAAATCAATTTGAGAATGCTTTTTGTTATTTCAGACATCCAAATCAATCAACAAACATTTGATAAATAACGTTAAAGACCTAAGAGTGTCGAACCCCTTAGTCCGAACACATAGGAAAAGATTTGATAAGTCGCGTTGCAGATGCCCTTATTATAGGAAGTCCATTCTCAATACATGTGTTTCTCATCTAAAAAGGTACATGTGTTTTTCAAATGGACTTTGTTTTTACTACCTTCATGTTTACTCTTTTCCTGGGCCTCACTAATTGGGGACCTATCAACTGGGCCGGGGAAATGTAATATTTTCAGTTCAGAGTCTTTTCCTGTCTTGAGGGTCTTATTTGAAATCCAAATCGAAGTTACTCATCGAAAAGAGAACGAATGAAGACGTCGACGTAGGAGAGCGAACAACCTAGACACAATGACAGCCGGTCCAGACTATCTTCTCAACGAATTTTTCATGGGGATCGATGTTGGAACTAGTTTGCAAATTGCTTGAAAGTTGAATACGTGGGAATACGATAGGTGGGCCCACTCCAATCAATTTATTCCAGGCAACAGTTGGCCCGGACGACCAAGCTATCCCTTCCAGCTTACACGAACCTTGCCTCTCTCTCTCTCTCTCCTGTTTTTCTCACTGATGAGAATATGACCAAATCGACAAACACGGGGGGCACGTGGACCAAAGCGGGGCAAGAATTGCGTCTAGATATGATCGTGAGCCTAAGCGAAGGGGAGAATTGAAGCCAAATATGACCACAGACTTGAGCGAAGCGTATGACTGGAGCTGGAGATCTAGTGCCCAAGCTAGCTCGTGTTTGTCCTCATTTACGCATTCAATTCCAAACGGGCCAGAATCTCATCGTCGAGCTCTTGCACTTTGATGTGTCAGCCAAAAAATCCTAGAAGAACTATCACCGTCATAACCGATCTAGGATCACTTTCTCAAATTTTGGACAAGAAATTTTAGACCTGGGGAAGAAGAAGATACAAGAGGAAGGAGACAGGAAAATGTGAGCTAGTTTCTTTTACTCGCTACCCGCCCTCCTCTCTAACATCCGATCTTATATACTGCTCGTACAACTCACTCGCATCCTCCCAGTCTAACTCACACTACACGGCCCACGACCCACTAGAGAACGCCAGCCCACGCGACACAGAGTCTACTCAAACTACATCTTGGCACCCAACTCATTCATCTTTAGTGTCCTGGTTCCTGGTTTTGCAGTCGTAAGTGCCACGGTACTGACGGGTCCCGGCTCTCCAGAACCAGCTTGTCCCTAAGCTGGTGCATTTGGGAACATTTGACGAACTGTCTCATAATCTTCCCAAGTAGCATACAATGCATGTAGATCTTTCCATTGAAGTAGTACCTGAAGCAAGTCATTGTTAACTTTGTTTGCCAGATATCTCTTGATAACAAGTTCAGGCTGGAGATCTTCCACATCCATTAACAGTAGTGATGGTAAGGTGGCAAAGACTGGAGTGTGATCGGGTACATGTTGTTTCAATTGGGACACATGAAACACATGATGTACCTAACTTCTTTCAGACAGATCTAATTTGTGTGTTGTAGCTAAATCTTTTCCAGGAACTTATAGGGCCCAAAATATTTTAATGCCAACTTAGAAATAGTCGATTAACTACTGAAGATTGAGCATATGGTTGCAGCTTGATAAAAAACATCTTTTGCCACTTGAAATACTCGTGGCGTATGGTGTTTATCAGCTTCAGACTTCATCTTGGCTTGAGGCCTGCGCAACTAAGCTTTCAAATATTCAGAGTAAAGTTGTCCACTAGTCCACATCTGCATTGGCAGTTGATAAGGAACGAGGCATTTCTCCCATGTGTGGTCCATTCCCATACAGTGCTTTTAAAAGGATAACAACCCAATGAGGAATGATGAGAAGTATTGCACCAAAACTCAACCAAGGTAACCAAATTTCCCATTTAGTTGGTGTATCATTAACAAATCATCTCATATAAATTTCTAAGCAATGTTTCACCCTTTTCGATTTTCCACCAGTCTAGGGTGCCTAGCATTAGACATCTGAAGTTTGTACTCCCACAAAGTCCATAATTCTGTCTAAAACTGCTTGTGACCACCGTGTCTGTGTCAGAGGTGATAGTATAGGGCATGCTTTGCAACCTGACAATATTCCGTAAGAACAACTAAGCTACTGAAGCAACTGTGTATGGATGTTTCAAGGGTACAAAATGACTATACTTTATGAATTTGTCCACCACTACCATGATAACAGGATAGCCACAGGATTTAGGCAGCTCTTCAATAAAGTCTATGGTCACATCCTCCAAGGCACCTTGTGGTATAGGAAGTGGATTTAGGAGCCTTAGATACTTGCATTGTTCATGTTTTTCCTGTTGATATACTTGACACCGTTGGAATTTTTTAGGACAGGTTGTTCGAGACCAGACCAGTGAAATAGCTTCTTGACTCTCTGATAAGTGACCTAAATTCCTGAGTGACCTCTTATAAGACTAGCATGAAGAGCCTCTATGATTTTAGTTTGTACTACTGAATTAGCTCCAATCCAAAACCCGCCCTGGTGTCTAAGCAAGCTATTTTGAAGAGTAAAATATGGGTTTGTTTCAGGAGTAACAACGAACTTCTGTAGTAGTTCTTGTGCTCCTGAACCTACTATAAAAGAATTAACAACCTCTTGAATCCACACAGGTGGAGAACTTGACACATCTAAGGCAAACACTGTCCAACTCTAGAAAGGTCATCTGTAGCCACATTATCAATTCCTTTCTTGAACTGAAATTTTAAACTGCAATCCTACCAAATTGTCCATGACCTTTCTTTGCAAGTCTGAAGTGAGGACCTGATCTTCTAAGCTACACAAGCTCTGCTGATTAGTTTTGATGGCGAAAGGACCTCTAGAAATATGGCATCCATCTATATATCCACAACCATCATCATAACTAAGAATTCCTTACCACAAATGGACATCTTACTATTGTTCGTGCCTAAAGCTTTGCTATAGTAAGCCATTGGATGACCCTGTTGACTGAGCACAACACCAATACCAAAGTCCCAAGCATCTGTTTCAATGCAAAATTGCTGTATGAAATCAGGTAAAACCAACACAAGAGTTGTACTCATAGAATGTAAGCTTGTCAAAGGCTACATCTGCTTCTCATACCATGGGAAAGCCTTTTACCATAGAAGTACAATTAAGGGTTTTGCCAAAATGCCATAGTTATTAACAATTTTTCTATAGTATCTTATTAACCAAATAAAGCCTCTCAACTCAATCACATTCGTAGAAGCAGGCCACTGTAACATTGCCCTAGTTTTCTCAGGATCAGTTGCAACTCCCAAGTTAAAGATGATGTAACCTAAATACTCCAACTGTTACTGAGCAAACACTTGCTCTCTTTAATAAACATACCTATTAGTTTGAATCAAGGTTGGTCTTTGCAACATAGAGTATTTGGAAAATATTTCGAGGATGGAGCCCTAAGTTCAAACTTCATTTGGACCATCAAAATTAGTAATGAATAATCACAATATTCGCTTTTATTGATGTCAAATACGATTTTATTATTTCAATGTTGGGTGCGATAGCTTTTCAAACTGCTTGATGATACATCTCCGACGTATCTATAATTTATGAAGTATTCATGCCATGTTTACAACAATTCTATATGACTTTGGTATGATTTGATTACAACTAACCCGGACTGACGTTGTTTTCAGCAGAACTACCGCGGTGTTGTTTTTGTGCAAAAAATAAAAGTTCTCGGAATGGGCTGAAAATTTACGAAGAATATTATTGGAAAATATAAAAAATACTAGAGCGAAAAGATGCCAGAGAAGAGTCCCGGGCTAACCACCGGGGTGGGGGTGCCCCCATCCCCCTAGGACGCACCACCTGTCCTTGTGATTGCCTCGTGGGGCACCCTGACGTGAAACTGACGCCAACCCTTCCTATAAATCCTAAAACCCCTAGAACAAAAGAGAGATCGGAAGTTCCGCCACCGCAAGCCTCTGTAGCCACGAAAAACCAATCTAGGCCCTCTCCGGCACCCTGCCGGAGGGGGCCAACATCACCGGAGGCCATGAAGGAGGAAGCTGGAGGGATCACCATCGTCATGGAGGCTAAGGACTAGAGGGAGAACCTTTCCCCATCTAAGGGGGAGGCCATGGAGGAGGAAGCACAAAGGGGAGAACCGCTCCCCCTCTCTCTTGGTGGCACCGAAGTGCCATCGGGGGAATCATCGCCGTGGTGATCGTCTTCATAAACATCACCATCATCACCACCATCCTCATCTCTTTTACACGGTCAACTCTCCCACACCCCGCTGTAATCCCCTACTTGAACATGGTGCTTTGTGCCACATATTATGACCCAATGACGTGTTGTCATCCTATGATGTTTTGAGTAGATTTCTTTTGTCCTTTGGGTTGATTGATGATATATATTGGTTTGAGTCGCATGTTTTATTATTGGTACTGCCCTATGGTACCCTCCATGTCACGCAAGCGTGAGGGATCCCCGCTGTAGGGTTTGCAATATGTTCATGGTTTTCTTATTGTCTGTGTTGCGTGTGTGACTGAAACACAAACATGGGTAAGCGGGTCATGGCGTATGGGAATAAAGGGGACTTAATGTGTTAATGCTATAGTTGGGTTTTACCTTAATGATCTTTAGGAGTTGCGGATGCTTGCTAGAGTTCCAATCATAAGTGCATATGATCCAAGACGAGAAAGTATGTTAGCTTATGCCTCTCCCTCATATGAAATTGCAATAATCATTACGATCTTGTTAACAATTGCCTAGGATAATTCCGCACACTGATCCATCATTATTCCACACTCGGTACTTATAATATATAGTAATATATTCTAACTTTATGATAACAACACCTACTTTTATATTTTAGCTCTCCGATATCAAGCAAAGTTATCCTCTTCATACCCACAACGTAGTTTTATTTCTCGTTTCTAGTTGGAAGCAAACGTTCGGTGTAAGTAGAGTTGTATCAGTGGCAGATAGGACTTGAGAGAATATTGATATTACTTTTAGCTCCTTATGGGTTTGACACTCCATACTTATCGCTTCCACCTATGGAAAGTGCTACGATGATTCCTTGCACTTGAGGATTATCAAGCTCTTTTCTGGTGCCGTTGTCGGGGAGCAATAGCATGGGGTTGGTATTCTCATGTATGCTTGTTTGCTTTCTTCACTAAGTAGTTTTTGTTTTCCCTTTTGTTCTTGTTTAGTTGTGGGTGAAACAAACAAATTTTTTTTACAAAATGAAAATATTTTTTACTTGCCTCTTATGCCTAAAAACTTTTTCAAAAAGAGAAGTGATTGGAAAGTTGTGCATTGGAGAAGTGAGGGTCGACCTTGAACACTTGTGTTCATGTTCATGGAAACAATGTAGAATTTTTCATGGAAGTTTCTCCAAAATAAGTATCCCCTTGTATATAT
Source organism: Triticum dicoccoides (assembly GCF_002162155.2). Classification (NCBI taxonomy): domain Eukaryota; kingdom Viridiplantae; phylum Streptophyta; class Magnoliopsida; order Poales; family Poaceae; genus Triticum; species Triticum dicoccoides. Next base: position 20,253,489 of record NC_041386.1, read on the forward strand.
TCATTGTATTATAAAAATAATGTGTCATGGTTTGGCTTTAGAGTGTTTAAATTGCTTGTTTGGTGAGTGCGGCAGAAAAACAGAAACTCTTGCTCTAGTATTTTAATTTTAGTTTTTTACTGGAGCATGATAAAATCTTGAAATTTCGACACAATACTGCTCTGAAATTTTTTCAGATTGTCCTAATCTTTTAGAATGTTTGAAGTTACATAAGTATACAAAAGTTCCAGATTGCTACAGACTGTCCTGTTCTTGACAAATTCTGTTTTCTATGTGTTGTTCGCTTATTTTGATGAATCTATGGGTTGTATCAGGGGGTATGAACCATGGTGAAGTTGGAATACAGTAGATATAATGCTAATATGAAATTGGATGAGTTTACAATAGTACCTATAGGTAGTGATTTGCTTTATTATACTAATGCATCTCACAAAGTTTTTGTTTAATTTTGTGTGGGTGAAGTGTTCGAAGAATGAGGAGTTACCGATATGAGAAGAATAAGGAGAGGCAAGAGTTCAAGATTGGGGATGCCCAAGACACCCCAAGTAAATATTTAAAGGATACTCAAGCATCTAAGCTTGGGGATGCCCCGGTTGGCATTCCATCTTTCTTCTTCAACAAATTATCGGTATACCTCGGTTTTTGTTTTGTTCACATGATATGCGTCTTTTGTGTTTATCTCTCTTTTCTTTTCCTTTATGCTCCATGCTAGTGTGAGATAGCCCTTCATTGATTTGTAGAATTATCTTTATGCTTCACTTAAATCTTTTGAGTATGCCTTTACAGAATGCTCTTTATGCTTCCCTTAAATCTTTTGAGTATGTCTTTGTAGAATGCTCTTTGTGCTTCACTCAAATCTTTTGAGCATGCTTTTATAGAATGCTTCGTGTGCTTCACTTACATATTTTGAGCTTGGATGTTGGTAAACCTATATTATTTGTAGAATGCTCTATGAACTTAACTTATATCTTTTAGAGTATGAATAAAATTATTAACGGAATTGGGCTTGGAAGAGTATCATTAGAATGTCATGCCTAGCTAAAAAGGCATTAAAGAAAAGCGCTTGTTGGGAGACAACCCAATATTTATCCTCATTGTTTTTGTGTGTTCACATGATTAAGCTACTGTAGTAATCATGTTTTATAGCTTTAGTTTCAATAAAGTGCCAAGTAAGACCTTTGGGACGGCTTACGGTGATAGTTGATTTGATCTTGCTGAAAAACATAAACTTTTGCGCTCAGTAAAAAAAATTCTCATTTTCAATATAAGTGAGATAAAATAATGATTCTTTTTGAAGAAGACTAATAAACAAATTTCTTAGGTTTTCCTAATTTTTCAGGATATTTTGGAGTAGCATAAGTATGGTTTTTTTCCAGATCATTAAAGACTGTTCTGTTTTTGGCAGATTCCATTTTCCATGCATTGTTTGCTTGTTCTCTAGTTTCTATGGCTTACATTGCTTAGTATAAATTGTAGAAATGACATGGTACAGTAGACATAGTGTGAGAAAAATTATGAATCTTGTCTTGACAGTACCAAAGTGAATGATTTACTCTTTATCATACTAACCCATCTCATGAAGTTTCGTTAAGTTTTGTGTGATTGAAGTTTTCAAGTTTTGGGTGAGATATTGATACGAGGAGAATAAGGAGTGGAAATACCCTAAGCTTGGGGATGCCCAAGGCACCCCAAGGTAATATTCAAGGAGGACTCAAGCGCCTAAGCTTGGGGATGCCCCGAAAGGCACCCCCTCTTTCGTTTTCAAAACCATCGGTATACCTTACTCGGAACTATATTTTTATTCATAACATGATATGTGTTTTGCGTGGAGCGTATTTTCATTTTACTTGCTATTTGAATAAAATCATTGGATTTGAAATCTTGAATAAGAGAGAGTCCTCCAATGGCTAGTTAATTATTTTACTACTCATTGTTCTTCACTTATATCTTTTTGAGTAGTTTGTCATTTACTCGCGTGCTTCACTTATATCCTATGAGTAAATGGTTGATTGAATTGAATATCATAAATCTGAATTTATATATGTTTCATATGCTTATACCATGGGAGTAATGACTTTACATATAAGAAGTATAGGTGGTAAATTTATTGAAATTTAGCAAACATAGTATTGGTCATTTGAACAATTCTTGAAAGAGTATTGAAGGAAGAGATATTTCACATATAAATATACCATCTTGGACATCTTTTATAATTGTGAACACTCATTAAAATATAACATGCTAAAAAGTTGACGTTAGACAAGGAAGACAACATAATGAGTTATGTTTTCTTATATCCGAATAGAAGTTATATTGTCATGGATCCTCCAACATGTTGAGCTTGCCCTTCCCTGTCATGCTAGCCAAATTCTTTGCACCAAGTAGAGATACTACTTGTGCTTCCAAACATCCCATAAACCAGTTTTGCCATGAGAGTCCACCATACATACCTCTGGATTGAGTAAGATCCTTCAATTAAGTTGTCATCGGTGCAAGCAATAAAAATTGCTCTCTAAATGTGTATGATCTATTAGTGTGAAGAAAATAAGCTTTATACAAACTTGTTATATCAAAGAAATAAAAGTGACAGACTGCATAATAAAGGTCTTATCACAAGCGGCAATATAAAGTGACGTTCTTTTGCATTAAGATTTTGTGCATCCAACCATAAAAGCGCATGACAACCTCTGCTTCCCTTTGTCAAGGGCCTATCTTTTACTTTTATCTTCCACCCCTATGCAAGAGTCATGGTGATCCTCACCTTTACTTTTTACACTTTTTCCTTTGGCAAGCACTATGTGTTGGAGCGATCCGGATATTTATATCCACTCGGATGTAGGGTTTCATAAAATATTATTATTGACATTACCCTTGAGGTAAAAGCAGGGGCGGAGCTAGCCTAATGCAAGGGTATGCAATGCATACCCAACATTTTCTGCAAGATGTTCATGTATGCATATATATCATGCATGGTAGTCATTTTACACGTAAAGCACACAAAAAGTCGGGAAGAAGAATGCTCTAGTGTACTTGGGCTGAGATGCATTTTTCGCTAGAATAGGCCTTCGATTCTCCTTCTAAGCCCAACAAGAGCAACTACGACAACATAGCAGGAATGAACGCAGTCTGGTCAAGAAAAAAGCAGGAAATAACGCAGGATGAGTTTCCTTGGATAGACTCCAGGAAATCAGTAACACACAACTCCTTACGACGCCTGGAAGTGGGGGTCACGTCGTCTCCTGGTCGTGGATCGCCTTTGTCGTCTGCCAAGCAGTATCGCCAGTGCTTCTATGCACATGATGGTTTCAGACGATTTGTGCACGATAATGCATATCTGTTCGTTCATCTGTATCATCAAAGGGTAGCAGACGGCCAGCACTCCTGTCGTGCAGCTGTTGTGCATGCCTTTGTTGTCTGCCAAGAAGTTTCGATCGCCAATTGGGACACTGCAATATCGTGAGGCAGGTGCACTCACCTGTTAACCTCATCGGCTCGTCCTCGGCAGGCATGGTGGGCCGGCATCTGGCGAACGCTTCCGACAGGCAACGGCCAACGACCGCGTGTGCAAATCTCATCGTGAGTGTTCTTTTGATTCCTCTCATATTTTTTTGTTCAAATGCTCAAATATTATCCTTAATTCATTTGTTGATTCACCATAAAATTTTAATGAATTCAAGCAACAACTTGAATTGGGGAATTTGTTCTTATAATATAACAAAATTATTAGACATGATGCCCCTAGTTCTCTACAAATAATTTATGCTTGATTGTCATCGTTGTGTGAACTTTATTGTAGCTTGAAAAAATATTGAGTTTGCATACCCGTCTCAAAAATCCTGGCTCCGCCACTGGGTAAAAGGTTGGGAGGCAAAACTATAAGCCCCTATCTTTCTCTATGTCCGATTAAAACTTTGAACCCATAAATATCACGTGAGTGTTAGCAATTGCGAAAGATTAAATGATGGTTGAGTATGTGGAATTTGCTAAATCAAAGCTCTTACATAGACCCTTCCTGAAAATAAGATGAATTGCAATTATTTGGTGACTAAGAGCATGGTTTGTTATTTTTCAAGAAAGTTTATGGTCTATACTTTAACATGTGAATAGCTCGTTACTTGATCATGAGAAGTTTTATGAAGATGAGCTACTGTTTATGATAAATAATAATGCTAGAAAAAGTGCTTGGAACTTTCATTGATCAAACTTGTTCACTTGATAGCATTCACACTTCATAAATTATTTCTTTTATCCTTTACCTACTCGAGGACGAGCAGGAATTAAGCTTGGGGATGCTGATACGTCTCCGACGTATCTATAATTTATGAAGTATTCATGCCACGTTTACAACAATTCTATATGATTTTGGTATGATTTGATTAGAACTAACCCGGACTGATGCTGTTTTCATCAGAACTACCGTGGTGTTGTTTTTGTGCAGAAATAAAAGTTCTCGGAATGGGATGAAAATTTACAAAGAATGTTTTTGGAAAATATAAAAAATACTAGAGCGAAAAGATACCAGAGAAGAGTTCCGGGCTAACCACAAGGGTGGGGGCGCCCCACCCCGCTAGGGTGTGCCACCCGTCCTTGTGATCGCCTAGTGGGGCCCCATGACATAAAACCGATGCCAACCCTTCCTATAAATCCTAAAAAAACCAGAACAGAAGAGAGATCGGAAGTTCCGCCGTCGTAATCCTTTGTAGCCACAAAAAACCAATCTAGGCCCCCTCTGGCACCCTGCCGGAGGGGGCCAACATCACCGGAGGCCATGGAGGAGGAAGCCGGAGGGGTCACCATCGTCATGGAGGCTAAGGACTAGAGGGAGAACCTTTCCCCATCTAAGGGGGATGCCATCGAGGAGGAAGCACAAAGGGGAGAACCGCTCCCCCTCTCTCTTGGTGGCACCGAAGTGCCATCGGGGGAATCATCGCCGCAGTGATCGTCTTCATCAACATCACCATCATCACCACCATCCTCATCTCTTTTATGCGGTCCACTCTCCCGCACCCCGTTGTAATCCCCTACTTGAACATGGTGCTTTATGCCACATATTATGATCCAATGATGTGTTTCCATCCTATGATGTTTTGAGTAGATTTATTTTGTCCTTTGGGTTGATTGATGATATATATTACTTTGAGTTGCATGTTTTATTATTGGTGCTATCCGATGGTACCCTCTGTGTCGCGCAAGCATGAGGGATCCCCACTGTAGGGATTTGCAATATGTTCATGGTTTGATTATTGTCTGCGTTGTGTGAGTGACTGAAACACAAACAGGGGTAAGCGGGTCATGGCATATGGGAATAAAGGGGACTTGATGTGTTAATGCTATGGTTGGGTTTTACCGTAATGCTCTTTAGTAGTTGCAGATGCTTGCTAGAGTTCCAATAATAAGTGCATATGATCCAAGAAGAGAAAGTATGTTAGCTTATGCCTCTCCCTCATATGAAATTGCAATAATGATTACTGATCTTGTTAGCAATTGCCTAGGATAATTCTGCACACTGATCCATCATTATTCCACACTATCTACTTATAATATATGGTAATATATTCTAACTTTATGATAATAGCACCTACTTTTATATTTTATCTCTCTGATATCATGCAAAGTTACCATCTTCATACCCACAACATAGTTTTATTTCTCGTTTCTAGTTGGAAGCAAATGTTCGGTGTACGTAGAGTCGTATCAGTGGCAGATTGGACTTGTGAGAATATTGATCTTACCTTTAGCTCCTTGTGGGTTCGAAACTCCATACTTATTGCTTCCACCTTTGGAAAGTGCTACGATGATTCCTTGCACTTGAGGATTATCATTTCACGAATACTCCAGTGATGCGGCTTGAACTACATTGGTATTTCCCCAAAGAGGAAGGGATGATGCAGCACAGCTACGGTAGGTATTTCCCTCAATGATGAGACCAAGGTTATTGAACCACTAGGAGAACCACGCAACACTAAGTGAACGACACCTGCACACAAAGAACAAATACTTGCAACCCGACGTAAAAGAGGGGTTGTCAATCCCTCCCGAGTAAAAGATAGGTAAAAATTGTAGTAGATTGGATAAATAGATCTCGCGGGAATGCGAGATAAAACAAATAAAAATAAATTGCAGCAAGGTATTTTTGGGTTTTTGGATTAATAGATCTGTAAATAAAAGCAAATAAAAATAGATCTCGAAGGCAAATATGATAAATAAGAGACCCGTGGCCGTAGATTTCACTAGTGGCTTCTCTCGACAAAAATAGCATATGGTGTGTAAACAAATTACTCTTGGGAAATTGATAGAACTTCAAATAATCATGACGATATACATGCAATGATCATTATATAGGCATCACATCCAAGATTAGTAGTCCGACTCCTGTCTGCATCTACTAATATTACTCCACACATCAACCGCTATCCAACATGCATCTAGTGTAATAAGTTCAGGGAGAAACAGAGTAATGCAATAAGAACGATGACATGATATAGACAAGATCTACTCTTATAGGAATAGACCCCATCTTGTTATCCTTAATAGCAACAATACATACGTGTCATTTGCCCTTCTGTCTCTGGGATCGAGCACCGTAAGATCGAACCCATCACAAAGCACCTCTTCCCATGGCAAGAAAAATTGATCTAGTCGGCCTAACTAAACCAAAGATTCGAAGAAGAAATACGAGGCTATAAGTAATCATTCATATAATAGATCAAAAGACTCAAATAAATTTCATGTATAAAAACATAGATCTGATCATAAACTCAAAGTTCATCAGATCCCAACAAACACACCGCAAAAAGAGTTACATCAAATAGATCTCCAAGGGACCATTGTATTGAGAATCAAAAGAGAGAGAGAGAGGAATCCATCTAGCTACTAACTACAGACTCGTAGGTCTAAAATGAACTACTCACGCATCATCGGAGGGCACCAATGAGGATGATGAACCCCTCCGTGATGGTGTCTAGATTGGATATGTGGTTTCTGGAACTTGCGGGTGCTGGAATTGTTTTTCATCGACTCCCCTAGGCTTTATGGAATATTGGGGTATTTATAGAGCAAAGAGGCGGTGCGGGAGGCCACCAAGGTGGGCACAACCCACCAGGGCGCGCTCGGCCCTCCAAGCGCGTCCAGGTGGGTTGTGCCCCCCTCAGGGCACCCCTCTGGTACTTATTTGGCCCATCGTGTGTCCTCTGGCCCAGAAAAATTCTCCAAACAGTTTTGCTGCATTTGGACTCTGTTTGGTATTGATTTTCTATGAAGTAAAAAACAAGCAAAAAACAACAACTGGCATCGGGCACTATGTCAATAGGTTAGTCCCAGAAAATGATATAAAGTTGTTATAAAATGACTGTAAAATATCCAACAATGATAATATAACTGCATGGAACAATAAAAAATTATAGATATGTTGGAGACATATCATCCAGCCTCGGCCATGCCACCTTGATCGTCATCTCTACATGTTTTGGTTTCCTTGCACTAGGTATTTTTTCAAAGTTTCTCCTAATTTATTCCTTTATTAGAGGAAGTCTTTTCGCTATCTTGTACTTGAATAGTCATGTTAAGCATTCACACCTGAATTGTATTCATCTTTGTCGATGAAGAGTTGCAAATCTATTATAAGACGTGTGCAACTAAACTAGAGGCACAAGGTAGATTGGTTAGGAGAACATAAAGAAAACACACACGCAACAACAAACTAAGAAAAAGGGAGGAGGGAAATAACAAGTGCACATATTCCGGCAAACACAACGTCTGCCATTACAAACAGTCTCTAGTAGATACAATGAGGAGTACCTTCAACGTTGTCGAATTACAACTTATATTTTGTTGGTCAATTTTTTGATCCAATTTCAACTAAATATTCTATGCAGACTAATAAACCTGAGCGAAGGAAGTAACTCGTTTTTGCTGGGAAAAAGATTGCATTACTTATGGGGTAGTGTCAATCATACATAGTTTTATAGCTTTCTCCATGCCCGAGCCTAACCATACTACAATGCCCGAAGTGCTACACCCATAGGTTGTAAGTTCTTGGCTAAATCTATTCTGAGTATGAAAATGCATCTAATCCACTCACTGGATTTTGGTAATCCATGCCAACTCAATGAATTAATGTCTCCTACAAGCTTGTTTCAAGAATTGTACCTTGTGGGTGCAACTATAGAATGGAAGATGGCCCCTCTCAATCACATAAAAGGCAAGTGTTGGCAAAGCCATTGAATTCCTTTTTTACTCTAGTGATCCAAGGTCACATTGAGTCCATAAACTTGCCAATAATATCAGAAGGGGATGAAGATGTCGTGATGAGCTTATTGATCCATGTGCTTAAATATCAAACTCCAAACCTCCTCAAATTCCTTTAAAGTTCCATTATGTCTACCCAGTTCCATTTAGTTTGGAGCATCTGAGCTCTTACAGACAGAATCGCCGAACCACTCAACTAGATATAGCCATTGTAAACCCTAGCTATTCATAGTCTCCAAGTGTCCCTCTCGAAATCACCGAAGCTACTAGCAAACCTTCTATTGCCTCGTCAGAATTTCCAAATAAAAATGTTCTGATTTTCAAAGCAATAACAAAGAGTGTGCCACTGACCAAGTGTACACCTCAAATATTTCAAATGCTTTTGATCTCACCATCCGAACCATCTGAAAGTTTCTATGTTCGTATATGTTGGAACTTCTGGGATGATCACTTTGGAACTATCGAGTTGTGTAGTTACATTGCTAACAATAAAATTTTCGGTCACTCCTATTTATACCCCACCTATTCCACCCATTCACTCGAAAAAAATCCAATCTCATCATATGTTCTGACAAAGAACTCCATCTCCTTGTGTGATTTGAAAGGGCTTTCTACTCCAACTATCCAGTCAGCCCCTTTGAGAACTAATCTCTTTTTCTTTCACTCCCACTTTATCCAATCTACTCCCTCCGTTCCTTGATATAAGGTGTACAGATTTTTGAGAAAAAAAATTTGAAATATAAGGTGTATTGCGTTGCACCACTCGTTTGGTTAATTTTTTCAGGGATTTGATTACATTTCCTTACATCAGGCAAGCTCCTCTATTTTCTCATGTTAATTAGTCAGGTGAAATCTGGCCCAAAACATGTGAAATTTTCCCTCCATGTGCGTTCTTTAATTTCCCTGCCAAAAACTATACACCCCATGATACGTCCATTTTGCATCATGTTTTCTTACTGCTATTTATAATGTTTTTATCCATAATAATGTTTTTGGAGTAATTCTAATGCCTTTTCTCTCATAATATGCAAGGTATACACATAGAGGGAGAATTTTGGCAGCTGGAAATTTGGACCTGGAAAAGCTACATCAGGCTACCTATTCTGCACAACTCCAAACATGCTAAAACATCACAGATATTTTTATGGAATATTTAAGAATTATTGGAGCAAATAACTACCGGAGGGGCCCCACCAGGTGGGCACAACCCACCTGGGCGTGCCAGGGATCCCAGGCGCGCCGTGGTGGGTTGTGCTCTCCTTGGCCCACCTCTGGTGCCCATCTTTTGGTATATAAGTCATTTTTACCTAGAAAAAAATAATAGGAGGACTTTCGAGATGAAGCGCCGCTACCTCGAGGCGGAACTTGGGCAAGAGCAATTTTGCCCTCCGACGGAGCGATTCCGCTGGGGGAACTTCCCTCCCGAAGGGGGGAAATCATCGTCATCATCATCACCAACAACTCTCCCTTCTTGGGGAGGGCAATCTCCATCAACATCTTCAACAACACCATCTCCTCTCAAACCCTAGTTCATCTATTGTGTTCAATCTTATTACCGGAACTATAGATTGGTACTTGTGGGTGACTAGTAGTGTTGATTACATCTTGTAGTTGATTACTATATATATGGTTTATTTGGTGGAAGATTGTATGTTCAGATACAATATGCTATTTAATACCCCTCTGATCTTGAGCATGTTTATCATTTGTGAGTAGTTACCTTTGTTCTTGAGGTCACGGGAGAAATCATGTTGCAAGTAATCATGTGGATTTGATATGTGTTCGATATTTTGATAGTATGTATGTTGTGATTCCCTTAGTGGTGTCATGTGTACATCGACTACATGACACTTCACCATATTTGGGCCTAAGGGAATGCATTGTGGAGTAGCAATTAGATGATGGGTTGCAAGAATGATAGAAGCTTAATCCCCAGTTTATGCGTTATTCCATACGGGGCCGACTGGATCCAAAAGTTTAATGCTATGGTTAGAATTTATTCTTAATACTTTTCTCGTAGTTGCGGATGCTTGTGGGAGGGTTAATCATAAGTAGGAGGTTTGTTCAAGTAAGAACAGCACCTAAGCACCGATCCACCCACATTTCAAATTATCAAAATACCAAACACGAATTAAACCAACATGATGAAAGTGACTAGATGAAATTCCCATGTACCCTCAAGAACGGTTTGCTTATCATAAGAGACCGTTTTGGCCTGTCCTTTGCCTCAAAAGGACTGGACTACCTTGCTGCACTTTTTTTACTACTATTGTTACTTGCTCATTACAAATTATCTTGCTATCAAACTACTTTGCTACTTACAATTTCAGCACTTGCAAACATCACCTTGCTGAAAACCACTTGTCATTTCCTTCTTCTCCTTGTTGGTTTCGACACTCTTACTTATCGAAAAGAGCTACAATTGATCCCCTATAGTTGTGGGTCATCAAGGCTGTTTTCTGGCGCCGTGGCCGGGGAGTGAAGCACCTTTGGTCAGTGGAAATTCGTAAGGAAACATTTATATAGTGTGCTGAAATTTATTGTCACTTGTTACTATGGAAAACAATCCTTTGAGGGGTTTGTTCGGGGTATCTTCACCTCGTTTGGAAGCACAATTAGCTACCCCTCAACCTACTGCACCTACTGAAAATATTGAATGTGAAATTCCTTCGGGTATGATAGAACAACTGCTAGCTAATCCTTATGTAGGAGATGGAACCGAACATCCTGATATGCACTTGATATATGTAGAACAAATTTGTGGATTGTTTAACCTTGCAGGTTTACCCGGAGATGAAGTTATGAGAAAGGTTTTCCCTTTATCTTTGAAGGGAAAAGCATTGGCACGGTATAGGCTATGCGATGATATTGGATCTTGGAATTGGAATCGTTTGAAATTGGAGTTCCACCAATTTTTTTATCCTATGCATCTAGTTCATCGTGATCGGAATTATATATATAATTTTTGGCCTCGTGAAGGATAAAGTACTGCTCTAGCTTGGGGAGGCTTAAGTCGATGTTATATTCATGCCCGAATCATGAGCTCTCAAGAGAAATTATTATCCAGAATTTTTATGCCCGACTTTCTCGTAATGATCAAACCATTCTTGATACTTCTTGTGCTGGTTATTTTATGAAGAAGACTATTGAATTCCGATGGGATCTTTTGGAAAGAATTAAACACAACTCTGAAGATTGGGAACTTGACAAAGGTAAAGAGTCAGGTATTAAACTTAAGTATGATTGTGTTAAATCTTTATGGATACCAATGCTTTTCAAGAGTTTAGCACTAACGAAGGGCTGTTTTCCTCCACCTTAACGAAGGGCCGTTTTCCGGCCAGGTTTAACGAAGGACCCTTGCCGGGGATCTTAAGTATGAATGTTAGAATTCCTCCGCCTTAACGAAGGGCCGTTTTCCGGCCAGGCATGTACGCACTCCGAGATCGGGAGAGTGCGGAGCCACCAGGGACTATCTAGTAGCCCCACTGTCAAACTCCTATGGCTAAGTGAAAGTGTTAAAGCATTATAGTCCGGTTGCCTCGTTCGCTGCGCTATCACCTCCTTAATAGGACCAAGATGTTGGGTTAAGTGTGAACACATGTTTTTTGCGAGCACCTCCTCATTATATGCGTGGGGGTTGAAGCCGACGACTGCAATCTTTCAGGTTATATACATATATACACAAACAGCCGCACATGAGGCATCACATTACTTTCTGGCAAAAGTATAAATACATCCTTACTATATTTCATAAAAACATTGTGTTTACAATGGGAATACATGTCATTCAAACATAATATTCTTCGAGCACTGGGACTCTATCAAACGAGAACCCTCAAGAACCTCTTCAAAATAGTGCTCGGCAGCTACTCGGCCTATGGCCGAACCTTGCGCCACAACAGTGGTAGCATCCATCTCCGCCCAGTATGCCTTGACACGGGCAAAGGCCATCCGCGAGCCTTCTATGCACGCCGACCTCTTCATCGTGTTGATGCGTGGCACCGCACCAAGGAACTGCTGCACTAAGCTGAAATAGCTGTGCAGCTTCGGCTTCTCCGGCCACAAATGATCTACAACAGACCTCATGGCGAGTCCGGACAACCTATTAAGTTCGGCCCACTCGGCTAGCTGATCAGTCAAGGGAAACGGACGCTCTGGAACGTTGAATTACGACCAGAATAGCTTGTCCACTTCACGATCTGATTGATCTTGGAAGTATTCGACCGCATCGACAACGCTCGCCGCCAAGTCCATATATGCGTCTGCCGAACTCCACAGCCGATCCAGAGGGGCATACCGCGGATCTCTGAACTTCCTCCGCAGCAGAAAGGGCTTCCCAGCTGCAATATCCCCGGCTTCGCGCAACTCCTCCTTCTTCGCCCTCATAGTAGAGCGACTATCTTTGGTCACCATAGTGGCCTTCTGAAGGTCCGCTGCCTTCACTCGATTCTCTTCTTCAAGGAACTGGCAACGGTCGGCAGTGCCTTTTAATTCTACGGCCATCTTGGCCATCTTTTCTTTGCTTTCGCAATGGGTGGCCTTCTTGGCGCTAAACTCTTCGGCCGCCTTCAAAGCAGCCGCATTACTAACCCTCGCTTGTTCCTTGGCTCGGGCGGGTTCCGCCCGAAGGGTCTCCATGGTGGCAGCTCCGTCTGCAGTCACAACATATTAAAGATACTGGCATCATGCTGCTCTTATTGTGTGACATTCACCAGAAAACATTACTTACCCTGTGATTTGTCAAGCCGCTTGTTAACAAGCTTGATGTCGGCGTCTGCCGCATCCAGTTGCCGTTTTAATTCGGAAAACTCACTAGTCCGGCTAGCCACCGGAGCTTCCACCACCTGCACATAAAGGCAGTCTGGTTATTGCCTGGGACTATGATTCTCTGTTCGCCGCCGTTCTCGACGACAACCAGAGTCTCAGGGGATACTATCTACATAGGGCACACCTAACATGTGCGGTACTATCACATATTATTTCACGTACCTCAAAGCCTGTCAGTAGACTCATAAAGGCTTCATGTAATCCGCTTTCGGTGGACGAAATTCTTTCCATCACCGTACCCATCAGTGTACGGTGTTCTTCTGAGATGGCCGCTCGCCCCAACAGCTCCCTCAGAACGTCCGACCACATACCAGATGGTGCTAGACTCTTTTGTTTGCTCTCTTCGAGAGCTGGACGCTGGGGACTTCGGGGGTCTATGGGATTATCTTTTGGCCTCACCGGATCCGGAGAGGCCCTCCGTGACGACACTTCGGGGTCACCCGCTTCTTGAGCGGAGGAGTCCGGGGGAGGCGTTTCGCTCTCCATCATCTCCGGAAGAAGATCCCCCGAAGACGAGCTCAACTGAGAAGGGCTAAGACCCGAACTGCAAGATATATGCGGCGGTTATTTTCTCAGAAGAAAGATAGTATACCTTCACTATTAAAGCATTTTTGGATCACTTATGACTCGTTGGAGGGCTGATCCCCCCGCGGACTTTGTGCGGCAAGAGCACCCCCCGAGGCAGGACCCTCTGTTGGAGACTTCTTCTCTCATTTGGAGGCCTCGGCTTCCGGATCCTCGGAAGCAGTCCTCTTCCTCCCCCGGTTATCCTCCTTTAAGGAGGCGCTCATTCCCTCGGTTGGAACTGGCAGTGATGGGGGCCCGCTTACGCCCATATTATTCCCCCTGTATCTTCCTTCGAGGGCTCCGGGCAAGGTGCGAGCTCGAGCATCTTTTCCAATACCGGATTTTCCAAACCCTCAGGGAGGGGGGCTGAACACCGAATCATCTTTGCTTTTGTTAGCCAGTCCTGGTCAAAGAGAGATCTATCAGAAATAACTTCATGATGAATAAAAGGCGGTGTGTTCGGCTAGAGGATTTCTTACTTGTTCGGCGGCGCGGTTACTGCTCAGGCCCACGTCCTCGGTAGTATCCGGACACTCTATTTGAGGTCCGAAGAGTGACTTGTACATCTCCTCGTGCGTCGGGCTGAGGAAACTTTGAATGGCACGCGGTCCTTCTAGGTTGAACTCCCACAAGCGAAGGGGCCGGCGTTTGCAAGGCTGGACTCGACGAACCAGCATAACTTGCATTACCACGACCAAATTAAAATCTCCCTCAAAGAGATCTCGAATGCGGCTTTGCAGTATAGGCACGTCCTTGGCTGGACCCTAGCTCAGACCTCTGCTAATCCATGACATTAGTCGTGATGGGGGGCCCAAGCGAAAAGCGGGGGCAGCCGCCCACTTGGCACTTCTGGGAGCTGTGACATAAAACCACTCCCGTTGCCATAATTCGGACACCTTTGGAAAGGAACCTTTCGGCCATGGAGCTCCTGCCATCTTGCTTATTGATGAACCTCTGCACGCTGCATGTTGCCCCTCGATCATCTTCGGCTTCACTTCAAAGGTCTTGAGCCACAGGCCAAAGTGAGGGGTAATGCGGAGGAAGGCCTCACACACGACAATAAATGTCGAGATGTGGAGAAAGGAGTCCGGAGCAAGATCGTGGAAATCTAGCCCGTAATAGAACATCAAACCCCTGACGAAGGGATCCAAAGTGAGGCCTAGGCCTCGGAGGAAGTGGGAGACGATCACGACGTTCTCGTTGGGTTCGGGAGTAGGGACGACCTTCCCTCGAGCAGGAAGCCGATGCGAAACCTCGGCGGTCAGGTATCTGGCCTCCCTCAACTTCTGGATGTCCTCTTCCGTCACGGAGGAGGGCATCCATCGGCCTTGAAGGCTGGATCCGGACATGATTGAATATCCGGAGCACCTAACCTGGGCTTTGGGTGTTGGAACTCGAGGTGGGGGAAGGGTTCGATTGAGCACGAGAGGGAAAAAGCGAAAACCTTGTCCCTTTATAAAGAGGGTGAATATCAAGCGTTCTCTCCGTAGCCGTTTAGGACTTACCTATAATCTAGGAGTCCTAGACACGGTTGGGTTACCCACGATCGCATTAATGAGAATCCCGTAATTGGGGGAGCACGATCTCTGCTTTGACAAGACATGTCAAGAAACTGCCTCGCGTTATGTGTGGAGCTGGTTGAAGAAAAACGGTTCGAATAATCACCGGGCCATGACATAACGTCATGCTGCCAAAACAAGCCAGCGAATTAGATATACGAAAATATTATTCTCTCTACGGTGGAATGTGGAACTTATTTTGCAGGGTTGGACACTATCCTCGTATTCAAATTCTTCTGTGATGTATTCGGAGAAGGAACCCACCTTGCAATGTCGAAGACAATACTGCGCGCTGGACTCATCGTCATTGAAGCCTGGTTCAGGGGCTACTGAGGGAGTCCTGTATTAGGGGGTCTCCGGACAGCCGGACTATCTCTATTAGCCAGACTGTTGGACTATGAAGATACAAGATTGAAGACTTCGTCTCGTTTCCGGATGGGACTCTACTTGGCGTGGAAGGCAAGCTAGGCAATACGGATATGGATATCTCCTCCTTTGTAACCGACCTTGTGTACCCTAACCCTCTCCGATGTCTATATAAACCGAAGGGTTTTAGTCCGTAGGACAACAATCACAACATACAATCATACCATAGGCTAGCTTCTAGGGTTTAGCCTCTCTGATCTCATGGTAGATCTACTCTTGTACTACCCATATCATCAATATTAATCAAGCATGACGTAGGGTTTTACCTCCATCAAGAGGGCCCGAACCTGGGTAAAACATTGTGTCCCCTGCCTCCTGTTACCATCCGGCCTAGACGCATAGTTTGGGACCCCCTACCCGAGATCCGCCGGTTTTGACACCGACAAGCGCTTTGACAGATTGCAAGGAGAGATGTTCCCCAAGCGGAGAACGGCATTGCTGACGACCTGTCAAAGTGTGCTGCCCTCAAGTTGCCTATGGAACCAGATACTTTTGTGCTTCATTTAACTCACTGATCCGTTGAACCATCAGAAGGACATAACAAATGAAGGAAGGTGGGCTCCGGCAAGTACTTTCCCGCCGAGCTCCCAGGAGCCGTCGGCAAGGACGTTGCCGGGAGTCCCAAGCTTGCCGGAGGGTAGATCGGCAGGGCCTCACACCCTGGCCATAGAAGCAGCTGCCCTTACGGTCGAAGATGAGCCTTTAGTCCTTGTCGTCAAGCCCCAGGCTCCAGCATGGGCGCAGCCCACCGTCTGTTTCCTCCAAACAGGAGAGCTCCCTAAGGAGTAGGAAGAAGTAGAGGAAGTAGCCCGTCGGTCCAGCATGTACCAGTTTGTGGATGATGCCCTCTATAGGAGAAGACCGAACAGTGTGAAATTGAAGTGCATTCCTCGAGAGGACGGACTGAGGTTGTTAGCAGAGATACATGTAGGCATGTGTGGCTCCCACATAGGGTCAAGGGCTCTTGCTGGCAAAGCATTCTGACAAGGTTTCTTCTGGCCCACCGCCCTCTAGGATGCAACTGCACTAGTAACCAAGTGTGAAGCGTGCCAGTTCCATTCAAAGAAGCTTCATCAACCCGCCCAATCTCTTCAGACAATCCCTCTTTCCTAGCCATTTTTGGTCTGGGGGCTCGACATACTGGGCCCCTTTCCCCATGCTATCGGGGGCTTTGAGTACTTGTACGTCACGATCGACAAGTTCACAAAGTGGTCGGAAGTGGAGCCAGTGAGAAAGGTAATAGCACATTCAGCTATCAAGTTCTTCAAGGGACTGGTCTGCCGTTTTGGTGTGCCGAACAAAGTCATCACCGACAACGACATGCAGTTCACGAGCCGCACCTTCATGCAGTACATTCAAGACCTCAACAGCAAGGTCTATTTTGCTTCTGTTGCCCATCCCAGAAGTAACGGCCAGGCTGAGAGGGCGAATGCAGAAGTGCCGCAGGGCCTCAAGACCAGGACTTTTGACAAGTTACACAAGTGCAGAAGGCGCTGGATTGATGAGTTGCCAATGGTTCTTTGGTCAATCAGGACGACACCAAATCATGCCACTGGCCAGACACCCTTTGCCCTGGTATATGGGGCAGAAGCAGTTCTCCCCACCGAACTCATATACGGGTCACCTCGAGTGCTCACTTATGATGAGCTTGAGCAAGAGTAGTTGCGCCAAGATGATGCGACACTCCTTGAGGAAGATCGTCTTCGGGCTGCTGTGCGAGCCGCTCGATATTAGCAAGCTTTGCGCCGCTATCATAGCCGCAAGGTTCGCGCCCGAAGCCTTGAGGAAGGCAACCTTGTTCTTCGGCGGATCCAATCCCCCAAGAATCCAAACAAGTTGACGCCGAAGTGGGAAGGCCCTTATCGGGTAATATGAGTCACCAGGCCTGGCGCAGTTCGCCTAGAGACTGAAGATGGCATTCCGGTGAGCAACTCCTGGAATATTGAACATCTTCGCAAGTTTTACCCCTAAGGCGCGTTTGCCGGGAGCCCCGGCAACCCCCGTTTTGTACTAGCCTTGCCGCCGATGCATGTAACCCTATGTACGGAGCTAGGCGCAGACCCTGTGCGTAGTCAGGGAAAAGGAATCCCTTAGTATGTATAGTTTCCTGTTGATTTCCATGTTTGTGTATATACCTATATGCATGCTTGTCCAGGGTTCTGTACTGATTTTTGATTCCAGTAAATGTTAGTGAACCACCGAGGTTCCATGCTTTTGTCCTCACTTCTTTCCAGTCATGGCAAAGACGCGCGATCCCGCCAAGGACCCGGCTCCAACAAGAAGTTGAGAAGACCGCCCGACATGACGATCCCCGGTGAACCAAACAGATAAAGTTTACCTCTTGCACATTCGTATTCGTAACCTGTGACTTGTGCATTAGAAAACCTCGCCACTCATCTTTAAGGACTCGGGGGCTCCCATTTCCGACTCGAACACTGCTTTGGTCAGAATGGTCGTAGTGACCCTTGTCAAAAAGAGGTGGACGGGGGGCTGGACCCTTTGTCTGTAACCTGACGGATGTGATTATCCGGCAGGCGCAAGGGGCGCCGGCAAGGTGGCTTGCCGGAAGGACTTGTCTATTTACACTAAGGAGGCATTTCGCCTCTGGAGGAACATACACGTGCACAAGTTACCGACAGGACTGGAATTTTTCATTAATATGCTGATGCGAGTACAAAGGTTATAGGATACAAGCATGGGCTTGAGAGATTACATTATATAGAAATTAAGATTTGGCAAGTGCCTACAATTTAAAAAGAAAGATAGGTTCCCCGTGATATCTGTTCTTGCCCCTTTCCTCCCAGGTGCGGTAGGTGAAGGCAAAAAGGAAGCGGCGGGAAACGCGCCGATGGAGAGCTTTACGAGGAAAACCCATGGCAGGGCGCGGGGCCGAGGAAGGGGGGCGACGCGGTCAGTCGGAGTCGGAGTTAGCGTCCTCCCACTTGACGCCCTCGTCATTGTTGTCCTCCTCGTCACTCTCGCTCGAGGAGGAGGGTTCGCCGTCAGAGGAGCTCTCCGCGCAACACCTCAAGCGAGTTCCCAAGAGCCCGAAGACCTTGACGGAGAGTAGGCCGTCCTCCATCAATTTGAATTGGAGGACGAGCCCCTCCGACAGGCTAGGGGAACGAGTGAAGGTCTTTCATCCATGGCGGAGATACATAACATGAGGGGCTGGGAAGTCGACGTCGACTCACATGCTACCATTCCCGCAGCCCCTCATGTGCAGCCTCAAGGCCTTAGGCGGATCAAGCTCCATCTTTGAGCAAACGGAGTGGGGAGACAAAGACGGCCATGCACTGGCCCATGCAGCCTGAAGTAAAAGTCGCGGGGCTGGTCTCTGACGTGGCCCTCCATTGGAGGAGGGGCCGCAGGCGGAGGCGAAGCCGGTGCGCCGCCCCGTCGTCCTCCTCCCCGAGCGCCACGGCGGCCTCGCCCTCGCCCCCTCCCTCTTCCTCTCGCGGCCGGCTCCGCCGCCACGAGCTCTTGGGAAGGAAGGGCATGCCGTCGAGCGGAGGCCCTCGTCGCCGCCATCGGAGCACCAGCACGCCCTCTCGCCATGATAAAGGGAAGAAAGGAGTCGAGGCGGAGGAGATGAGCGCTGAAGGATCGAAGGATGCCGTCCCCCTCCCTTTCTTCTTATAAAGGGGCGGGGCCGAGGCTCGGCCGCCCTGCTCGACCAATCCGGCCGCCAAGGGGCGCAGGGAATCAAGACCGACCCGCTACTCCAATTAGCGACGACCTAGTTTCCCGCCTCCACATTATGGCCTGTGCCCTCCGCGTCCACCACCTACCCTCCTCGGGGCATGGAGGACACATGGCAACTGAACCGGAATCAAGAGGATAACTGAAGCAACCGCATTCCACCCCGTGACCATGGGGCGGGGGCACCTTGAAGGCCATGACCCAAGTCCACCTAGTAAATGAGTCGTGCCCCTATGCTTTCCAACCTTTTATGGGGAAGGCGCAGGCCGCCTCTTTACCATTTACTATGATGTGACGCATGAGGGCAGCAACCGCCCCACGCATGACCCCCACGTCACACATGACCCCCACACCGTGCATTCAATGCGGGTCGTGGGGAAGTGCGATTGGAGAGGGAGTTACAGCAGTACAACTCAGCCCCGCATGCTCGCGCACCATTATGGGCCTAGCCCAACAACGCGTCGCACTTATGTATGGCCCAGGCCGGGGGGCTCCTGTCGATGCACAAAAGGAGGGGTCCTATTTTGTACACCTTTACTTGTGCGCGGGCAGTTGGAGCCGCGCTTGCGGCCACACCTAGCGGGGCAGAGGAAGGAAGCAAAGCCACAAGACAACCGGAGAAACGCCAAGACGGAAACACGAAGAGCAGACGGGCGAGGTGAGCCCGCCCGGCAAGGCCCTTGCCGGGGTGGCCTCCACAGCCCCGGCAAGAACCTTGCCGGGGCAACTTGCCCAACACCAGCAGAGCCGCTACCCTTGAGCCCTAGAGTTCCAACACCATCAACCACTTTGGAACCGAGGCTCGGGAGGCACCTCCATGGTGGCATGCAGATCTTTGTGGAGACCAGAAGCACACAAGACTTGATAATAACCAGAAGACGACGATCCTCGGCAAGATCCTTGCCAAAGATACCCACGAGACCCCCGACAAGACCCTTGTCGGGGCGACCACGATGCCACTGCAGGACCCTTGCCGGGGCCCCGGCAAGACTCTTGCCAAAGACATCTGCGGGGCCGTAGCTAGGCCCACATCTGCCAAGACTCCACCGCCATTCCCATGCAGCTGCCAGCCCACTAGCTAGGCAAGCACCTACATGGCAACGTGTGGACTCTAGGCCGACTCGGAAAGCACCTGCGTGGTGGCATGCAGATCTTCGTGAAGACTCTGCCACCGCACCAACTTAGCAGCCAGCCAGCATGGCACTACACGCCTCATCAGTTCGAACGCGCGTCGAAGCCAGGAGAGGCGGCGACAGCTAGGACGAGCTTCCTTGCTGTCCCCGATAAAGTAAGAAGGGCACATCGGCACCACATTAAATGTGTTTGTCCTATGGTGCCAGGAGATAGACTCGATTACTGTATAGCTTTCCACCTCACGTGTGCCACTGAGGCAGCCCCTTTGACTATAAAAGGAGGCTCGCGGCATACTGAGAGAGGATTCAGATTTTTTGGACCCTACACGCCTTGTAGCTAGTCCAAGAACACCAGATAAATAGAAACTAGTAGGAGTAGGGAATTACACATCACTTGCGGCCCGAACCTGGATAATCCCCCCGCGTTTATCTCTCAATCCCGCTCTTTCCGCAGAGCCGCGCCCGCCAACCGTAGCAAAAAGGGATTCCTCATGATCCTGTAGGTGTCGTTTCCCCCAACAATTTTGCATCATGTTTTATTACTGTTATTTATAATGTTTTTATCCATAATAATGCTTCTGGGAGTAATTCTAATGCCTTTTCTCTCATAATATGCAAGGTATACACAAAGAGGGAGAATTTCGGCAGCTGGAAATCTGGACCTGGAAAAGCTACGTCAGGCTACCTATCTGCACAACTCCAAACAAGATGAAACTTCACAGAGATTTTTATGGAATATTTAAGAATTATTGGAGCAAATAACTACCAGAGGGTGCCCACCAGGTGGGCACAACCCACCTGGGCGCGCCAGGGAGCCCAGGCGCGCCATGGTGGGTTGTGCTCTCCTTGGCCAACCTCTGGTGCCCATATTTTGGTATATAAGTAATTTTGACCTAGAAAAAATAAGAGGAGGACTTTCGGGACAGAGCGCCGCCGCCTCAAGGTGGAACTTGGGCAGGAGCACTTTTACCCTCCAGCGAAGCGATTCCGCTGGGGAACTTCCCTCCGAGAGGGGGAAATCATCGTCATCATCATCACCAACAACTCTCCCATCTTGGGGAGGGCAATCTCCATCAACATCTTCAACAGCACCATCTCCTCTCAAACCCTAGTTCATCTCTTGTGTTCTATCTTGTTACCAGAACTATAGATTGGTACTTGTGGGTGACTAGTAGTGTTGATTACATCTTGTAGTTGATTACTATATGGTTTATTTGGTGGAAGATTGTATGTTCAGATCCAATATGCTATTTAATACCCCTCTAATCTTGAGCATGTTTATCATTTGTGAGTAGTTACCTTTGTTCTTGAGGTCATGAGAGAAATCATGTTGCAAGTAATCACGTGGATTTGATATGTGTTCGATATTTTGATAGTATGTATGTTGTGACTCCCTTAGTGGTGTCATGTGAACGTCGACTACATGACACTTCACCATATTTGGAACTAAGGGAATGCATTGTGGAGTAGCAATTAGATGGTGGGTTGCGAGAGTGACAGAAGCTTAAACCCCAGTTTATGCGTTATTCCGTAAGGGACCGACTGGATCCAAATGTTTAATGCTATGGTTATAATTTATTCTTAATACTTTTATCGTAGTTTTTGGATGCTTGCGGGAGGGTTGATCATAAGTAGGAGGTTTGTTCAAGTAAGAACAGTACCTAAGCACCAATCCACCCACATTTCAAATTATCAAAATACCAAACACGAATTAAACCAACATGATGAAAGTGACTAGATGAAATTCCCGTGTACCCTCAAGAACGCTTTGCATATCATAAGAGACCATTTTGGCCTGTCCTTTGCCTCAAAAGGATTGGATTACCTTGTTGCAATTTTTTTGCTACTATTGTTACTTGCTCGTTACAAATTATCTTGCTATCAAACTACTTTGCTACTTACAATTTCAGCACTTGCAGACATCACCTTGCTGAAAACCACTTGTCATTTCCTTCTGCTCCTCATTGGGTTCGACACTCTTACTTATCGAGAAGAGCTACAATTGGTCCCCTATACTTGTGGGTCATCACCCCATATTTAGGAATGGAGGTAGTAATAACTAAATATTAAGAGAACTTAAGAGTTGTAGAGATTAGTTTTTGATGCACAAGAGCAAGGATTCATCACCAAGCAACATTTATCTTATTACTTTTGGAGGGTGTGCACCTCCTAGATCGGCTAGGTGTGCTTGGAAGTCTTTAAGTTTGTGAAGAGCCAAAGAAGTCTTAATTGCTCGAGATCACTGACTTTGTGAAGGTCTACCCTAGTGAGGCTATTCCTTTGTGGGAATAACCCATGGTCGAATAGGTTGGTTCCTCCTTCGTGGACCCTTTGTGGGTGAGTGTCATTCATGTACCATTCCTTTGTGGAATCTCGCAACCGAGATCCTTGTGATCTTATACCCTTCATGATTCAAAACCTCCATCAACATGGATGTAAGATTTCATCGACTATCTAAACCATGGAAAAAAAATCTTGACTGAGCCAACCCGTGTTTGCAAATATCTAACTCTACTTGTTTGCTTTCACCTGAATATTTATGCATTCCGTTGCTTATGCTCTTGTAGATATGCATGTGTTTGTTGCTTGATATATTGCTAGAAAATCCCACAATTGCTTAAGAAAGTTAAATTTGGAAAAAGGACTTCATATTTGGCTTAGTAGTCTATTCACCTCCCTCTTGGAATACTTGTCGATCCTAAAAGTGTGACTAACATGGCAAATCTCTCTCTCTCTAGACTTTAGTAGTTGGATGATGTCTACTACACAACTTGTTCTTGTAGGCTCGTGTTGGGCCTCTAAGCGTAGAGTTCCGTAGGACAGTAGCAAATTTCCCACAAATGGATGACCTAAGGTTTATCAATCCGTGGGAGGCGTAGGATGAAGATGGTCTCTCTCGAACGACCCTGCAACCAAATAACAAAGAGTCTCTTGTGTCCCCAACACACCAAATACAATGGTAAATTGTATAGGTGCACTAGTTCAGCGAAAAGATGGTGATACAAGTGTAGTAATGATAGATTGATAGTAGATATTGGTTTTTGTACTAGTAACAATAAAAATAGTAAGGTAGCAAGTAACAAAAGCAAGCACAAACAATATTGCAATACTTGAAAACAAGGCCTAGGGTCCGTACTTTTGCCAGTGCAATCTCTCAACAATGCTAATATAATAGGATCATATAATGATCCCTCAATGCGTGATGAAGAATCACTCTAAAGTTACTATCTAGCGGAGAACATAAGAAGAAATTGTTTTTAGGGTACGAAACCGCCTCAAAGTTATCCTTTCCGATCGATCTATCGAGCTATCCCTATATGTGTCACAAACAGCCCTAGAGTTCGTACTAAAATAACACCAAATGATACACATCAACCAACTCTAATGTCACCTAATACTCCAATATCACCGAGAGTATCCGTGAGTTGATTATATGATATGCATCAAACAATTTCAGATTCATAATACTTAGTCCAACACAAAGTACCTCAAAGAGTGCCCCAAGATTTATACCGGAGAAACAAGGAAGAAAACGTGCATCAACCTGATGTCTACTACACAACCTTCTTCTTGTAGACGTTGTTGGGCCTCCAAGTGCAGAGGTTTGTAGGCCAGTAGCAAATTTCCCTCAAGTGGATGACCTAAGGTTTATCAATCCGTGGGAGGCGTAGGACACTGGTACAACAACGTTCTAAACAAACAGTTTAAAACCCCTTTCCACGACAACATTTGGAACCGTCGCCAAGTGAGTGTGTGCGATAGGGTGTCCTTCCCACATGACCCAGAAACTGTCGTGGATAGGCCCTCCTGGGACCCAGGCTGGGGCCGTGTGCGATCGGGCGAGGCATCGAAACCCAATCATTTCCATAGGTATGTACATCCCACATGGTGAATCCCAGAAATCATTTCCGTAGGTATGTACATCCCACACGGTGAATCCCAAAAGTCATTTCCGTAGGTATGTACATCCCACACGGTGAATCCCAGGAATCATTTCCGTAGGTATGTACATCCTACACGGTGAATCCCAGAAATCATTTCCGTAGGTATGTACATCCCACACGATGAATCCCAGAAAATCATTTCCGTAGGTATGTACATCCCACACAGTTCTTTGTGTGGAAACATTTGTGCAAGGTGGCCTAACACAAACAGTTCACTGCCGGAAGCCGCGTGTGATTGTTAGTTGATCGAACACGCCTACTTTCTAGAAACCATGCGGGTTGTTTGAGTTCGTCGCCCACGGTGCTGTCTGAGTAACCGTCTGCAATAGAAAACCCCAATAAGCAGGGTAATTAGCCTATTATTGATAATCCATGTACTAATCAAACTGATATTTCTTATAAAACACGTCAGATATTTCATATCCGTATAAAAGCAACCAGGATTTCATAATCGAATTACATCAGATAGCTTCGGCACTCAGTTACGTCATTACACAACAACATCAAGTTTCACATGCAACATCAAAAACCTTTGGAAAGTAGCATCATACACGATAAATAGACAGATGAATCTCGTGTGGGAAACTGCAGAAGCGAAGGAAAATATTGAGCCTTCAGTGATGTTGAATGTCCTTGCAACTTTAGGCCAGTGGCTATGGATAATTGCCCACCCAACCTTCGTCCTCTTTAGCAAGACTTCAATATTGTACCGTGGGTGTTGAATGAATACCTTCCTCGCCTCTTGACCATGCAGGTGGTTTGAGAGGTAATCATTGGTGAACTGCTTTGAAAAGTACTGAAAACAAAGCTATGCATAAATAGCTGTTGTAAATTTTGAAATGGCGCTAGGGGTAAAAACAAGGTAAAAGAGTTTGTACCATCCTATAGTTGACTGATGTCTTCTTCATTGTGCAAACAAGGATCTTGCTGTTATTCGTTGCAAGTTTATTCATCCTAACAATCTTTCTGAGTTTCTTGACTTGGCTGATATTCATGGACATCTCATTTCCCCATATGCAAAATGGGTTGAACAGTGGGTCTAAGCCTCTAACAGCAGGACCTACAGGTGCAAGACCAAATTGTAAGAAACCTAAATATTAGAATGATTCCTGCAACTGCACAATAATGTGCTATTAGCCAAAGGACCCTACTTGAACAAACCTCGATGGTAAACCGCAGTGTCTCCCATTGTTTCCCTGCAACACACATAAGGAAGATCTTGATCAGGTTAACCGAGAGTTGCCATACTATCAGTAGAATATGTATTGAGTACAGCCAAATTTGATTGGTGTCACATGCATAACAATACAAAATTGTACCCATAGCAAATGAAAATCAAATTACAGAACTGAACCAAACAGTTAAATGGACATCAGACTAAATGAACCAAAATAGTTAACTGAGCATGACACTGTAGAATAGAAACATGTACTAGAAGATAAGACAGTTAACAAAACAAAGAATGCTTTAGAATAGTACAATGAAATGCGGCAATTGTTGGACCAAAGTGTTAACTCAACATTACATTTCAGAGGACCAAACTGTGAACTGAACATCAGATTGCATAATAACATTACAGAGGACAAATCACTAGAAGGCACTGGTGGTGGCCTTGATAAAACATCATGAACTGTATTTTAATGTAGACAACCGCGCGGCGGTGTCGACGGTGGCCTCGAAGACGAGGTGCTCCTCCAAGATCTGGCAGTCGACACGCATGTCAGCCATAGCGACCTCGTTCGCGCGTGCGGTCGCATGCTACTCAGCTCCATGTTATAATGCGTGTAAAATGGCTATGGGCGGCACTTAATTGGAGGAGGGGTGGTGATTTCGGTTGAAGGCGTCGCTCTGTCAGTCGGGGCATGTGGGACGGGAAAGGAGGAGGATGGTGTGGGTGGGGTGTGGATTACCTGACCATATCGACGAGGCCGCACAGCAAGAAGAAGGGTCAGCGGCGAGGAGGCCGCGCAACAAGAAGAAGGGTCGCCGGCGAGGAGGCGGTGCTGCAAGAAGAAGGGTCACCGGCGAGGAGGCGGCGCTGCAAGAAGAAGGGTAGCCGGCGAGGAGGCGGTGCTGCAAGAAGAAGGGTCGTCGGCGAGGAGGCTAAGCTGCCAGTAAGCAGTAGTGAAGGTTTGAACTTGGAAAGCAAGGAGGAACAGTGCAAATGTGGCTTTTGGTTGGAGGGAGGGGGCGGGGAGATAGATATTTCCGCGGTGGCAGAAAAATTTCGCTCGGTGCCACGAGAAACTGGCGCACAAGTGTGGATCAAGCGGGGGCAGTGGACTGTAGACGACGAAGCTTCCTGCGTAAGCCAGACAAGACGGTGCGCCAAGATATTTTATATCGCATCCCACACGATTCTTTCTAGTAAACTGTTTGTGGTATACCTGATTTTTTCATTATGTTTTGAAAGACAAAATGGTGTTACAGAGGGAAAGGATGGTGTTCGAATTGCTAGAACATTTACGTACAGTGAACATGCAACTAGTACAAGAGTGTCGTGTTTAAATTTGGAATTATTCCGGGTTCGTTTGGCATTTTTATGTATTAATTGAGTTTCTGGGCATTTAATGTGCATAATTCAAATTTGAACTATAAGCACATGCTCAATGCACCAAAGTTTGCTGAAAAATCACATGTGTGTCTTTGGGGTGAATTTATAGGTCACATGCAAGAAATGGGAATAAAATTCAAACATCTGGGTGTCGTGGCTCGGCCGGAATGATTGAGAAACTTGGTTTTTTAATTCCTGTAAATCCAAAACATGGCTGAAAATCATGAAACTTGGCATGGAGTCATGACATGGCACCAACATGCTGCAGTAATTTTTTTGGCCGAATTGGGACAAGCTTTGGTGTAAGCTTCTTGTAAACCAGAGCTTCCCTCAAGAAGGCTCCTGGTACTGAGAGGCAACGTGTCACCTCCGTGTGCGAAACGACATACGTACACTGCCTTCTCCCGCCTTAATTTTCTTACACAGGAAGATTAGACCAAATAGAAGTATCATGCTAAATTTTGGAATTATTCCGTGTTCGTTTGGCCTTTTTTATACATTAATTGAGTTTCTACGCATTTAAAGTGTATAATTCAAATTTGAACTAAAGCACGTGCTCCAATGCACCAAAGTTGTTTGAAAAATCACATGTGTGTCCTTGGGTGAATTTCTAGGTCCCATACTGGAGATGGGAGTGAAAGTCAAACATCTGGGCGTCGTGGCTCGGCCAGAAAGATTGAGAAATTTGGTTTTTTAATTCCTATAATTCCAAAACACGCCTAAAAATCATGGAACTTGGAATGGTCTCATGACATGGCACCAACATGTTGTGGTATTTTTTTGGCCGAATTGGCACAAGACTTGGTGTAGGCTTCTTGCAAACCGGAGCTTTCCTCAAGAAGGCTCGTGGTTCCGAGAGGGAACATGTCACCTCCGTCTGCGAAACAACATACGTACACTGCCTTCTCCCGCCTTAATATTTTTACACAGCCAAATTAGACCAAATAGAAGTACCGTGCTAAATTTTGGAATTATTCCGGGATCGTTTCGCCTTTTTATACATTAACTGAGTTTGTGGGCATTTAATGTGCATAATTCAAATTTGAACTACAAGCACATGCTCCAGTTCACCAAAGTTGTTTGAAAAATCACATGTGTGTCCTTGGGTGAATTTTTAGGTCCCATGCAAGAGATGGGAGTGAAATTCAAACATCTAGGCATCGTGGCTTCGCCGGAAAGATTGAGAAACTTGTTTTTTTAATTCTTGTAATTCCAAAACACGCCTGAAAATCATGAAACTTGGCATGGTGTCATGAGATGGCGCCAACATGTCGCGGTAATTTTTTTGCCCGAATTGGGACAAGTTTTGGTGTAAGCTTCTTCCAAACCGGAGCTTCCCTCAAGAAGGCCCGTGGATCCGAGAGGGATCGTGTCACCTCTGTGTGTGAAACAGCATTCGTACACTGCCTTCACGCACCTTAATTTTTTTACACAGCCAGATTAGACCAAATAAAAGTATCGTGCTAAATTTTGGAATTATTCCGGGCTCGTTTCGCCTTTTTATACATTAATTGAGTTTTTGGGCATTTAATGTGCATAATTCAAATTTGAACTACAAGCACATGCTCCAGTGCACCAAAGTTGTTTGAAAAATCACATGTGAGTCCTTGGGTGAATTTCTAGGTCCTATGCAAGAGATGGGAGTGAAATTTAAACATCTAGGCGTCGTGGCTTGGTCGGAAAGATTGAGAAACTTGTTTTTTTAATTCCTGTAATTCCAAAACACGCCTGAAAATCACGAAACTTGGCATGGTGTCATGACATGGCACCAACACGCTGCAGTAATTTTTTTGCCCGAATTGGGACAAGTTTTGGTGTAAGCTTCTTGCAAACCGGAGCTTCCCTCAAGAAGGCTCGTGGTTCCGAGAGGGAACGTGTCACCTCCGTGTGCGAAACAACATACGTACATTGCCTTCTCCCACGTTAATTTTTTTACACAACGAAATTAGACCAAATAGAAGTATCGTGCTAAATTTTGGAATTATTCCGGGTTCGTTTCGCCTTTTTATACATTAATTGATTTTTTGGGCATTTAATGTGGATAATTCAAATTTGAACTACACGCACAGGCTCCAGTGCACCAAAGTTGTTTGAAAAATCACATGTGTGTCCTTGGGTGAATTCCTAGGTCCGATGCAAGAGATTGGAGTGAAATTCAAACATCCGGGCTTTGTGGCTCTGCCGGAAAGATTGAGAAACTTGGTTTTTTAATTCCTGTAATTCCAAAACATGCCTGAACATCACGAAACTTGGCATGGTGTCATGACATGGCACCAACATGTTGCGGTAATTTTTTTTGGCCGGATTGGGACAAGCTTTCGTATAAGCTTCTTGCCAACCCGAGCTTCCCACAAGAAGACTCGTGGTTCCGAGAGGGAATGTGTCACCTCTATGTGCGAAATGACATACATACACTGCTTTCTCCCGCCTTAATTTTTTTACATAGCCAGGTTAGACCAAATAGAAGTACCGTGCTAAATTTTGGAATTATTCCGGGCTCGTTTCGCCTTTTTATACATTAATTGAGTTTCTGGGCATTTAATGTGCATAATTCAAATTTGAACTACAAGCACATGCTCCAGTGCACCAAAGTAGGTTCAAAAATGACATGTGTGTCCTTGGGTGAATTTCTAGGTCTTATGCAAGAGATGGGAGTGAAATTCAAACATTTTGGCGTCGTGGCTCGGCCGGAAAGATCGAGAAACTTGGTTTTTTAATTCCTGTAATTCCAAAACACGCATGAAAATCATGAAACTTGGCATGGTGTCAATACATGGCAACAACATGCTGCAGTAATTTTTTTGCACGAATTGGGACAAGCTTTGGTGTAAGCTTCTTGCAAACCAGAGCTTCCCACAAGAAGGCTCGTGGTTCCGAGAGGGAACGTGTCACCTTTGTGTGCGAAATGACATACGTACACTACTTTATCCCGCCTTAATTTTTTTGCAAAGCCAGGTTAGACCAAATAGAAGTACCGTGCTAAATTTTGGAATTATTCCGTGCTCGTTTCACCTTTTTTATACATTAATTGAGTTTCTGGGAATTTAATGTGCATAATTCAAATTTGAACTACAAGCACATGCTCCAGTGCACCAAAGTTTGAAAAATCACATGTGTGTCCTTGGGTGAATTTCTAGGTCCCATGCAAGAGATGGGAGTGAAATTCAAACATCTAGGCGCCGTGGCTCGGCCGGAAAGATTGAAAAACTTGGGTTTTTTAATTTCTGTAATTCCGAAACATGCCTGAAAATCATGAAACTTGGCTTGGTGTCATGACATGGCACCAACATGCTGCGGTAATTTCTTTGCCTGAATTGGGACAAGTTTTGGTGTAAGCTTCTTGTAAACCGGAGCTTCCCTCAAGAAGGCTCGTGGTTCTGAGAGGGAACGTGTCACCTCCGTGTGCGAAATGACATATGTGCAGTGCCTTCTCCCGCATTAATTTTTTTACACAGCGAAATTAGACCAAATAGAACTACTGAGCAAAATTTTGGAATTATTCCCTGTTCGTTTTGCCTTTTTTATACATTAATTGAGTTTTTGGGCATTTAATGTGCGTAATTCAAATTTGAACTACAAGCACATGCTCCAGTGCACCAAAGTTGTTTGAAAAATCACAGGTGAGTCCTTGGGTGAATTTCTAGGTCCGATGCAAGAGATTGGAGTGAAATTCAAACATCCGGGCGTCGTGGCTTGGTCGGAAAGATTGAGAAACCTGGTTTTTTAATTCCTACAATTCCAAAACATGCCTGAAAATAAAGAAACTTGGCATGGTGTCATGACATGGCAGTAACATGTTGCGGTAATTTTTTTGGCCAAATTGGGACAAGCTTTGGTGTAAGCTTCTTGCAAACCGGAGCTTCCCACAAGAAGGCTCGTGGTTTCGAGAGGGAACATGTCACCTCTCTGTGCAAAACGACATACGTACACTGCCTTCTCGCACCTTAACTTTTTTACACAGCCAGATTAGACCAAATAGAAGTACCATGCTAAATTTTGGAATTATTCCGAGATCGTTTCACCTTTTTATACATTAATTGAGTTTCTAGGCATTTAATGTGCATAATTCGAATTTGAACTACAAGCACATGCTCCAGTGCACCAAAGTTGTTTGAAAAATCACATGTGTGTCCTTGGGTGAATTTCTAGGTCCGATGCAAGAGATGGGAGTGAAATTCAAACATCTAGGCGTCGTGGCTCGGTCGGAAAGATTGAGAAACTTGGTTTTTAATTCCTGTAATTCCAAAACAGGCCTGAAAATCATGTAACTTGGCATGGTGTCATGACATGGCACCAACATGCTGCGGTAATTTTTTTGCCCGAATTGGGACAAGTTTTGGTGTAAGCTTCTTGCAAACCGGAGCTTCCCTCAAGAAGGCTCGTGGTTCTGAGAGGGAAGGTGTCACCTCCGTGTGCGAAACGACATAGGTACACTGCCTTCTCCCGGATTAATTTTTTTACACAGCGAAATTAGACCAAATAGAAGTACTGAGCAAAATTTTGGAATTATTCCCTGTTTGTTTTGCCTTTTTTGTACATTAATTGAGTTTTTGGGTATTTGATGTGCGTAATTCAAATTTGAACTACAAGCACAGGCTCCAGTGCACCAGGGTAGTTTGAAAAATCACAGGTGAGTCCTTGGGTGAATTTCTAGGTCCGATTCAAGAGATTGGAGTGAAATTCAAAGATCTGGGCGTCGTGGCTTGGTCGGAAAGATTGAGAAACCTGGTTTTTTAATTCCTATAATTCCAAAACATGCCTGAAAATCATGAAACTTGGCATGGTGTCATGACATGGCACTAACATGTTGCGGTAATTTTTTTGGCCGAATTGAGACAAGCTTTGGTGTAAGCTTCTTGCAAACCGGAGCTTCCCACAAGAAGGCTCGTGGTTCCGAGAGGGAACGTGTCACCTCTACGTGCGAAACGACATACGTACAATGCCTTCTCGCACCTTAATTTTTTTACACAGCCAGATTATACCAAATAGAAGTACCATGCTAAATTTTGGAATTATTCCGAGATCGTTTCACCTTTTTATACATTAATTAAGTTTCTAGTCATTTAATGTGCATAATTCGAATTTGAACTACAAGCACAGGCTCCAGTGCACCAAAGTTGTTTGAAAAATCACATGTGTGTCCTTGGGTGAATTTGTAGGTCCGATGCAAGAGATTGGAGTGAAATTCAAACATCCGGGCGTTGTGGCTCGGCCGGAAAGATTGAGAAACTTGGTTTTTCAATTCCTGTAATTCCAAAACATGCCTGAAAATCATGAAACTTGGCATGGTGTCATGACATGGCACCAACATGCTGCGGTAATTTTTTTGCCCGAATTGGGACAAGTTTTGGTCTAAGCTTCTTGCAAACCGAAGCTTCCCTCAAGAAGGCTCGTGGTTCCGAGAGGGAACATGTCACCTCCGTGTGCAAAACGACATACGTACACTGCCTTCTCCCGGCTTAATTTTTTTACACAGTGAAATTAGACCAAAAAGAAGTACCATGCTAAATTTTGGAATTATTCCGGGCTCATTTCGCCTTTTTTATACATTAATTGATTTTTTGGGCATTTAATGTGCATAATTCAAATTTGAACTACAAGCACATGCTCCAGTGCACCAAAGTTGTTTGAAAAATCACATGTGTGTACTTGGGTGAATTTCTAGGTCTGATGCAAGAGATGGGAGTGAAATTTAAACATCTAGGCGTTGTGCCTCAGTCGGAAAGATTGAGAAACTTTTTTTAATTCCTGTAATTCCAAAACATGCCTGAAAATCATGAAACTTGGCATGGTGTCATGACATGGCACCAACATGCTGCGGTAATATTTTTTGCCTGAATTGGGACAAGTTTTGGTGTAAGCTTCTTTCAAAGCGGAGCTTCCCTCAAGAAGGCTCGTGGTTCCAAGAGGGAACGTGTCACCTTCGTGTGCGAAACGACATACGTACACTGCCTTCTCCCGCCTTAATTTTTTACACAGCGAAATTAGACCAAAAAGAAGTACCGTGCTAAATTTTGGAATTATTCCGGGCTCGTTTCGCCTTTTTTATACATTAATTGAGTTTTTGGGCATTTAATGTGCATAATTCAAATTTGAACTACAAGCACATGCTCCAGTGCACCAAAGTTGTTTGAAAAATCACATGTGTGTACTTGGGTGAATTTCTAGGTCTGATGCAAGAGATGGGAGTGAAATTTAAACATCTAGGCGTTGTGGCTCAGTCGGAAAGATTGAGAAACTTTTTTTAATTCCTGTAGTTCCAAAACATGCCTGAAAATCATGAAACTTGGCATGGTGTCATGACATGGCACCAACATGCTGCGGTAATTTTTTTGCCCGAATTGGGACAAGTTTTGTTGTAAGCTTCTTGCAAACCGGAGCTTCCCTCAAGAAGGCTCGCGGTTCCAAGAGGGAACGTGTCACCTTCGTGTGCGAAACGACATACGTACACTGCCTTCTCCCGCCTTAATTTTTTTACACAGCGAAATTAGACCAAAAAGAAGTACCGTGCTAAACTTTGGAATTATTCTGGGTTCGTTTCGCCTTTTTTATACATTAATTGAGTTTTTGGGCATTTAATGTGCATAATTCAAATTTGAACTACAAGCACAGGCTCCAGTGCACCAAAGTTGTTTGAAAAATCACATGTGTGTCCTTGGGTGAATTTCTAGGTCCGATGCAAGAGATTGGAGTGAAATTCAAACATCCGGGCGTTGTGGCTCGGCCGGAAAGATTGAGAAACTTGCTTTTTCAATTCCTGTAATTCCAAAACATGCCTGAAAATCATGAAACTTGGCATGGTGTCATGACATGGCACCAACATGCTGCGGTAATTTTTTTGCCCGAATTGGGACAAGTTTTGGTCTAAGCTTCTTGCAAACCGAAGCTTCCCTCAAGAAGGCTCGTGGTTCCAAGAGGGAACGTGTCACCTCCGTCTGCGAAACGACATACGTACACTGCCTTCTCCCGCCTTAATTTTTTTACACAGCGAAATTAGACCAAAAAGAAGTACCGTGCTAAATTTTGGAATTATTCCGGGCTCGTTTCGCCTTTTTTATACATTAATGGAGTTTTTGGGCATTTAATGTGCATAATTCAAATTTGAACTACAAGCACATGCTCCAGTGCACCAAAGTTGTTTGAAAAATCACATGTGTGTCCTTGGGTGAATTTCTAGGTCTGATGCAAGAGATGGGAGTGAAATTTAAACATCTAGGCGTCGTGGCTCAGTCGGAAAGATTGAGAAACTTTTTTTAATTCCTGTAATTCCAAAACACGCCTGAAAATCATGAAACTTGGCATGGTGTCATGACATGGCACCAACATGCTGCGGTAATTTTTTTGTGCGAATTGGGACAAGTTTTGGTGTAAGCTTCTTGCAAACCGGAGCTTCCCTCAAGAAGGCTCATGGTTCTAAGAGGGAACGTGTCACCTTCGTGTGCGAAACGACATACGTACACTGCCTTCTCCTGCCTTAATTTTTTTACACAGCGAAATTAGACCAAAAAGAAGTATGGTGCTAAATTTTGGAATTATTCCGGGCTCGTTTCGCCTTTTTATACATTAACTGAGTTTCTGGGCATTTAATGTGCATAATTCAAATTTGAACTACAAGCACATGCTCTAGTACACCAAAGTTGTTTGAAAAATCACACGTGTGTCCTTGGGTGAATTTCTAGGTCCCATGCAAGAGATGGGAGTGAAATTCAAACATCTAGGCATCGTGGCTTGGCCGGAAAGATTGAGAAACTTGGTTTTTTAATTCCTGTAATTCGAAAACACGCCTGAAAATCATGAAACTTGGCATGGTGTCATGACATGGCACCAACATGTCGCGGTAATTATTTTGCCTGAATTGGGACAAGTTTTGATGTAAGCTTCTTCCAAACCGGAGCTTCCCTCAAGAAGGCCCGTGGTTCCGAGAGGGAACGTGTCACCTCTGTGTGCGAAACAGCATACGTACACTGCCTTCTCGCACCTTAATTTTTTTACACAGCCAGATTAGACCAAATAGAAGTATCGTGCTAAATTTTGGAATTATTCCGGGCTCGTTTCGCCTTTTTATACATCAATTGAGTTTTTGGGCATTTAATGTGCATAATTCAAATTTGAACTACAAGAACACATTGAAATTTAAACATCTAGGCGTCGTGGCTCAGTCGGAAAGATTGAGAAACTTTTTTTAATTCCTATCATTCCAAAACACGCCTGAAAATCATGAAACTTGGCGTGGTGTCATGACATGGCACCAACATGCTACGGTAATTTTTTTGCCCGAATTGGGACAAGTTTTGGTGTGAGCTTCTTGCAAACCGGAGCTTCCCTCAAGAAGGCTCGTGGTTCCGAGAGGGAACGTGTCACCTTCGTGTGCGAAACGACATACGTACACTGCCTTCTCCCGCCTTAATTTTTTTACACAGCGAAATTAGACCAAAAAGAAGTACCGTGCTAAATTTTGGAATTATTCCGGGTTTGTTTCGCCTTTTTTATACATTAATTGAGTTTTTGGGCATTTAATGTGCATAATTCAAATTTGAACTACAAGCACAGGCTCCAGTGCACCAAAGTTGTTTGAAAAATGACATGTGTGTCCTTGGGTGAATTTCTAGGTCCGATGCAAGAGATTGGAGTGAAATTCAAACATCCGGGCGTGGTGGCTCGGCCGGAAAGATTGAGAAACTTGGTCTTTCAATTCCTGTAATTCCAAAACATGCCTGAAAATCTTGAAACTTGGCATGGTGTCATGACATGGCACCAACATGCTGCGGTAATTTTTTTGCCTGAATTGGGACAAGTTTTGGTCTAAGCTTCTTGCAAACCGAAGCTTCCCTCAAGAAGGCTCGTGGTTCCGAGAGGGAACATGTCACCTCCGTGTGCGAAACGACATACGTACACTGCCTTCTCCCGCCTTAATTTTTTACACAGTGAAATTAGACCAAAGAGAAGTACCGTGCTAAATTTTGGAATTATTCTGGGCTCGTTTCGCCTTTTTTATACATTAATTGAGTTTTTGGGCATTTAATGTGCATAATTCAAATTTGAACTACAAGCACATGCTCCAGTGCACCAAAGTTGTTTGAAAAATCACATGTGTGTACTTGGGTGAATTTCTAGGTCTGATGCAAGAGATGGGAGTGAAATTCAAACATCTAGGCGTCGTGGCTCAGTCGAAAAGATTAAGAAACTTTTTTTAATTCCTGTAATTCCAAAACACGCCTGAAAATCATGAAACTTGGCATGGTGTCATGACATGGCACCAAGATGCTGCGGTAATTTTTTTCCCGAATTGGGACAAGTTTTGGTGTAAGCTTCTTGCAAACCGGAGCTTCCCTCAAGAAGGCTCGTTGTTCAAAGAGGGAACGTGTCACCTTCGTGTGCGAAACGACATACGTACACTGCCTTCTCCCGCCTTAATTTTTTTACACAGCGAAATTAGACCAAAAAGAAGTACCGTGCTAAATTTTGGAATTATTCCGGGCTTGTTTCGCCTTTTTATACATTAACTGAGTTTCTGGGTATTTAATGTGCATAATTCAAATTTGAACTACAAGCACATGCTCCAGTGCACCAAAGTTGTTTGAAAAATCACATGTGTGTCCTTGGGTGAATTTCTAGGTCCCATGCAAGAGATGGGAGTGAAATTCAAACATCTAGGCATCGTGGCTTGGCCGGAAAGATTGAGAAACTTGGTTTTTTAATTCCTGTAATTCCAAAACACGCCTGAAAATCATGAAACTTGGCATGGTGTCATGACATGGCACCAACATGCCGCGGTAATTTTTTTTGCCTGAATTGGGACAAGTTTTGATGTAAGCTTCCTCCAAACCGGAGCTTCCCTCAAGAAGGCCCGTGGTTCCGAGAGGGAACGTGTCACCTCTCTGTGCGAAACAGCATACGTACACTACCTTCTCGCACCTTAATTTTTTTACACAGCCAGATTAGACCAAATAGAAGTATCGTGCTAAATTTTGGAATTATTCCGAGCTCGTTTCGCCTTTTTATACATCAATTGAGTTTTTGGGCATTTAATGTGCATAATTCAAATTTGAACTACAAGCACATGCTCCAGTGCACCAAAGTTGTTTGAAAAATCACATGTGTATCCTTGGGTGAATTTCTAGGTCCGATCCAAGAGATGGGAGTGAAATTTAAACATCTAGGCGTCGTGGCTCAGTCGGAAAGATTGAGAAACTTTTTTTTAATTCCTGTCATTCCAAAACACGCCTGAAAATCATGAAACTTGGCATGGTGTCATGACATGGCACCAACATGCTACGGTAATTTTTTTTCCCGAATTGGGACAAGTTTTGGTGTGAGCTTCTTGCAAACCGGAGCTTCCCTCAAGAAGGCTCGTGGTTCCGGTTAGGGAACGTAGAAGAATTTTAAAAAAAATTCTACGCATCACCAAGATCTTTCTATGGAGTCATTTTGCAACGAGGGAGAGAGGAGTGCATCTACATACCCTTGTAGATCACGAGCGGAAGCGTTCAAGAGAACGGGTTGATGGAGTCGTACTCGTCGTGATCCAAATCACCGAAGATCCTAGCGCCGAACGGACGGCACCTCCGCATTCAACACACGTACGGAGCGAGGACGTCTCCTGCGCCTTGATCCAGGAAGGAGGAGGGAGAGGTTGAGGAAGAGGGCTCCAACATCAGCATGACGGCGTGGTGGTGGTGAAGCTGCAGTACTCCGGCAGGGCTTCACCAAGCTCTTACGGAGGAGGAGAGGTGTTGGGGAGGGGAGGGGCTGCGCCTTGGATGTTGTATGCAGCCCTCCCCTTGCCCCTCTATTTATAGGGGAAGGAGGAAGGGGGCCGTCCCCCTCTAGATGAGATCTAGAGGGGGGGCCAAGGGGAGGGGGCTTGCCCCCCAAGCAAGGGGGGCGCCCCCTTTAGGGTTTCCCCCCCAACCCTAGGCGCGTGGGCCCAAGGGGGGATGCGGCCAGCCCACGTAGGGTTGGTTCCCTTTCCTCTACAGCCCATTAGGCCCTCCGAGAGAGGTGGCCCCTCCCGGTGGACCCCCGGAACCCCTCCGGTGGCCCTGGTACAATACCGATATGCCCCCGAACCTTTCCGGTGACCGTATGACAACTTCCTACATATAAATCTTCACCTCCGGACCATTCTGGAACTCCTCGTGATGTCTGTGATCTCATTCGGGACTCCGAACAACATTTGGTAATCACATACAAGTCTTCCTAACAACCCTAGCGTCACCGAACCGTAAGTGTGTAGACCCTACGGGTTCGGGAGACATGCAGACATGACCGAGACGACTCTCCGGTCAATAACCAACATCGGGATCTGGATACCCATGTTGGCTCCCACATGCTCCTCGATGATCTCATCAGATGAACCATGATGTCGAGGATTCAATCAATCCGTATACAATTCCCTTTGTTTATCGGTACGTTACTTGCCCGAGACTTGATCGTCGGTATCCCAATACCTTGTTCAGTCTCGTTACCGGCAAGTCAGTTTACTCGTACCGTAATTCATGATCCCGTGATCAACCACTTGATCACAGTGAGCTCATTATGATGATGCATTACCGAGTGGGCCCAGAGATACCTCTCCGTCATACGGAGTGACAAATCCCAGTCTCGATTCGTGCCAACCCAACAGACACTTTCGAAGATACCTGTAATGTACCTTTATAGTCACCCAGTTACGTTGTGACGTTTGGCACACCCAAGGCACTCCTATGGTATCCAGGAGTTGCATAATCTCATGGTCTAAGGAAACGATACTTGACATTCAGAAAAGCTACAGCAAACGAACTACACGATCTTTGAGCTATGCTTAGGATTGGGTCTTGTCCATCACATCATTCTCCTAATGATGTGATCCCGTTATCAATGACATCCAATGTCCATAGTCAGGAAACCATGATTATCTTTTGATCAATGAGCTAGTCAACTAGAGGCTCACTAGGGACGTGTTGTGGTCTATGTATTCACACATGTATTACGATTTCCGGATAACACAATTATAGCATGAACAATAGACAATTATCATGAACAAAGAAATATAATAATAACCATTTTATTATTGCCTCTAGGGCATATTTCCAACAGTCTCCCACTTACACTAGAGTCAATATTCTAGTTACATTGTGATGAATCGAACACCCATGCAGTTCTGGTGTTGATCATGTTTTGCTCTTGGGAGAGGTTTAGTCAACGGATCTGCCACATTCAGGTCTGTATGTACTTTACAAATCTCTATGTCTCCATTTTGAACACTTGCACGAATGGAGTTGAAGCGACGCTTGATATGCCTGGTCTTCCTGTGAAACCTGGGCTCCTTGGCAAGGTCAATAGCTCAAGTGTTGT
This sequence comes from Triticum dicoccoides, assembly GCF_002162155.2. Lineage (NCBI taxonomy): Eukaryota > Viridiplantae > Streptophyta > Magnoliopsida > Poales > Poaceae > Triticum > Triticum dicoccoides. Next base: position 20,292,784 of record NC_041386.1, read on the forward strand.
CACAGAGGAGAGTCATCGGGCCCGGCGCATTGGGTATGACTCCTAGGTCGGTAATGAACTCCTTCACCAAGACTGCTTCTTGTGCTGCCTCCGAGGCTGCCATGTACTCCGCTTCACATGTAGGTCCCGCCACAATGCTTTGCTTGCAACTGCACCAGCTTACTGCCCCACCATTCAAAATATACACGTATCCAGTTTGTGACTTAGAGTCATCCAGATCTGTGTCGAAGCTAGCATCGACATAACCCTTTACGACGAGCTCTTCGTCACCTCCATAAATGAGAAACATTTCCTTAGTCCTTTTCAGGTACTTCAGGATATTCTTGACCGCTGTCCAGTGTTCCATGCCAGGATTACTTTGGTACCTTCCTACCAAACTTACGGCAAGGTTTACATCAGGTCTGGTACACAGCATAGCATACATGATAGACCCTATGGCCGAGGCATAGGGGACGACACTCATATTTTCTCTATCTTCTGCCGTGGTCGGGCATTGAGTCGTGCTCAATCTCGTACCTTGCAATACAGGCAAGAACCCCTTCTTTGACTGATCCATTTTGAACTTCCTCAATATCTTGTCAAGGTACGTACTCTGTTAAAGACCAATGAGGCATCTCGATCTATCTCTATAGATCTTGATGCCTAATATATAAGCAGCTTCTCCAAGGTCCTTCATTGAAAAACACTTTCTCAAGTAGGCCTTTATGCTTTCCAAGAATTCTATATCATTTCCCATCAACAGTATGTCATCCACATACAATATGAGAAATGCTACAGAGCTCCCACTCACTTTCTTGTAAATGCAGGCTTCTCCATAAGTCTACATAAACCCAAACGCTTTGATCATCTCATCAAAACGAATGTTCCAACTCCGAGATGCTTGCACCAGCCCATAAATCGAGCGTTGGAGCTCGCACACCTTGTCAGCATTCTTAGGATCGACAAAACCTTCCGGCTGCATCATATACAATTCTTCCTTAAGGAAACCATTAAGGAATGCCGTTTTGACGTCCATTTGCCATATCTCATAATCATAGAATGCGGCAATTGCTAACATGATTCGGACAGACTTCAGCTTCGCTACGGGTGAGAAAGTCTCATCGTAGTCAACCCCTTGAACTTGTCGATAACCCTTAGCGACAAGCCGAGCTTTATAGATGGTCACATTACCATCCACATCTGTCTTATTCTTAAAGATCCATTTATTTTCTATGGCTCGCCGATGAACGGGAAAGTCAGTCAAATTCCATACTTCATTTTCATACATGGATCCTATCTCGGATTTCATGGCTTCCAGCCATTTGTCGGAATCCGGGCCCGCCATCGCTTCTTCATAGTTTGAAGGTTCACCGTTGTCTAACAACATGATTTCCAAGACAGGGTTGTCGTACCACTCTGGTGCGGAACGTGTCCTTGTGGACCTACGAAGTTCAGTAGCATCTTGATCCGAAGTTTCATGATCATCATCATCAACTTCCTCTCTAGTAGGTGCAGGCACCTCAGGAACATTTTCTTGAGCTACGCCACTTACTGGTTCAAGAGGTAATACTTCACCAAGTTCTACCTTCCTCCCACTTATTTCTTTCGAGAGAAACTCTTTCTCTAGAAAGGACCCATTCTTGGCAACAAAGATCTTGCCTTCGGATCTGAGGTAGAAGGTATACCCAACAGTTTCTTTAGGGTATCCTATGAAGACGCATTTTTCCGACTTGGGTTCGAGCTTTTCAGGTTGACGTTTCTTGACATAAGCATCGCATCCCCAAACTTTTAGAAACGACAACTTAGGTTTCTTCCCAAACCATAATTCATACGGTGTCGTCTCAACGGATTTTGACGGAGCCCTATTTAAAGTGAATGCGGCAGTCTCTAAAGCATATCCCCAAAATGACAGCGGTAAATCGGTAAGAGACATCATAGATCGCACCATATCTAATAGAGTGCGATTACGACGTTTGGACACACCATTACGCTGAGGTGTTCTAGGCGGCGTGAGTTGTGAAACTATTCCACATTTTCTTAAGTGTGTGCCAAATTCGTGACTCAAGTATTCTCCCCCACGATCTGATCGCAAGAACTTGATTTTCCTGTCACATTGATTCTCAACCTCACTCTGAAATTCCTTGAAGTTTTCAAAGGTCTCAGACTTGTGCTTCATTAAGTAGACATACCTATATCTACTCAAGTCATCAGTGAGGGTGAGAACATAACGATAGCCACCGCGAGCCTCAACACTCATTGGACCGGACACATCAGTATGTATGATTTCCAATAAGTTGGTTGCTCGCTCCATTGTTCCTGAGAACGGAGTCTTGGTGATTTTACCCATGAGGCATGGTTCGCACGTGTCAAATGATTCGTAATCAAGAGACTCTAAAAGTCCATCTACATGGAGCTTCTTCATGCGTTTGACACCTATGTGACCAAGGCGGCAGTGCCACAAGTATGTGGGACTATCATTATCAACCTTACATCTTTTGGTATTCACACTATGAATATGTGTATCATTACGCTCGAGATTCATTAAGAATAAACCATTCACCATCGGAGCATGACCATAAAACATATCTCTCATATAAATAGAACAACCATTATTCTTGGATTTAAATGAGTAGCCATCTCGAATTAAACGAGATCCTGATACAATGTTCATGCTTAAAGCTGGCACTAAATAACAATTATTGAGGTTTAGAACTAATCCCGTAGGTAAATGTAGAGGTTGCGTGCCGACGGCGATCACATCGACCTTGGAACCATCCCCGACGCACATCGTCACCTCGTCCTTCGCCAGTCTCTGCTTATTCCGCAGCTCCTGCTTTGAGTTACAAATATGTGCAACCGCACCTGTATCAAATACACAGGAGCTACTACGAGTACTGGTAAGGTACACATCAATTACATGTATATCACATACACCTTTCGTGTTGCCGGCCTTCTTGTCCACTAAGTATTTGGGGCAGTTCCACTTCCAGTGACCACTTCCCTTGCAATAAAAACACTCAGTCTCGGGCTTGGGTCCATTCTTTGGCTTCTTCCCGGCAGCTTGCTTACCGGGCGCGGCAACTCCCTTGCCGTCCTTCTTGAAGTTCTTCTTACCCTTGCCTTTCTTGAACTTAGTGGTTTTATTCACCATCAACACTTGATGTTCCTTTTTGACTTCTACCTTTGCTGATTTCAGCATTGAATATACCTCAGGAATGGTCTTTTCCATCCCCTGCATATTGAAGTTCATCACAAAGCTCTTGTAGCTCGGTGGAAGCGACTGAAGGATTCTGTCAATGACCGCGTCATCCGGGAGATTAACTCCCAGCTGAGTCAAGCGGTGATGCAACCCAGACATTTTGAGTATGTGCTCACTGACAGAACTATTTTCCTCCATCTTACAGCTGAAGAACTTGTCGGAGACTTCATATCTCTCGACCCGGGCATGAGCTTGAAAAACCATTTTCAGCTCTTCGAACATCTCATATGCTCAGTATCTCTCAAAACGCTTTTAGAGCCCCGGTTCTAAGCTATAAATCATGCCGCACTGAACGAGGGAGTAATCATCAGCACGTGACTGCCAAGCGTTCATAACGTCTTTGTTTTGTGGGACAGGTGCGTCACCTAGCGGTGCTTCTAGGACATAATCTTTCTTGGCAGCTATGAGGATGATCCTCAGGTTCTGGACCCAGTCTGTATAGTTGCTGCCATCGTCTTTCAGCTTTGTTTTCTCTAGGAACGCGTTGAAGTTGAGGACAACGTGGGCCATTTGATCTACAAGACATATTGTAAAGATTTTAGACTAAGTTCATGGTAATTAAGTTCATCTAATCAAATTATTCAATGAACTCCCACTCAGATAGACATCCCTCCAGTCATCTAAGTATAACATGATCCGAGTTAACTAGGCCGTGTCCGATCATCACGTGAGACGGACTAGTCAACATCGGTGAACATCTTCATGTTGATCGTATCTTCTATACGACTCATGCTCGACCTTTCGGTCTTCTGTGTTCCGAGGCCATGTCTGTACATGCTAGGCTCGTCAAGTCAACCTAAGTGTATTGCGTGTGTAAATCTGGCTTACACGTGTTGTATTCGAACGTTAGAATCCATCACACCCGATCATCACGTGGTGCTTCAAAACAACGAACCTTCGCAACGGTGCACAGTTAGGGGGAACACTTTCTTGAAATTATTTTGAGGGATCATCTTATTTAAGCTACCGTCGTTCAAAGCAAATAAGATGCAAAACATGATAAACATCACATGCAATCAAATAGTGACATGATATGGCCAATATCATTTGCTCCTTTTGATCTCCATCTTCGGGGCTCCATGATCATCGTTGTCACCGGCATGACACCATGATCTCCATCATCATGATCTCCATCATCGTGTCTTCTTGAAGTTGTCTCATCATCTATTACTTCTACTACTATGGCTAACGCTTTAGCAATAAAGTAAAGTAATTGCATGATGTTTATGTTGACATGCAGGTCATAAATAAATAAAGACAACTCCTATGGCTCCTGCCGGTTGTCCTACTCATCGACATGCAAGCCGTGATTCCTATTACAAGAACATGATCATCTCATACATCACATATATCATTCATCACATCCTTTGGCCATATCACATCACAAACACTTGCTGCAAAAACAAGTTAAACGTCCTCTAATTGTTGTTGCGAGTTTTTACGTGGCTGCTATAGGATTCTAGCAAGAACGTTTCTTACCTACGCCAAAACCACAACGTGAATTGCCAATTTCTATTTACCCTTCATAAGGACCATGTTCATCGAATCCTATGCGACTAAAGTGGGAGAGACAGACACCCGCCAGCCACCTTATGCAACTAGTGCATGTCAATCGGTGGAACCAGTCTCACGTAAGCGTACATGTAAGGTTGGTCCGGGCCGCTTCATCCCACGATGCCGCCGAATCAAGATAAGACTAGTAACGGCAAGTAAATTGACAATATCGACGCCCACAACTGCTTTGTGTTCTACTCGTGCATAGTAACTACACATAGACCTAGCTCATGATGCCACTGTTGGGGAATGTAGCAGAATTTTTAAAAAAATTCTACGCATTACCAAGATCTATCTATGGAGTCATCTAGAAACGAGGGAGAGAGGAGTGCATCTACATACCCTTGTAGATCACGAGCGGAAGCGTTCAAGAGAATGGGTTGATGGAGTCATACTCGTCGTGATCCAAATCACCGAAGATCCTAGCGCCGAACGGACGGCACCTCCGCGTTTAACACACGTACGGAGCGAGGACGTCTCCCGCGCCTTGATCCAGCAAGGAGGAGGGAGAGGTTGAGGAAGAGGGCTCCAACAGCAGCATGACGGCGTGGTGTTGGTGAAGTTGCAGTACTCCGGTAGGGCTTCACCAAGCTCATACGGAGGAGGAGAGGTGTTGGGGAGGGGAGGGGCTGCGCCTTGGATGTTGTATGCAGCCCTCCCCTTGCCCCTCTATTTATAGGGGAAGGAGGAAGGGGGCCGACCCCCTCTAGATGAGATCTAGAGGGGGGGCGGCGGCCAAGGGGAGGGGGCTTGCCCCCAAAGCAAGGGGGCGCCCCTTTAGGGTTTCCCCCTCAACCCTAGGCGCATGGGCCCAAGGGGGGATGCGGCCAGCCCATGTAGGGCTGGTTCCCTTTCCTCTACAAACCATTAGGCCCTCCGAGAGAGGTGGCCCCTCCCGATGGACCCTCGGAACCCCTCCGGTGGCCCCGGTACAATACCGATATGCCCCCGAACCTTTCCGGTGACCGTATGACAACTTCCTACATATAAATCTTCACATCCGGACCATTCTGGAACTCCTCGTGACATCCGGGATCTCATCCGGGACTCCGAACAACATTCGGTAATCACATACAAGTCTTCCTAACAACCCTAGCGTCACCGAACCTTAAGTGTGTAGACCCTACGAGTTCGGAAGACATGCAGACATGACCGAGACGACTCTCCGGTCAATAACCAACAGCGGGATATGGATACCCATGTTGGCTCCCACATGCTCCTCAATGATCTCATCGGATGAACCACGATGTCGAGGATTCAATCAATCCGTATACAATTCCCTTTGTCAATCGGTACGTTACTTGCCCGAGACTCGATCGTCGGTATCCCAATACCTTGTTCAGTCTCGTTACCAGCAAGTCACTTTACTCGTACTGTAATGCATGATCCCGTGATCAACCACTTGATCACATTGAGCTCATTATGATGATGCATTACCGAGTGGGCCCAGAGATACCTCTCCGTCATACGGAGTGACAAATCCCAGTCTCGATTCGTATCAACCCAACAGACACTTTCGGATATACCTGTAATGTACCTATATAGTCACCCAGTTATGTTGTGACGTTTGGCAGACCCAAGGCACTCCTACGGTATCCGGGAGTTGCACAATCTCATGGTCTAAGGAAATGATACTTGACATTCAGAAAAGCTACAGCAAACGAACTACACGATCTTTGAGCTATGCTTAGGATTGGGTCTTGTCCATCACATCATTCTCCTAATGATGTGATCCCGTTATCAATGACATACAATGTCCATAGTCAGGAAACCATGACTATCTTTTGATTAACGAGCTAGTCAACTAGAGGCTCACTAGGGACGTGTTGTGGTCTATGTATTCACACATGTATTACGATTTCCGGATAACACAACTATAGCATGAACAATAGACAATTATCATGAACAAAGAAATATAATAATAACCATTTTATTATTGCCTCTAGGGCATATTTCCAACAGTTCCGAGAGGGAACGTGTCACCTCCGTGTGAGAAACGACATACGTACACTGCCTTCTCCCGCCTTAATTTTTTACACAGTGAAATTAGACCAAATAGAAGTATCGTGCTAAATTTTGGAATTATTCCGGGTTCGTTTCGCCTTTTTTATATGTTAATTGAGTTTTCGGGCATTTAATGTGCATAATTCAAATTTGAACTACAAGCACAGGCTCCAGTCCACCAAAGTTGTTTGAAAAATCACATGTGTGTCATTGGGTGAATTTCTAGGTCCGATGCAAGAGATTGGAGTAAAATTCAAACATCCGGGCGTCGTGGGTCGGCCGGAAAGATTGAGAAACTTGGTTTTTTAAATCCTGTAATTCCAAAACTTGCCTGAAAATCATGAAACTTGGCATGGTGTCATGACATGGCACCAACATGCCGCAGTAATTTTTTTGGTCGGATTGGGACAAGCATTGGTGTAAGCTTCTTGGAAACCGGAGCTTCCCACAAGAAGGCTCGTGGTTCCGAGAGGGAACATGTCACCTCTGTGTGCGAAACGACATACGTACACTGCTTTATCCCGCCTTAATTTTTTTACACAGCCAGGTTAGACGAAATAGAAGTACCGTGCTAAATTTTGGAATTATTCTGGGCTCGTTTCGCCTTTTTATACATTAATTGAGTTTCTGGGCATTTAATGTGCATAATTCAAATTTTAACTACAAGCACATGCTCCATTGCACCAAAGTTGTTTGAAAAATCACATGTGTGTCCTTGGGTGAATTTCTAGGTCCGATGCGAGAGATGGGTGTGAAATTCAAACAGCTAAGCGTCGTGGCTCGGCCGGAAAGATTGAGAAACTTGGTTTTTTAATTCCTGTAATTCCAAAACACGGCTGAAAATCATGAAACTTGGCATGGTGTCATGACATGGCACCAACATGCTGCGGTTATTTTTTTTCCTGAATTGGGACAAGTTTTGGTGTAAGCTTCTTCCAAACCGAAGCTTTCCACAAGAAGGCTCGTGGTTCCGAGGGGGAACGTGTCACCTCCGTGTGCGAAACGACATACGTACACTGCCTTCTCCCGCCTTAATTTTTTACACAGCGAAATTAGACCAAATAGAAGTACCGTGCTAAATTTTGGAATTATTCCGGGTTCGTTTCGCCTTTTTTATACATTAATTGAGTTTTTCGGCATTTAATGTGCATAATTCAAATTTGAACTACAAGCACAGGCTCCAGTGCACCAAGGTTGTTTGAAAAATCACATGTGTGTCCTTGCGTGAATTTCTAGGTCCGATGAAAGAGATTGGAGTGAAATTCAAACATCCGGGCATCGTGGCTCGGCCGGAAAGAATGAGAAACTTGGTTTTTTAATTCCTGTAATTCCAAAACATGCCTGAAAATCATGAAACTTGGCATGGTGTCATGACATGGCACCAACATGTTGCGGTAATTTTTTTGGCCAGATTGGGACAAGCTTTGGTGTAAGCTTCTTGAAAACCGGAGCTTCCCACAAGAAGGCTCGTGGTTCCGAGAGGGAACGTGTCACCTCTTTGTGTGAAACGACATACATACACTGCTTTATCCCGCCTTAATTTTTCTACACAGTCAGGTTAGACCAAATAGAAGTACCGTGCTAAATTTTGGAATTATTTCGGGCTCGTTTCGCCTTTTTTATACATTAATTGAGTTTCTGGGCATTTAATGTGCATAATTCAAATTTGAACTACAAGCACATGCTCCAGTGCACCAAAGTTGTTTGAAAAATCACATGTGTGTCCTTGGGTGAATTTCTAGGTCTGATGCAAGAGATGGCAGTGAAATTCAAACAGCTAAGCATCGTGGCTCGGCCGGAAAGATTGAGAAACTTGGTTTTTTAATTCCTGTAATTCCAAAACACGCCTGAAAATCATGAAACTTGGCATGGTGTCATGACATGGCACCAACATGCTGCGGTAATTTTTTTGCCCGAATTGGGACAAGGTTTGGTGTAAGCTTCTTCCAAACCGGAGCTTCCCTCGAGAAGGCTCGTGGTTCCGAGGGGGAAAGTGTCACCTCCGTGTGTGAAACGACATACGTACACTGCCTTCTCCCGCCTTAATCTTTTACACAGCGAACTTAGACAAAATAGAAGTACCGTGCTAAATTTTGGAATTATTCTGGGTTCGTTTCGCCTTTTTTATACATTAATTGAGTTTTCGGGCATTTAATGTGCATAATTCAAATTTGAACTACAAGCACAGGCTCCAGTGCACCAAAGTTGTTTGAAAAATCACATGTGTGTCCTTGGGTGAATTTCTAGGTCCGATGCAAGAGATGGGAGTGAAATTCAAACAACTAAGGGTCGTGGCTCAGCCGGAAAGATCGAGAAACTTGGTTTTTTAATTCCTGTAATTCCAAAACACGCCTGAAAATCATGAAACTTGGCATGGTGTCATGACATGGCACCAACATGCTGCGGTAATTTTTTTGCCCGAATTGTGACAAGTTTATTTGGTGTAAGCTTCTTCCAAATCGGAGCTTCCCTCAAGAAGGCTCATGGTTTCGAGGGGGAACGTGTCACCTCCGTGTTTGAAACGACATACGTACACTACCTTCTCCCGCCTTAATTTTTTAGACAGCGAAATTAGACCAAATAGAAGTACCGTGCTAAATTTTGGAATTATTCCGAGTTCGTTTCGCCTTTTTTATACATTAATTGAGTTTTCGGGCATTTAATGTGCATAATTCAAATTTGAACTACAAGCACAGGCTCCAATGCACCAAAGTTGTTTGAAAAATCACATGTGTGTCCTTGGGTGAATTTCTAGGTCCGATGCAAGAGATTGGAGTGAAATTCAAACATCCGGGCGTCGTGGCTCGGCCGGAAAGATTGAGAAACTTGGTTTTTTAATTCCTGTAATTCCAAAACATGCCTGAAAATCATGAAACTTGGCATGGTGTCATGACATGGCACCAACATGCTGCGGTAATTTTTTTGCCCGAATTGGGACAAGTTTTGGTGTAAGCTTCTTGCAAACCGGACCTTCCCTCAAGAAGGCTCGTGGTTCCAAGAGGGAACGTTTCTGGGCTCGTTTCGCCTTTTTATACATTAATTGAGTTTCTGGGCATTTAATGTGCATAATTCAAATTTTAACTACAAGCACATGCTCCATTGCACCAAAGTTGTTTGAAAAATCACATGTGTGTCCTTGGGTGAATTTCTAGGTCCGATGCGAGAGATGGGTGTGAAATTCAAACAGCTAAGCGTCGTGGCTCGGCCGGAAAGATTGAGAAACTTGGTTTTTTAATTCCTGTAATTCCAAAACACGGCTGAAAATCATGAAACTTGGCATGGTGTCATGACATGGCACCAACATGCTGCGGTTATTTTTTTTCCTGAATTGGGACAAGTTTTGGTGTAAGCTTCTTCCAAACCGAAGCTTTCCACAAGAAGGCTCGTGGTTCCGAGGGGGAACGTGTCACCTTCGTGTGCGAAACGACATACATACACTGCCTTCTCCCGCCTTAATTTTTTAGACAGCGAAATTAGACCAAATAGAAGTACCGTGCTAAATTTTGGAATTATTCCGGGTTCATTTCGCCTTTTTTATACATTAATTGAGTTTTTGGGCATTTAGTGTGCATAATTCAAATTTTAACTACAAGCACAGGCTCCAGTGCACCAAAGTTGTTTGAAAAATCACATGTGTGTCCTTGGGTGAATTTCTAGGTCTGATGCAAGAGATTGGAGTGAAATTCAAACATCCGGGCATCGTGGCTCGGCCGGAAAGATTGAGAAACTTGGTTTTTTAATTCCTGTAATTCCAAAACATGCCTGAAAATCATGAAACTTGGCATGGTGTCATGGCATGGCACCAACATGCCGCGGTAATTTTTTTGGCCAGATTGGGACAAGCTTTGGTGTTAGCTTCTTGAAAACCGGAGCTTCCCACAAGAAGGCTCGTGGTTCCGAGAGGGAAGTGTCACCTCTGTGTGCGAAATGACATACGTACACTACTTTATCCCGCCTTAATTTTTTTACACAGCCAGGTTAGACCAAATAGAAGTACCATGCTAAATTTTGGAATTATTCCGGGCTCCTTTCGCCTTTTTATACATTAATTGAGTTTCTGGGCATTTAATGTGCATAATTCAAATTTGAACTACAAGCACATGCTCCAGTGCACCAAAGTTGTATGAAAAATCACATGTGTGTCCTTGGATGAATTTCTAGGTCCGCTGCAAGAGATGGGAGTGAAATTCAAACAGCTAAGCGTCGTGGCTTGGCCGGAAAGATTGAGAAACTTGGTTTTTTAATTCCTGTAATTCCAAAAACACGCCTGAAAATCATGAAACTTCGCATGGTGTCATGACATGGCACCAACATGCTGCGGTAATTTTTTTGCCCGAATTGGGACAAATTTTAGTGTAAGCTTCTTCCAAACCGGAGCTTCCCTCAAGAAGGCTCGTGGTTCCGAGGGGGAACGTGTCACCTCCGTGTGCGAAACGACATACGTACACTGCCTTCTCCCGCCTTAATTTTTTACACAGCGAAATTAGACCAAATAGAAGTACCCTGCTAAATTTTGGAATTATTCCGGGTTCGTTTCGCCTTTTTATACCTTAATTGAGTTTTTGGGCATTTAATATGCATAATTCAAATTTGAACTACAAAAACAGGCTCCAGTGCACCAATGTTGTTTGAAAAATCACATGTGTGTCCTTGGGTGAATTTCTAGGTCCTATGCAAGAGATAGGAGTGAAATTCAAACATCTAGGTGCCGTGGCTCGGCCGGAAAGATTGAGAAACTTGGTTTTTTAATTCCTGTAATTCCAAAACACGCCTGAAAATTATGAAACTTCGCATGGTGTCATGACATGGCACCAACAGGCTGTGGTAAGTTTTTTGCCCGAATTGGGACAATTTTTGGTGTAAGCTTCTTGCAAACCAGAGCTTCCCTCAAGAAGGCTCGTGGTTCCGAGACGGTACATGTCACCTCCGTGTGCGAAACGACATACATACACTACCTTCTCCCGCCTTAATTTTTTTACACAGCGAAATTAGACCAAATAGAAGTACCCTGCTAAATGTTGGAATTATTCCAGGTTCGTTTCGCCTTTTTATACATTAATTGAGTTTTTGGGCATTTAACGTGCATAATTCGAATTTGAACTACAAGCACAGGCTCCAGTGCACCAATGTTGTTTGAAAAATCACATGTGTGTCCTTGAGTGAACTTCTAGGTCTGATGCAAGAGATTGGAGTGAAATTCAAACATCCGGGCGTCGTGGCTCGGCCGGAAAGATTGAGAAACTTCGTTTTTTAATTCCTGTAATTCCAAAACATGCCTAAAAATCATGAAACTTGGCATGGTGTCATGACATGACACCAACATGTTGCGGTAATATTTTTTTGGCCGAATTGGGACAAGTTTTGGTGTAAGCTTTTTGCAAACGGGAGCTTCCCTCAAGAAGGCTCGTGGTTCCAAGAGGGAACGTGTCACCTCTGTGTGTGAAACGACATACGTACACTGCCTTCTCGCACCTTAATTTTTTTACATAGCCAGATTAGACCAAATAGAAGTAACGTTCTAAATTTTGGAATTATTCCGGGCTTGTTTCGCCTTTTTATACATTAATTGAGTTTTTGGGCATTTAATGTGCATAATTCAAATTTGAACTACAAGCACATGCTCGAGTGCACCAAAGTTGTTTAAGAAAATCACATGTGTGTCCTTGGGTGAATTTCTAGGTACGATGCAAGAGATGGGAGTGAAATTCAAACATCTAGGTGTCGTGGCTCGGTCGAAAAAATTGAGAAACATGGTTTTTTAATTCCTGTAATTCCAAAACACGTCTGAAAATCATGAAACTTGGCATGGTGTCATGACATGGCACCAACATGCTGCGGTAATTTTTTTGCCCGAATTGGGACAAGTTTTGGTGTAAGCTTCTTGCAAACGGGAGCTTCCCTCAAGAAGGCTCGTGGTTCCGAGAGGGAACGTGTCACCTCCATGTGTGAAACGATATACGTACACTGCCTTCTCCCACCTTAATTTTTTACACAGCGAAATTAGACCAAATAGAAGTACCGTGCTAAATTTTGGAATTATTCTGGGTTCGTTTCGCCTTTTTTATACATTAATTCAGTTTTTGGGCATTTAATGTGCATAATTCAAATTTGAACTACAAGCACAGGCTCCAGTGCACCAAAGTTGTTTGAAAAATCACATGTGTGTCCTTGGGGGGAATTTCTAGGTCCAATGCAAGAGATTGGAGTGAAATTCAAACATCCGGGCGTCGTGGCTCGGCCAGAAAGATTGAAAAACTTGGTTTTTTAATTCCTGTAATTCCAAAACATGCCTGAAAATCAAGAAACTTGGCATTGTGTCATGACATAGCACCAACATGTTGCAGTTATTTTTTTGGCCAGATTGGGACAAGCTTTGGTTTAAGCTTCTTGCAAACCGGAGCTTCCCTCAAGAAGGCTCGTGGTTCCGAGAGGGAACGTGTCACCTCTGTGTGTGAAACGACTTATGTACACTGCTTTCTCCTGCCTTAATTTTTTTACACACCCAGGTTAGACCAAATACAAGTATTGTGCTAAATTTTCGAATTATTCCGGGCTCATTTCACCTTTTTATACATTAATTGAGTTTTTGGGCATTTAATGTGCATAATTCAAATTTGAACTGCAAGCACATGCTCCAGTGCACCAAAGTTGTTTGAAAAATCACATGTGTGTCGTTGGGTGAATTTCTAGGTCCGATGCAAGCCATGGGAGTGAAATTCAAACATCTAGGCGTCGTGGCTCGGCCGGAAAGATTGAGAAACTTGGTTTTTTAATTCCTATAATTCCAAAACACGCCTTATAATCATGAAACTTGGCATGGTGTCATGACATGGCACCAACATGCTGTGGTATTTTTTTTGCCCGAATTGGGACAAGTTTTGGTGTAAGCTTCTTGCAAACCGGAGCTTCCCTCAAGAAGGCTCGTGGTTCCGAGAGGGAACGTGTCACCTCTATGTGCGTAACGACATACATACACTGCCTTCTCCCGCCTTAATCTTTTTACACAGAGAAATTAGACCAAATAGAAGTACCGTGCAAAATTTTGAAATTATTCCGGGTTCGTTTCGCCTTTTTTATACATTAATTGGGATTTTGGGCATTTAATGAGCATAATTAAAATTTGAACTACAAGCACAGCCTCCAGTGCCCCAAAGTTGTTTGAAAAATCACATGTGTGTCCTTGGGTGAATTTGTAGGTCCGATGCAAGAGATTGGAGTGAAATTCAAACATCCGGGCGTCGTGGCTCGGCCGGAAAGATTGGGAAACTTGGTTTTTAATTCCTGTAGCTCCAAAACATGCCTGAAAATCATGAAACATGGCATGGTGTCATGACATGGCACCAACATACCGCGGTAATTTTTTTGGCCGAATTGGGACAAGCTTTGGTATAAGCTTTTAGCAAACCGGAGCTTCCCACAAGAAGGCTCGTGTTCCCAGAGGGAACGTGTCACCTCTGTGTGCGAAAATTTGGAATTATTCCAGGTTCATTTGGCCTTTTTTATACATTAATTGAGTTTCTGGGCATTTAATGTGCATAATTCAAATTTGAATTACAAGCACATGCTCCAGTGCATCAAAGTGGTTTGAAAAATCACATGTGTGTCCTTGGGTCAATTTCTAGGTCCCATGCAGGAGATGGGAGTGAAATTCAAACATCTAGGCGTCGTGGCTCGGCAAGAAAGATTGAGAAACTTGGGTTTTTAATTCCTGTAATTCCAAAACACGCCTGAAAATCATGAAACTTGGCATGGTCTCATGACATGGCACCAGCGTGCTATGGTAATTTTTCTGTCCGATTTGCGAAGGCGCACAATAGAGCCTTTTTGGAACAAGTGTTGTCACGTTACAAATCGGAAACACGAGTATTATTGAAACCGTGGGCGTTCAACTTACCAATTACGTGCGGCCATGCGTCCCCTTTTTTATTGGCTAGGAGGTGCCGTGCGGGGTAGCTATTTGAGTACGGCAGGCGTGCAATCAGACCCCTGTGCATGCTCATCGGGAGGAGAGCCCTTTTGGCTGCTACTCGCCGCGCACCTCCCTTCCAACGTCTCCATTAATGGCGCCGAGCACCTGTTCTATGGGATGACTATATGTCTCACTGGACTGACATTTGAGAGAGAAAAATAAAAATCTAAAAAGAAAGTTTTGCACGGATCTTGATGTAAGATCCGACGGACCTATATAGCATCGACTGCGACTTATAGAAAGCATGATGAATGTAAGGACAATGACATTGGATAATAATTGTCTTACATATTTATAAACATAATTAAAAAAAGCCACATGCGGCAATGCCCGAATATACACAAGGGCAAAAGAAGAAGGAAGCCACCGCAGGAACTAGTCTCCGCGGTGGGCGGAGACGAGCTCTTTCTTTTCCTCAAGATGCTGGTTGAGAGCATCCACAGATTCCTCCACCAGCCTTCTGCGCTTGATGCGCAGCATGCCATTCTCATCCATAAGTTTCTCGATGACGACGCCGGTCCTCTTCAACAAGGCAGTGGTCTGCTCCTGCTGCTCCGCACTTCCGACGATCTTCACCCTCAGCAGGCCGCGCTCGGCCCGGAGCTTCACATTGCTCTCATTTAGTTGCAGGATGATGTCGGTAGACTGTTCAAACGAGGCTTGCAGGTCATCCTGCAACCTCGCCCACCTGGAGATCAGATCCATCTGCCCGAGGACGAGGGCACGCATGTGCCTGTAAGAGTCCTCGCATGTGCGCGAGGCAATTTCCCAGGCCACCGCGGCGTAGGAGGACATCTCTGTTGCATTCGCACCGCGGCAAGACATCTCTTCTACTTCTGCGGCGCGGCCGGACCAGTCTACTGCATCGACGGCACGACGGGTCCTCCGTGCTGCTTCGGCGGCGCGGTGGGACCTCTCTGCTGCTACGGCCGTGCGGCGAGACATGTTGGCTGCTTTCGCGGCGAGGCGGGACATCTCTCGTGCTCCCGCTTCTAGGCTCGCCTCTCCCTGGTGGCAATCTCTCGACCCAGAACTCACGCTGGCCATGGCGGGCGCAAGGGAACGATGATAAATGACTTGTTTGTTTTTGACTTTTTATGGACGAGGAGTTGAGGAGGAATGTGCAGTCATCTTGGAGTAGTAGTATTTATAACCGCGTAGTAATATGCTCCTAAGTGGCAAACCATTTAGATTTTGATCAGTGTGAACAGGTTTGTAATTTGGAATGTGACGGGATGCATGCTCAAAATTTACTGACTGTTATAAGTGCGGCACTATTCCCGGAAGGCGTAATGTGGGCGTGTACGCCTTCTCGACTGCGTACGTGGTGTTTGCAGCACAGGGTGCACCGCAATAGGCAATGTCAGCACCATCGCACATGTTTTTTTAATTAGAATGTGTGTGCCCGTCTAGAGCACACACGTTGATCTATCTAACTGTTTCAGTTTGTTGTGGCTAACCGCAAACAGTTCATCCATGTGAACTGTATGCCATCAATCACAGACACTTTGATCTGGCTGACCCATTTATGTTTTGTTGCCTAACTGCAAACAGTTAATGCTTCTAAAGCATATGCCCTCAATCACACACACATTGATCTGGCTGACCGTTTCTTTTGTGTTGCCTAACACTAGTAGAAAACAGGGCTTTGGTCCAGGACGGGTCAGCCTATTAGTCCCGGTTCAATCCAGAACCGGGACCAATGTGGGCATTGGTCCCGGTTTGTGAACCCAGGGGGCCAGCCGGGCCACGTGGGCCATTGGTCCCGGTTCATCTGGACCTTTTGGTCCCGGTTGGTGGGATGAACCGGGACCAATGGGCCTCGCTCCTAGCCCACCACCATTGGTCCCGGTTGGTGGCTTGAACCGGGACCAAAGGCTCCCCTTTAGTCCCGGCTCATGTCACCAACCGGGACCAATGAGGTGCCTATATATACCCCTCGCTCGCGAGCAGAGCACCCTAGTGCTCTGTTTTTCTCTGGCCGAGGGGGAGAGGGCTTGGTGGTGCTCTAGCTCACCTCCTATGCACACAAGGTGTTCGATGGAATGCCCGAGCCACACTACTTAAGCTCTCTCCTCTCCAAGCTCGACCTCCAAGCTCCATTTTCCATAATATTTGTCTAGGTTTAGCGGTCCGTCACGCCCCGTCCCCGTCTTCACCGCCGTCGATCACCCGCGCCGAGCTCATCGCTGGCACCACCGTGGTGAGCCTCTTGTTCTTATCTTCTTTCTGAAAGGAAAAATATTCTTACTTGTATGTTTACAAAGATACTTGTATTATTTTCTTACTTTTATTATTGCATCTTATATAGTGCGATGGTTTCGGTATGCGCCCCCGTCGGCCCTCGTCCTGTCTATGATTCGGATGTGGTATATATATTATCTTTATAACTATTAGTTCATTTATTGTTTATGAAAATTATGCCGACCAACGTGACATAGATTTTATTTATGTAGGATGTATGTGAATCGGAAATGCCAACCGACCCTATTGTCGAGAGGTTAAATTTAGTTGAAGAAGAAGACAATTTGTTGAAGGAAAAAATAAAAAAAATTGAGGAGGAGAAGATGATATTGGAGTTGCATGTTGTGGATGTCGTCGATGATCACAAGATCAAGATGGATGCAATGCGCTTGAAGATTAGAAAGATTAGAAAATATGCCATTCATACCGAGGCTTGGTATCGTTATGTCGTTGGATCAATTGTTACCTTGGTTGCGATTATGATCGCATTTGTTTTCGCATTGAAATGTTTTACATAGTTTCAATGTATGGTTTAATTAATTAGATGCTCTGGAGAGCTATATGTTGTTAGATGAGAACTATGTATGCACTTTGGTTTTAATGTGATGATGAACTTCTATTAATTTGAACACTTAATTATATATAATGCACGCAGATGAACCGGCAATGGATGTATGGTGACAGACACACCCGCGAGTACATTAAGGGCGTGCATGAGTTTCTCGATGCGGCTGAGGCAAACAAGCAGAATGGTTTTATGTGTTGTCCATGCACTAAATGTGGGAATATGAGGTCTTACTCTAAACAGAAAATCCTTCACTCCCACGTGCTTTACAAGGGTTTCATGCCACACTATAATGTTTGGACGAGGCACGGAGAAATAGGGGTTATGATGGAAGACGGCGAAGAAGAAGAGTATGATGACAACTATGTGCCCCCTGAATACGGTGATGCTGCAACGGGGGGAGCTGGTGAAGATCAAGAGGAACCAGACGATGTGCCCAATGATGCTGCAATGGGTGAAGCTGCTGAAGATCAAGAGGAACCAGACGATGTGCCCAATGATGATGATCTCTGCCAGGTCATTGTTGATGCAAGGACGCAATGCGAAAGTCAAAAGGAGAAGCTGAAGTTCGACCGCATGTTAGAGGATCACAAAAAAGGGTTATACCCCAATTGTGAAGATGGCAACACAAAGCTCGGTACCATACTGGAATTGCTGCAGTGGAAGGCAGAGAATGTTGTGGATGACAAAGGATTTGAGAAGCTACTGAAAATATTGAAGAAGAAGCTTCCAAAGGATAACGAATTGCCCGACAGTACATACGTAGCAAAGAAGGTCGTATGCCCTCTAGGATTGGAGGTGAAGAAGATACATGCATGCCCTAATGACTGCATCCTCTACCGCGGTGCATACAAGGATCTGAACGCATGCCCGGTATGCGGTGCATTGCGGTATAAGATCAGACGAGATGACCTTGGTGATGTTGACGGCGAGCCCCCTAGGAAGAGGGTTCCTGCGAAGGTGATGTGGTATGCTCCTATAATACCATGGTTGAAACGTCTGTTCAAAAACGAAGAGCATGCCAAGTTGATGCGATGGCACAGTGAGAACCGAAAGAATGATGGGAAGTTGAGAGCACCCGCTGACAGGTCACAGTGGAGAAAAATCGAGAGAAAATACTGGGATGAGTTTGCAAAGGACCCAAGGAATGTATGGTTTGCTTTAAGCGCGGATGGCATTAATCCTTTCGGGGAGCAGAGCAGCAATCACAGCACCTGGCCCATGACTCTATGTATGTATAACCTTCCTCCTTGGATCTGCATGAAGCGGAAGTTCATTATGATGCCAGTTCTCATCCAAGGCCCTAAGCAACCCGACAACGAAATTGATGTGTACCTAAGGCCATTAGTTGAAGAACTTTTACAGCCGTTGAATGGAAATGGTGTACGTACGTGGCATGAGCACAGACAGGAGGAATTTAACCTTAAGGCGTTGTTGTTCATGACCATCAACGATTGGCCCGCTCTCAGTAACCTTTCAGGACAGACAAACAAAGGATACCACACATGCACGCACTGTTTAGATGACACTGAATGTATATACCTGGACAAATGCAGGAAGAATGTGTACCTGGGCCATCGTTGATTTCTTCCGACCAGCCATCAATGTCAAAAGAAAGGCAAGCATTTCAAAGGCGAGGCGGATCACCGGAAGAAGCCCGTCATGCGCACCGGTGATCACGTGCTTGCTATGGTCAATGATTTACACTACGTAATCTTTGGAAAGGGTCCCGGTGGACTTGCTGTTCCGAATGACGCTGAGGGACACGCACCCATGTGGAAGAAGAAATCTATATTTTGGGACCTACCCTACTGGAAAGACCTAGAGGTCCGCTCCTCAATCGACGTGATGCACGTGACGAAGAACCTTTGCGTGAACCTGCTAGGCTTCTTGGGCATGTATGGGAAGACAAAAGATACACCTGAGGCACGGGAGGACCTGCAACGTTTGCACGAAAAAGACGGCATGCCTCCGAAGCAGTATAAAGGTCCTGCCAGCTACGCTCTTACGAAAGAAGAGAAAGAAATCTTCTTTGAATGCCTTCTCAGTATGAAGGTCACGACTGGCTTCTCGTTGAATATAAAGGGAATAATAAATATGCCAGAGAAAAAATTTTAGAACCTAAAGTCTCATGACTGCCACCTGATTATGACGCAACTGCTTCCGGTTGCATTGAGGGGGCTTCTACCGGAAAACGTCCGATTAGCCATTGTGAAGCTATGTGCATTCCTCAATGCAATCTCTCAGAAGGTGATTAATCCAGAAATCGTACCAAGGCTAAGGAGTGATGTGGCGCAATGTCTTGTTAGTTTCGAGCTGGTGTTCCCACCATCCTTCTTCAATATCATGATACACGTCCTAGTTCATCTAGTCGATGAGATTGTCATCCTGGGGCCCGTATTTCTACACAATATGTTCCCCTTTGAGAGATTCATGGGAGTCCTCAAGAAATATGTCCGTAACCACGCTAGGCCATAAGGAAGCATCTCCATGGGCCATCAAACAGAGGATGTTATCGGGCTTTGTGTTGACTTCATTCCTGGCCTTAAGAAGATAGGTCTCCCTAAATCGCGGTATGAGGGGAGACTGACTAGAAAAGGCACTCTTGGAAGAGACTCAATAATATGTAGGGACGAATATTCTTGGTCTCAAGCAAACTACACAGTTCTACAGAACTCTACCTTGGTGACCCTGTATGTCGATGAACACAAGAACAGTCTGCGCTCCAAACACCCGGAGCAGTGCGACGACTGGATTAAATGTGAACACATTAGGACTTTCAGCAGTTGGTTGGAAACACGTCTCAGAGGTGACAACACTGTTTGTGATGAGTTGTACTTGTTGTCCTGGGGACCATCTTTGACTGTATTGACTTACAAAGGATACGAGATAAATGGGAATACATTTTACACGATCGCCCAAGATCAAAAGAGCACAGACCAAAACAGCGGTGTCCGCTTTGATGCAGCAACCGAGAGCGAAAAGGACACATATTATGGTTACATAGTGGACATATGGGAACTTGACTACGGACCTGATTTTAAGGTCCCTTTGTTTAAGTGCAAATGGGTCAATCTGTTAGGCGGCGGGGTACAGGTAGACCCACAGTACGGAATGACAACAGTGGATCTGAAAAATCTTGGGTACACTGACGAACCGTTCGTCCTAGCCAATGATGTGGCACAGGTTATCTATGTGAAGGACATGTCTACCAAACCGAGAAAAATAAAAGATAAGGAAGCGGATACATCATACGATGAGCCAAAGCGCCACATAGTTCTTTCAGGAAAAAGGGACATCCTGGGAGTGGACGGCAAGACAGACATGTCTGAATATTATGAAAAGTTTCAAGAAATTCCTCCCTTCAATGTCAAGGCTGACCCAAGCATCCTGATAAACAATGAAGATTATCCATGGTTACGGCGCAATAAGCAAATGACACAAGCGAAGAAAAAGTGAAGACTTTCTCCCGCAACTATTATGATGATACCATGCCAACTTTGTAACACACGAACATGCTACCATTGTCCGTTTTGTACATGCACATGCTATGTGGGTGAAATTATGATACCATCCCAACTTTCAACTTTTTCAGAGTTCATTTGAAATGCTTTCATGTCTTATGGTTCGGCCCTCGTAATACCATGACCATTAGTCCCTGGCCCATGCCAAATTTCAACTTTCAACTTTCTAAAACTAATGACACTAACAGAAAGTTTATAATTTTGCTCCTCGCCCCTGGCCCATGACCATTAGTCCTGGTTTGTGACACAAACCGGGACTAAAGGGTTGCTCCTCGTTGCGGGCAGAGTTTAGTCCCACCTCGCCAACCGAAGGGGGCTCATACCGGTTTATAAGCCCTTCCCTCTCTACCTTGTTGAGCTCCTCTCAAAGTGAAAATAGATGCCCTAATAGAGAAAAGTTTAACCTAAATTCATAGTGTCGGGGAGGCTGATTCCACCAACACCTATGGGGACAGGGCCCCTTTCGGTTCGGTGAGGGCGGAGGCCGCACAAAGAGCGGATCGAGGCGGTACACGCGAGCGGTTTTTTACCCAGCTTCGGGCTGCACGGATGCGTAAAACCCTACTGCTGCTTGTTTGTGTGTATTGAATTCTTGCTCAGGAGCGACGGACGCTGCCCGACTGAGCGTGAGAGTGTTTCTGGTGTTCTGAGTGAGCCGAACTGGCCGAACCCCCGAACCCCTTCTACGCTGCGCCTGGGCCTCCTTTTATACTTTCAAGGGGTCACCGACAGGGGGCAACATAGACAAGAAGGGTAAAAATGGAAAAGGATGCGATAGGTGCAGCTACCGCTACTGTGGATACAGTGCACCCTACCTAACTCTGACGGCAGGGGACAAGGGCATTAAATGCCTGTCTGAGTTGCCTAAACAGTGCAAAAAGTGACCGTTAGGAGCGCCACCGTTTGCCACGATGGCCTTCTCTTCATCTCCGCTTGCCACCTCGCACCCCTAGCTGCACAGCCTCCTGCCACGTGTGCTTGGGAGAGTCCTAGAGCGACACGCTAGCAGGTGTGCTGGAGTGCGGGCACGAAGTGGGGGTTTCCCGCGGCAAGCTCCTTGCCGCGGTCGTCGTCTTGTCGTGTTTGGGAGCTTGTCGCTCACCGGGCCTTGCCGGGACGCAGGGCGCGTCACGGCAAGCTTTCTTGGTATGCCTTGAGTGGCCTTCCCGGCAAGCTCCTCTTGCCGGGGTCTTGTCTCTTCCCGGCAAGATCCTCTTGCCGGGGCCTGGGTTGGCCTTCTCGGCAAGCTCCTCTTGCCGGGGCCTTGGTTTGAGTACTTTGTTCTTGAATGGTCTTCGAGGGAGCCACGGAGGGTCTTGGCGGTCACCCGGCAAGCCTTGCCGCGGGGCACTGCAACTGCCCGTGCACGAGTTCGGGATACTAGGGTACCCCTACTCTAGTACACCGCCAGGAGTCCCCGGGCCTGGGCCATACACGGTGCCGAGCGCTGTTGGGCCAGGCCCAAAACAGTGCACGGGCACGCGCGGCCTAGGTCACGCCGCATATCTCTCCGCTCCCACCATGCACGCGCAGAACGGCACGCGTCAAACGCGGTGTCGTGGGTGACGCGGATGGCGTGCGCGGGGCTAAGCCCTTCAAGCTTGCGTTAGGCCACGATGATGGGGACGGTTCACGCCCTCCTCCCTAAACGGAGGTAGGCGTGGGGGCGCGGTGCATTTACTGGACGGGGCCGGTGCGCGGTTTTCGGGACGTCCACTCTCCGCGATCACGGGGCGGAGCGAGGTCGCCTCACCCGTCGCCTTGGTTCTGCATCTCCGCCACGCGGCTCCCATGCGCTCGGGGTCGCGGACGGTGGAAGTGGGAAACTAGGCCGTCGCGAGCAGAGGCAGCGGGTTGGCCTCGACTCCCTGCTCTTCCCGTGCCTTGATTCGCTGAGCGGGGCGGCCGAGCCCCCCCCCCCCCTCGCTCCTTTATAAAGAGCGGGAGGGGAGCGCATAAACCCGCACTCTCTCATCTCCTCCTTTCTTCAGCTTCTGCTCCCCTTCCTCTCATTCGCCATGGAGAAAGGAAACCCAGGCCCTTCATCGGTGGCGGCGAGGGTCGCCGCCAGACAGCGCATCTCTCCCTCTTCCGCGCCCGTGGTGGCAGAGCCAGCCATAAGGGGAAGAGGGAGGGGGCGAGGTCGCGGACGAGGTCGAGGACGAGGTCGAGGCGCTCGGGAAGAGGTGGACGGGGCGGCGCGTCAGCTTCACCTCCGCCGGCGGCTCCTCCCCCCATGGCGGTCCGTATAGGGGACGACCCTTGCGAGTTCTTCGTCAGGCTGCGCCGGGCGCCTCGTCGTTGCCTCCGGCTTCCAGCTCCGTTTGCGCGCGCGATGGAGTTGGACCCGCCCGAGACACCGAGACTGCACATGAGGGGCTGTGGAATCAGCGGCACACGAGTCCGCGTTGCATTCCTAGCCCCTAATGTGATGTATCTTGATCGAGGGTGGAAGACGTTCGCCCGCATCCACAGCTTGATGGAGGGGTTTACCCTCCATTTTAAGTTGATGGAGGGCGATCTCCTCTCCGTCAAGGTCTTCGGGTGCTTCGGCACTCGGGCGAAGTGCTGCATGGACAGCTCCTCCGACAGCGAAGGCTCCTCCTTGAGCGAGAGTGACGAGGAGGAGAGCGACAGCGACGACGAGGGTAGCGGGCGACGGGGTAGCGGGTCCGACTAGGCGTCGGGCGCCGCTTCGCGCGGCACCGGCGGCCCCATCACCCGTGTCGCCGGCTCCTTGAACTCCCCGGGGTCGTCTCCTTGGGCGGCTGACGTAGGGAGGCTGCGGAAGGGGAAGAGGGCTGGCGACAAGGCCGTTAGTTCGGAGCACGAGGGCGTGGTGCCCTCGACAGCGTGCTGACGTCCTGCCGCCCCGTCTTCGAGCCCCGCTTCCGGCGCCGCCATCGCCGTCCAGCCTTCGGACGGCCCCCGGGATGTTCTCTTGGTGTCTTCTGGCACCCGTAGCTCGCCTAGGCACTCCTTTTGCCCTTTTCGCCTCCTTGACCTGCCTCCTGAAGAGAGGGACAGGAAAGGGATTATGGGCATCTTATCTTTTTAATTTGTAAGCCTTCGGGCCTTAGCTGTATCTAGAACTTGTAATCCTCTCTTTCATGTTTTTCATCCTCTATGTACTGTACCTGAGTGGGATGTTTTTAATGAAAAGGGGATGTTTGCCGGGTTATTTGTCTCGTGAGTTGAACCCACGCCAAGGAGCAAATCCTTGGTGTCCCTCGGATAGACGTTTCATCTCCCGGCAACAAGCCCTGCCGCCTTCCCATGTCGCTCGACCTTTCTCACGCCTTTGACGGAGGCAGGAACAAGGTGGGTGCGGTCTCCTCGTTTCATCCCTTTGCCGCCGCGACTACGACCAAACTTGGCCCCGGGAACGAGCTCCAGGGCCTAGAGTTGAGGGAGCACGGCAGTTTTCGGGAAGAAACGCGGTTTTGCATTCCACAGTCCATAAGAGAATGCATGATGAGGGATGAAAGACTTATCTGATACAGCAGCCCCCGGCAACTCTGGTTTTCCGTGGACGATTCTTGGCACTCGCAGCCCCCAGCGATACTAGCTTGCCGGGGCCCAGGTGCCGTCCGTTTTCTTCTTCTCTTGTCGCTGCCAGTCATGTCATGGGAACACTTTATTAGAGGCGCGACAAGTTATTTTTGTAATATAACTCTATCTTAGGCAACAAATAGCTGTGTTACTTCCTTTACTCGACTCTTGGCTTTGTATGGTTCTGCCCTACGCTTTCTGGGAAACTTGCCAGCGCAGGTACCCTTGCCGCGAGCGCCGAGTGCGGAACTTCTGCAGCCTGCTGGCGGGGTCACTACTGACAAGCAACCTTGTCGCAACTAGTTGCAGCTCACGTAAGTTGTTGAGCGGACTCGAAACAAAGTAAGGGCGCTAGCGGCTCACTTAAGTTGCTGAGCGGACTCGAAGCAAAGTAAGGGCGCTAGCAGCTCACTTAAGTTGTTGAGCGGACTCGAAACAAAGTAAAGGCGCAACTAGCTACGAGTTGGTTCCTCCGCGCACAGGTTTTCCATACAAAGCACGGTCGTTCAAGGAAAATAACTCAAAAACTTAAAAAACTGATTGCTCAAGCTTTAGCAACTTAGCTTTTTTGTCGTCTGCTTCCCAGCAAGGAGAAACTTTCTTGAACGTCCTGGTCCACACCATTATCTTCTCCTTCCCCCCCAGTAAACCTTGTGGGCGAGGGAACCTTCCTTCTTTTGAGAAAGAAACAGAGAAATAAAGTAATGATATGGAGCCTTGGGCTCGTTATTGCTTACCGGGGTTTAGTGCTGCACAAAGTGTCAGATAACATATGCAAAAAAGGATTATAGCATAAAAACTGACAAGATGTGCGGGGCACATGAGCTTTACTGGTGCATGGGGTCTGCGCCCGGCTTTGTACAAAGGATTACATGCAACAGCGGCAAGACTTGTACAAAAGGTGGTTGCCGGAAAAGCTTCCGGCAACCGCGCCTTACGGGTAAAACTTACGAAGATGTTCGATGTTCCAGGAGTTGCTCACCGGAGTGCCATCTTCGGTCTCAAGGCGGACAGCGCCGGGCCTAGTGACTCGTTTCACCCGATAAGGGCCTTCCCACTTCGGCGTCAACTTGTTGGAATTCTTGGCGGACTGAACGCGCCGAAGAACAAGGTCGCCTTCCTCAAAGCTCCTGGCTTTAACTTTGCGGCTATGGTAGCGACGCAAAGCTTGCTGGTAGCGAGCGGCTCGCACAGCAGCCTGGAGACGGTCTTCCTCAAGGAGCAGCGCGTCATCTTGCCGCAGCTGCTCTTGCTCGAGCTCATCATGAGCGAGCACTCGAGGTGACCCGTAAACGAGTTCCGTGGGGAGAACTGCCTCTGCTCCATAGACTAGAGCAAAGGGTGTCTGGCCAGTGGCTCGATTTGGCGTCGTCCTGATCGACCAAAGAACCACCGGCAGCTCCTCGATCCAGTTTCTTCTGCACTTGTGCAGCCTGTCGAAAGTTCTGGTCTTGAGGCCTCGCAGCACTTCAGCATTTGCCCTCTCCGCTTGACCGTTGCTTCTTGGGTGAGCAACAGAAGCGAAGCAGACCTTGGCGCCAAGATCTTGGATATACTGCATGAAGGTGCGGCTTGTAAATTGTGTGCCGTTGTCGGTGATGATCCTGTTAGGAACCCCGAAATGGCAAACAATCGACCTGAAGAACTTGACTGCTGACTGTGATGTCACCTTCCTCACTGGTTCCACTTCCGGCCACTTTGTGAACTTGTCGATTGCAACGTACAAGAACTCAAAGCCCCCAACAACTCGGGGGAAGGGGCCGAGGATGTCGAGCCCCCAGACCGAAAATGGCCAGGATAAAGGGATCGTCTGGAGAGCTTGAGCTGGCTGGTGTATCTGCTTGGAATGGAACTGGCACGCTTCACACTTGGTTACTTGTGCAGTTGCATCCTGGAGGGCTGTCGGCCAGAAGAAGCCTTGTCAGAATGCTTTGCCGACAAGCGCTCTTGCGCCAATGTGGTGACCACATATGCCTCCATGTATCTTTGCCAACAGCTGTTGTCCATCTTCCCGGCGAATGCACTTCAATTTCACATTGTTGAGTCTTATTCTGTACAGTGTGTTGTTGACAAACTTGTACATACTTTACTGCCGGGCTACTCTTTCAGCTTCTTCTTGCTCTTCGGGAAGCTCTCCTGTCTGAAGGAAATGGACAATCTGCTGCGCCCATGTTGGAGCTTGTGGCTCGACAACAAGGACTAAAGGCGTATCTGTTGCTGCGGGAACATCCGCTTCTACGGCAAGAACCTGTGGTTCGGCCGGAGCGTGATATTCCCCGGCAAGCTTGCCGGAGCACAACTTGTCGGGAGCGTTTGCTTCAACGGAACAAACCAAGAGGTTCGCCGGAGCAGACTGCTCCTCAGCACTCTTGGCGTCGATCTTGGGGACCTTCTTGGCGGCGGCTTTGGGAAGCTCTGCCGGAAAGTAGTCACCAGAAACCAACTTCCTCTTCTTATTCTGTCCAGTTGATGGTGTCACGGATGGTTGAGTCAGCTTGAGCACAAAGATCCCTGGTTCCACAGGTAGCTTTAGTGCTGCGCACTTTGACAGGTCGTCAGCAATGTCATTCTGAGCTCGTGGAACATGTTCCATTTGCAGGCCGTCAAAGTGTTCTTCTAGCTTTCTCACTTCATCAACATAAGCTTCCATCAATGGACTCTGGTAGTTCTTGTTCACTTGGCGGACGACAAGCTGCGAGTCACCCCTTACAATGAGTTTCTTGATCCCAAGGTCGGCTGCGATTCTGAGGCCGGCAAGCAAACCCTCATACTCTGCAGTATTGTTCGTTTCTTGCTCCTTGGGAAAGTGCATCTGGACTACGTACTTGAGGTGCTCTCCGGTGGGTGCGATAAGCAGCACGCCAACACCGGCGCCTTGCAGCGAGAAGGCACCATCAAAGTACATCAGCCACTCTTTGCTTGTCTCCTTGACGGGGATGCTCGTCTCTGGAATTTCTTCATCTGGAGTTGGCGTCCACTCTGCTATGAACTCTGCCAATGCCCTACTTTGGATCGTTGTAGTGCTCTCAAAATTGAGGCCAAAGCTTGATAGTTCCAATGCCCACTCGACAATCCTGCCTGTTGCTTCTGGATTCTGCAGTATCCTCTTCAGCGGAAAGCGAGTGACAACTGTGATCTCGTGTGCCTGGAAGTAATAGCGCAGCTTTCTCGAGGCCATGAGAAGGCCGAAAAGCAATTTTTGCACACCAGAGTACCTCGACCTAGCCCCCTGGAGAAGGGAGCTGACAAAGTAAACTGGGCGCTGCACCATCTTCTTCTGCACCTCCTTGCACGTCTGCGTAGATTCAACTTTGTCGGGACCAGAGCTTGTCGGAGAAGCCCCCTGCTTGTCGCTGGATTCACTTGTCGCGGTCGCTGGCTCATCATCCGCCTCCCTCTCCGCTACTAACGCAGCACTAACCACTTGATTTGTTGCCGCTAGGTACAGCAGCAACTTCTCTTGTGGCTTAGGTGCGACAAGTATTGGAGTGGAGGACAGGTACCTCTTCAAGTCCTGCAGCGCGGCCTCCGCTTCCGGAGTCCATTTCATTGGACCTACCTTTTTCAATATTTTGAAAAACGGCAGGGCGCGCTCAGCAGACTTAGAGATGAACCTGCTGAGAGCAGCCACGCAACCGGCAAGCCTTCGCACATCCTTGACGCGCTTTGGTGCTTCAATCTGCTCGATGGCCTTGATCTTGTCGGGGTTGGCTTCAATTCCCCGCTGAGACACAAAGAACCCGAGAAGCTTGCCGGAAGGGACTCCAAACACGCACTTCTCGGGGTTGAGCTTGAGGTTGATCTTGCGCAGATTTGCAAAAGTTTCTTCTAAATCTTGGATCAGGGTAGCCTTGTCCTTGCTCTTGACCACTATATCATCCATGTAGGCTTCCACATTTCTGTGTATCTGTGTCTCAAAAGCGACATGGACTACCCTTGCAAATGTTGAACCAGCATTCTTCAACCCAAAGGGCATCCGTATAAAACAGTATGTGCCGCAAGGGGTGATAAATGCGGTTTTTTCCTCATCTTCTTCTGCCATGAAGATTTGATGGTATCCTGAGTATGCATCAAGAAATGAAAGCAAATCACATCCAGCTGTGGAGTCAACAATCTGGTCAATGCGCGGCAAGGGAAATGGATCTTTGGGACAAGCTTTATTGACATCAGTGAAGTCTACACAAAGACTCCATTTCCCGTTCGCCTTGCGCACGACTACAGGATTGGCCAACCATGTGGGATGGAGCACTCCTCTGACAAGGCCTGCTGCTTCCAATTTCTCGATCTCTTCTGCAATGAACTCTTGGCGCTCCACCGCTTGCTTCCTGACTCTCTGCTTGACGGGCCACGCATGAGGACAGACGGCAAGGTGGTGCTCGATTACTTTCCTGGGAACACCGGGAATATCAGACGGTTGCCATGCAAACACGTCAACATTCGCCCGCAGGAAAGCAACAAGCACGCTTTCCTATTTGGGGTCAAGCGTGGCACTGATGGTGAAGGTACCACCAGTGCCGTCCTTCTCGACGGGCACCTTCTTGGTCTTGGGTGGAGCTGCCATCGTCTTCTTGCACTTGCCGGTGGAGCTCGATGGTGCGTCCTCGACGGTAGCGCAGCACTCCGAAGAGGTGCGCTTGCCGGAGTGGGCACCAGAGCTCTTGCCGGACTTTGTCTTCTTCTTCCCCCCGGGAGCTTCAGCGGCAAGTATGTTGTGATCAGCTGCGGCTGCTGCTTCCCGGTAGATTTTGTCGGCGTAGATAAGGGCATCCTTATTGTCGCCGGGGACAGAGATGACACTTATCGGACCTGGCATCTTGAGCATGTTGTATGCATAGTGAGAGGCTGCCATAAACTTGGTGAGCGCTGGACGCCCAAGGATCCCATTGTAGGGTAATGGAAAATCGGCAACGTCAAATGTGACCCTCTCAGTTCTGAAGTTCATCTCGCTGCCAAATGTGACCGGCAGCGTGATCTTTCCCTTTGGCTTGCTTCTTCCCGGGCTGATTCCTTGGAATGTGCCGGTCTCCTCGAGCTCGCTGTCAGGGATCTGGAGTTTCTGAAGGACCGCGGAGGAGATCAGATTCAAGACGGCCCCGCCGTCAACTAGCATCTTCGTGACCTTGAGGTTGCGGATAGTTGGTGAAACCAACATCGGCAAGCACCCGACCGCAGTTACGCGATCAGGGTGATCCTCAATGTCGAAGATGATAGGCGTGCTGGACCATTTCAGAGGCTTGCGTGACTCTATGGATGGCTCTGCTGCATTCACTTCCCGCATCCACTGCTTGAGTTGGCGGTGCGAAGTATACAGTGAAGCACCACCGTCAACGCACAGGACCTCTGTGGCTTTCTGAAATTCCTGCTCATCGGCCTCGTCATCATCCATGTCTTCGTCATCGTCGTCATCTTCATCCTTGTCGCGGCCGTGGGGAGGTCTGTCTCCTTGCCGCTGCTTGATCTTGCCGCGGCGTCCTCCCCGGCCGGGACATTTCTTGCTGGATCCACCAGCTCCTTCCTGGGCCTTCTCCTTGTCGCGCCGCTCGTACTCAGCTTTCTATAGCTCAACGAGCTGCTCAACCTTCTTGCAATTCTGGAGATCGTGACCCTTGGTGCGGTGAATCTTACAATACTGCTTGTCGGAGCCGTCCTGCTTGTCAGCGGCCGCCACAGGCTGGGCCTCCTTGCCGGAGCCACCACCCTTAGCTTCCTTGGCGCCACCTCCGTTGCCGGACTGCTCGACAGCTAGCACTTCCTTGCCCTTCCTCCTTCTGTTGTTCCGCCGCCGGCCTTTCTTTGCCGGGGCGGCATCCTCACTGTCAGATCCTCCTGCTCCCGTATCCTCTCCGGGGAGCCTCCTCCCCTCTTCAGCGCGTGCACACTTGTCGGCCAGGGCGTAAAGCTCGCTGACGTCTCTGATCTTACACATCGCCATCTCCTCCCTCATCCTTCGGTTTCGCACGTTCTGGTGGAATGCGCTGATGATCGCGGCGGGGTGGACGTCTGGGATGTTGTGCTGTACACGGCTGAATCTCTGAATGTACTTGCGCAGTGGCTCTCCTTCCTTCTGGGCGAGCAGATGAAGATCGCTTTCTTGGCCATGTGGCTTGTGGCCGCCTGTAAAGGCGCCAACAAACTGA
This sequence comes from Triticum dicoccoides, assembly GCF_002162155.2. NCBI lineage: Eukaryota > Viridiplantae > Streptophyta > Magnoliopsida > Poales > Poaceae > Triticum > Triticum dicoccoides. The sequence goes on from NC_041386.1 coordinate 20,323,571, forward strand.
TGGCACAGATCAGCCCAGGAGGATATGGAGTTGTCCGGCAAGTGCATGAGCCAGGATCTGACATTGGGCTTGAGTACCAGCGGGAAGTAGTTGGCAAGGATCTTCTCGTCCCGTCCCCCGGCAGCCTGCACCGCGATGGTGTAGATGCTGAGAAACTCTGACGGATGCGTCTTGCCGTTGTACTTCTCTGGTACGTCTGGTTTGAAATTCTTTGTGCTGGGCCACTGGACTTGCTGCAGCTCACGAGTGAACGCAGGACAACCTACCGCGTACGGCAGATCACCTGGTTCCCCTGGCGCATGCATGTCAACAGAGGGCCCAGTGCACTTGTCGGATTGACGTCGCGCTTCCCTTCGGCGCTCGATGCGGGTTCGAGCGTCTTCTTGTTGTCGTTCATGAAGAACTTGGCGCTGGTCGTGATGAGCTCGTGGGTCCGACGACGCGGTGGAGCCGCTGTCGGGGTGGACCCGGCGAGTCGGCGACTTTGGCCTTCGTAGTGGAGAGTGCATGGAAGTCGCACCTCCCCCGGTCTTGTTGCCATCGGCTCGCGTCCGACTGTCCTGCCTTGGCAGCAAGGTGCTTGGTTGCCGCGCAGTGTCGCTGTTGGCGAAGTCGATGAGGCTCTGGATAGTGGCCCTCCATTCGTCGGTCTTGTCCGCCGTCGGAGGGTAATCCAGGAGTAGCTGGGCCCGTGCCAAAGCTTCCGCCGGCGTGGTGGGTGGCAGAGGTGAACGGTGCGAGGAGCGGGACATGCTCGGACTCCTAACCAAGTTAGAAGGAGCAGTGTCCCGTCCAGGCGACCGTACCTCACTGGGGCTAGCATGCTGGCGTGCATGCTGGTCTTGAACGCCACGCGAACCACCAACTTGATCTTGGGCCAGCGGACGTATGGTGCTGCGAACGCTATGACGCTGCTGGTCCCGCGCCTCCTGAGATGGGCGCGGTGGGCGTATGGACGTCGAGGTCTGCGCGGCCTTGTCCTTGGACTTGGCAGCGCTGTGGGCACCCTCGTCGATGTCCATTCCTCCGCCGGCTCCTGGAGTTCTACGGCCTCCAATTACACAATTTCACCCCTGCCTCCATTCTACACATCGCCGACTATGTCGCTCTCTGCGAGTTGTACCTGGGCTACGAGGCTCATTTCAAGCTATGGAAAAGGCAGTTTTGCCTCGTCCCTCGCACACAGAGGGGGTCACTTTATCAAGTGGGCGGAGCCGAAATATGGCGCATCGCCGGAACCGGATACCTATCCGGTACCCCAAAGAAGTCATACGAAGACTGGCCTTCGGGATGGTTTTATATGGAGGATGTTCCCCTTCCGGACCCTGTTCGGTGGGGTCTTCCTGAATTCAGCAATGCTCCTCTGAAGAAACGCCAAAGCTGGCACCCACGGAGCCCCCAGGAGGAAGACAATGGAGAAGTCCTTTACCTGATGAACCGGATTAAAGCACTGGCTCAATCAGGATTGACAGTAATCAAAGTTATGTCGATTTGCATAATGCGGGGAGTGCAACCACATCAATATCGTGGGCACCCCTTGTGGTGCTTTAACGGGGTGGATGATGCCACCCGCTGCGGGCGCAAGGGTCCGGACAATCTTGCCGCTTTAGCAAAAATTCTGTCTGAATTGTTTAAGGGAGAGGAAGATGAGTTCATCTGCATCAAGCCACGAGATGGATTCTCCATGTACAATCCTCCAAGCTGGGTAAGTTATATCCCCTTACTCCCATTCTTCCTGCATTCTTTGTCGTAAGTATTCACCTTTCCATTTTGCGGCAGGAACTGTGAAAAGCCATAAAGGAGGTTAGCAGCCCCTCTCCACAACTGGAGGACCCTGACCGGGCCCTCAACTCCGGACTCGAAGAAGATCCGGTCATATTCGTGGAGCTGGTAGACCGGCAGTTCTACCAGCTAAGCTGCGATGATGCCATAGTGGCCATTACGGCCGACTATCCCGGACTGCTTCCTGCATCGCACGTAAGAAAAACCAAAAATCCAAACTCCAAAAACTAGGATCCCCTTTTAGACACTTCACCTACCATATACATATGGCGTTTTTACAGGGAAGGCATTCGGGACGCCCTGCCGAACCCGCAGCAACTCGCCAACAAGAGGCATCGAGGCCGGGCAGGCCAAAAAGGAAGGCGTTCAGGACGGAGACGCCGGCGCAAAGGTATAACAGAAACCCCGCTCCGTGGTTGTCGTCTTTCTTGAAATGTAATGATGCCCGTGTTTCTTTAACAGAAAAAACGCTCGCCGGAATATGTCCAGCGATGTTGCTAATCATGCTTCCACCAGTCAGGCGCCAGGACCGGACATAGAGGCGGAAGCCGATATGGGGCGGGCGCAGGATAATCCTCCTACAGAGGATGCGGATAGATTATCCGCCACAAATTCAGAAGTGGAAAGCGCCATGAATCATAGGCGCCGCCGGGCTGTACTCCGTGACGCTTGTTCCTCACCAGAGGCATTTGATGCCTTCAATTCTGGAGAGGCGTAACTCCATGCTGCTCAACATGGTCTAGCCAGAGCCACGGATCAGTATGTAAAGGATGTACGGGTAAGTAAATCTGACGATTATATGTATCTGTAGCCCCTGAGACTTGAAACAGTTAGCAGAACTAATTTAAGGATCATCTTTATTGTGCGGGTTCTTACAGAGAAGAATACTCAGCTGTCACAGGAGCTGGAGGAATGCAACGCCCAACTGCGGGCCACTGTTGCCGTATTGAAGGAATCGAAAAAGTCCCCCGCTGGTAAAATTTAAAGAATTATGGTTACCATATAGTGTGCGGCGTGGCTGCAGATCTAACAATAGATGCTGCAGATGAATCCGGAGAAAATCTGGAGGACCAGCATGTCGTGCGATAGCTACAGGCTGGCGAACGCATGCTGACTGAGGTTAGGCGGGAGAAAAACAATCTCCAAGATGCCAATACCAAGCTGAGCGTCGAACTAAAAGACGTTCGAGCCCAGCTTGCAGACTCCGAGAAGGAGAATAAGCGGCTTCAACACGACATTTTCAGTAAGTGCTTGAACGAATCCTTTTGAAGGAGTTCGGGGAAGAAGCTGACTAACAGCGTTATGTCTGTAGGTATGCTGACGGGTCATCCCGCGGAGGAAATGCCGGGTCTGCGGGTGATCTTCAATCCGAGCTCTCACAACTGCACGAACAAGTTAGGTAGGTGATGCAAGGTATTGCCCAGGCCTTATGGCCACCCGTCTCCTTGCCAGAAGGTGTTGCAGAGCTTACGGAGAAGCTAAAGGGAGCACGGTGGCACTTCCGATTATGGAAGATATCGACATGCCGTCAAGGTGCCCGGGAAGCCTGGGCCATGGTGAAGACGCGGTATACCAAGGCTGACCCAAATCACATGGCCGAATGGCCGAGGTCGGACCCGTGGGGCCCGACGGTAAAGAGATTCCCGTTAGCTTAGTTTATGGGCAAGTAGAATTAGCCGCAAAGTATTCCCAACAGGATTGTAGGCTAGACCGCCTGTTGGATGGTATAGAAGATGAATTTAGTCAGTCTACATGACTATGTAATTAAAGTGACATGTATAATGCCTTCTAGCCGAATTGTAGATCATTTTTCATGGCGGACCTTTTCGCTTCAACCTCGGGACCCGATAGTCCGGAGTGTATCCGAATACCCGCTCAGTTATATCAGAACCGAGGTATGCATGGAGACCAGGCGTAGGGGTCATTAGTGCTTGAACAGACAATTGCCCAACTAGTTATGTTATATTACATGGGTAGTAAGAAACATCTTTCAGGGAGAATAGTTCCGTTAAGGGTTCCTTTCCCTGGGTACGCATGCCCTAAAGTGCATGTCCAGACTGCGATAGGAAACACAGGAAAAAACATCTGGGGGCATATATGGAAAATAAATAAAAATCATATTTTGTTCACCGACCTAATATTCCCTTAAGAACGCTATCTTTCGGCTTCACCCAGTCTGAGGTACACATCCGGCTGACCCGGCAGTACCAATCGCAGAGGTGCTCCCCTTATGCCCTAGCCGAATTAACGGGAACGTAGGGCATAAATACAAGAGCCAGGCAACCCGGCTTGGCCAAAACTTAAGTCATATCGATGCATATAATGGCGAAAAAGGTACATGCGGAAGTATAACACATGTGCGGGGCATGAGGCCCAGATAAATAATTATGCTTCTGTGAAAGAAGACCCCAGGTATGATGAGCGCGGCTAGCGCATCTATAATGTGCACGCGAGGCACAAGTTGGCTCTTGAAGGCCTAGAGAAAGAATAAAAGAAAGAAAGAAAGAAAAACAAGACAGATAATGTATATGCAAAAATGGACAGAGGAAGGAGGCGAACATAGAGTCTGGCGCTAGGCATAGAATCTTCAGAGCCTGGCCGTGTTCCATGGGTTCTGCTCGAGTTGATTAGTCGATGCATCCCGCAGACGGTATGCTCCACTGGTCAGAACTTGCTCAATAATAAAGGGACCTTCACATTTGGGCTCGAGCTTGTTCTTTTTCTTATCTGGCAGGCGTAGAACTAGTTCGCTAACGTTATAAGTTTTGGCCCGTACTTCTCTGCTTTGGTATCTGCGAGCCTGTTGCTGATAAAATGCGGAATGGGCTTTTGCCACGTCGCGCTCCTCCTCCAGGGTGTCCAGACTGTCCTGCCGATCGAGCTCGGCTTCTCTTTCTTCGTACATGCGCACTCGAGGTGAGTCATGAATTATGTCACAGGGCAGGACTGCCTCTGCGCCGTACACCATAAAGAAGGGTGTATATCCGGTACTACGATTCGGTGTGGTCCGCAGCCCCCAGAGTACGGAGTCGAGCTCCTCTACCCAATGCGTGTTGGACTCCGTTAAGGACCGCACTAATCTGGGTTTAATGTCGCTCATTATAAGACCGTTTGCTCGCTCAACTTGGCCGTTGGTTTGTGGGTGATAGACTGAAGCATAATCGAGCTTGATGCCCATTTTGCTGCACCAGAGTTTTACCTCATTGGTCGTGAAGTTCGTGCTGTTGTCAGTGATGATGCTGTGGGGGACGCCATAATGGTATACGACCCCAGATATGAAGTCTATCACCGGTCCGGATTCGGCTATTTTAACAGGTTTGGCTTCTATCCATTTGGTGAATTTATCCACCATGACCAGTAAGTATTTTTCTTGTGGGTTCCCCCTTTAAGGGGTCCAACCATGTCAAGCCCCCAAACCACAAAGGGCCACGTAATGGGGATTGTTTGGAGGGCGGTGGCTGGCATGTGGCTTTGATTTGCAAAAAGCTGGCAACCGGCGCAGCGTTGGACCAAGTCCTGTGCATCTGCCCGGGCCGTCGGTCAATAGAATCATGTACGACAGGCCTTGCTTACAAGAGCCCGGGCTGCGGCGTGGTGGCCGCCGAGTCCGGCGTGAATTTCTGCCAAAAGGTTCCGCCCTTCCTCCTCGAAGATGCACCTTTGAAGGACTCCGGTAGTGCTTTTTTTATACAATTCTTCCTGATGGACCCTGTAGGCCTTAGATCGCCGCACTATGCAGCGTGCCTCATTTTGGTCCTCTGGAAGTTCCTGCCTAGTTAGGTAGGCCAGGAATGGTTCTGTCCATGGGGCTATGATGGCCATTATTACGTGGGCTGGAGGTGTTATTTAGGTGGCAGAGCCTCCGATTATGTCAGAGTGTTCGGTATCGAGTGTTGTGGCAGGGTCCGGACTAATATTGTCGGTGTCCCCCTCCCATACCACGGATGGCTTAAACAACCTCTCTAAAACGATGTTGGGGGACCGCATCGCGTTTTGCACTGATGCGGGCGAGGATATCCGCCGCCTGATTGTTTTCCCGAGCCACATGCTGAAATTGGAGCCCCTCGAACCGAGCTGACATCTTTAGGACGGCGTTACGATAGGCCACCATCTTCAGATCCTTGGCATCAAAGTCTCCATTTATTTGGGATATTGCGAGGTTCGAATCCCCACGCACCTCCAGGCGCTGAATGCCCATGAAAACTGCCCTCCGAAGACCATATAACAGGGCTTCGTATTCGGCTGCATTGTTGGAGTTTGTGTACAGTATCTGTAGTATGTATCGAACTGTATCTCCGATTGGGGACGTCAGGACGACGCTAGCCCCTAGTCCAGCCAGCATTTTGGAGTCGTCGAAGTGCATAATCCAATTGGAGTATGCGTCGTACTCTTTAGGGAGTTTGGCTTCCGTCCATTCGGCGACAAAGTCGCCCAATACTTGCGATTTAATGGCTCGCCGGGGTTTGTATGTTATGTCGAACGGGAGGAGCTCAATGGCCCATTTGGCAATCCGGCCCGTGGCATCATGGTTGTTTATAATATCATTGAGTGGCACCTCCGAGGCTACTGTAATTGAACACTCTTGAAAGTAGTGTCGCAGTTTTCGGGATGCCATGAATACCGCATAGGCTATCTTTTGATAATGTGGGTACCGTGATTTGCATGGAGTGAGGACAGTGGATCCATAATATACCGGCTTTTGAAGAGGGAATTTATGTCCATCCGCTTCTCGTTCGACGACGAGCACTGCGCTTACAACTTGATGAGTTGCCGCGATGTATAATAGCATTGGTTTGCTGATGTTTGGTGCGGCCAGGATTGGGTTGGTTGCCAGTATGGCTTTTATTTCTTCCAATCCGGCTGTGCCAGCATCCGTCCACTCAAAGTGTTCGGTGCGCCGAAGGAGGCGATAAAGGGGTAATGCCTTTTCTCCTAAGCGGGAGATAAAGCGGCTTAGAGCCGCCACACATCCAGTTAACTTCTGGATTTGTTTGAGGTCTGTTGGGGTAGCCAACTGTGACAAAGTTCGTATTTTGGCCGGATTAGCTTCAATACCTCTACTGGAGACAATGAAACCCAGGAGCTTTCCGGCTGGTACGCCGAAAATGCATTTTCCTGGATTGAGCTTGATGTCGTATGTTCAGAGGTTGTTGAATGTGAGCCTCAAGTCGTCTATCAGAGAGTCGACGTGTTTAGTTTTGATGACCACATCATCTACGTATGCCTCTACTGTTTTGCCGATTTGTTTCTCCAGACATGTCTGAATCATGCGCTGATATGTTGCGCCGGCGTTTTTGAGCCCAAAAGGCATTGTGTTGAAACAGAAGGGACCGTATGGTGTGATGAATGCCATTGTGGCTTGGTCGGACTCCGCCATCTTGATTTGGTGGTAACTGGAGTATGCTTCGAGGAAACACAATGACTCATGTCATGCGGTAGCATCAATAATTTGATCAATGCAGGGGAGGGGGAAGGGATCCTTTGGTCAAGCTTTTTTGAGGTCCTTGAAATCGACACAAAGGCGCCAGGATTTATCTTTCTTTGGTACCATCACCAGGTTTGCTAGCTAGTCCGAGTGTTTTATTTCTCTGATGAATCCGGCCTCCAATAACTTGGCCAGTTCCTCTCCCATGGCCCGTCTCTTAGGTTCGGAGAAACGCCGAAGAGCCTGCTTGACCGATTTGAATCCCTTTAGGATATTGAGGCTTTGCTCGGCCAGCCTGCGTGGGATTCCTGGCATGTCTGAGGGATGCCAGGTGAATATGTCCCAATTCTCGCGCAGGAACTCTCATAGTGTGGCATCCACGGCGGGGTTTAACTGTGACCGGATGGAGGCTGTTTTTGTAGGGTCCGTTGGGTGGACTTGGAGTTTGACTATTTCATCCGCTGGTTTAAAAGAGGTGGACTTGGATCTCTTGTCGAGTATCACATCATCCATGTCCACCGTGGAGCACAGCATGGTTAATTCCTTGGCCGAGAGGGCTTCGGATAATGCTTCGAGGGCCAGTGCGGCTGTTTTGTTTTCGGTGCGGAGTGTTGTGTCCGTATCACTGGCGAGAGTGATGATTCCGTTGGGCCCGGGCATTTTGAGCTTCATGTACCCATAATGGGGTACGGCTTGGAAGATCGTGAATGACTCACGTCCTAAAAGGGCGTGGTATCCACTGCTGAACGGGGCCACTTGAAATGTGATTTCTTCGGACCTATAGTTCTCTGGTGTACCGAATACCACATCTAGTGTGATTTTCCCAGCGCATCGTGCTTCCCGACTGGGTATGATTCCTCTGAAGGTGGTGCTACTTTTCTCAATGCGGTTCCAGTCTATTTCCATTTTTTGAAGAGTTTCCTCATAGATGAGGTTTAATCCGCTGCCGCCGTCCATGAGTACTTTGGTGAGTCAAAAGTCGTCCATGATTGGACTGAGGACCAGTGCGGCTGGTGCTCTGGCTGTTCGGAACTTAGGTTCGTCACTGGCATTGAAGGTAATAGTCGTGTCACTCCATGGATTTATTGCTGCTACGTGGCAGATTTCGGCAATGCTGCGGAGTGTTCGCTTGCTCCTATTATTCGACGCCAAGGTCTCAAAGACTATTAAAACCGTATTGCTATCCACGGGATGGTGCTCTATGGTATTTGTGATAAGAAGATCCTCACCACTTTTGGCCACCTGCCGGAGTATCCAACATGCTCTAAGGCTGTGGGTTGGTATTGTATCCGCTGTGCTATGAATTTTGCAGGGTCTGTTAAGCCATCCCTCCAATACGGTTCTGTGCCCTGTAGAGGGTTTTTGTTTCTTTGTAATGAACTCGGGTGTCTTATGATAGTGCACCCTTTTACCTCGGACTGGGTGCATATTCGGAGCCGGATTATCCCAAAATTTTGTTTCGGTTTTCCAGGCACTTTCCATCGCACAGTACTTTCGTACAATGGACGCCAAGTCGGCGAAGCATGATATGTCACGGCGACTTATGGCGTTAAGGATTCCCTTGTCCATGCAGTTATTGCAGAAAAGTGAGACTGCGTCTTCCTCGCGACAGTCCTTAACCTTGTTCATCACAAGGAGGAATCTGGCCCAATAATGATGTACTGTTTCATGGGGCTCTTGCCTGATGTGGGAAAGATCATTTATGTCTGGGTGGGTGGGTGGATTTGGGTCCGGACCCCTACCCGATCTGAGACCCAGGGGCCGGGGGGTTTCCGATCTTGGAAGTTAGGATTCCGTGTTGCCCGGTGAGTCTGGCCCGCTGCCTGACTCTAGGTTCAGGGTTTGGGTGATGTCCTCCCGTAAACGGGTATCTGGCTCGGAGAGATCAGGAATTCGGACATAGTTAGTCCTCAAGATAGAGGAAGAATCGCCGCATTGTTCCTCCACCACAGCAACATGATGGGTGACCGATGGAGAGTTAATCTCCCTTCGATCGGGTTTAAGCCCAATCCGATCATAGTCCGTAGAGACTCCCAAGGCGGCGATGCGATCCAAGAGTTCGTTTAGGGAAGAGAGCTCCATTGGATCCATCTGCTCGGCGAATTCAGAGCCGACGTGGAGGCTGTTTTTGATGACCCGAGAAGTCATCGTCGATGCAGCGGCCGAACAGGCGGTCATGACGAAACTGCCTAGCCGGAGAGTTTGGATGATAGATAGAGCTCCCCCGGCGGTAATGTTGTTTTTAACAACGATATGAGGCATCCTTCCTTACGGCGACGTCACAGAGGAACTCTCAATGAAAGCACCAATGTCGGTGTCAAAACCGGTGGATCTCGGGTAGGGGGTCCCGAACTGTGCGTCTAAGGCGGATGGTAACAGGAGGCAGGAGACACGATGTTTTACCCAGGTTCGGGCCCTCTTGATGGAGGTAAAACCCTACGTCCTGCTTGATTTATTCTTGACGATATGAGTATTACAAGAGTTGATCTACCACGAGATCAGAGAGGCTAAAACCTAGAAGCTAGCCTATGGTATGATTGTATGTTGTCCTACGGACTAAAACCCTGCGGTTTATATAGACACCGGAGGGGGCTAGGGTTACACAAGGTCGGTTACAAAGGAGGAGATATCCATATCCATACTGCCTAGCTTGCCTTCCACGCCAAGTAGAGTCCCATCCGAACCCGAGACGAAGTCTTCAATCTTGTATCTTCATAGTCCAACAGTCCGGCCAAAGGATATAATCCGACTGTCCAGATACCCCCTAATCCAGGACTCCCTCACTTAGGCTCTTGCCACTCCTTATTCCATAGTCCATCGAATCTTTACCCAAAACTTGAAAACTTCACAACACAAAACTCAATAGAAAACTCGTAAACTCCGTTAGTATAAGAAAATAAATCACCACTTTTGGTACTGTTGTGAACTCATTCTAAATTCATATTGGTGTAATATCTACTGTATTCAAACTTCTCTATGGTTCATACCCTCCGATACTACTCATAGATTCATCAAAATAAGCAAACAACACACGAAAAATAGAATCTGTCAAAAACAGAACAGTCTGTAGCAATCTATAACTCCCCAATACTTCTGTAACTCCAAAAATTCTGACAAATTAGGACGACCAGGATAAAAAGTATATTGATCTACTGCAGTTGGAATTGGTATTTTATCGCTTTCTGGTAAAAAATGATAGTTATTTTCATGAGCGCATACTTTTGTTTTTATCAGCAAGATCAAACAACAATCACCCAAGAAGTTCCTAAAGGCTTTACTTTGCACTTTACTGAAACGAAAGCTATAAAACATGATTACTACAGTAGATTAATCACGAGGACACAAAAAACAGTAGGGGTAAATGTTGGGTTGTCTCCCAACAAGTGCTTTTCTTTAATGCATTTTAGCTAGGCATGATGATTTCAATGATGCTCGCATAAAAGATAAGAATTGAAACATAAAGAGAGCATCATGAAGCATAATACTAACACATTTAAGTCTAAACCACTTCCTATGCATAGGGATTTTGTGAGAAAACAACTTTTGGGAACAATAATCAACTAGCATAGGAAGGCAAAACAAGCATAACTTCAAGATTTTAAGCACATTGAGAGGAAACTTGATATTATTGCAATTCCTACAAGCATATATTCCTCCCTCGTTATAATTTTCAGTAGCATCATGAATGAATTCAACAATATAACCATCACATAAAGCATTCTTTTCATGATCCACAAGCATAAAATTTTTATTACTCTCCACATAAGCAAAAAATTTCTCATTCGGAATAGTGCGAGTATCATAAGGAACTCGAATACTATAAATTGTTTCCACATTAAAAGAGTAACGTTCAGGAAAAGGGTAATCATAATCATGACAAGTTTTGTAAATATAATCATCACTACTTTTTGTAACATAAGTATCATCACAATAATCATCATAAGTATCAACTTTGTTCTCATCATAATCAATTGAAACCTCTTCCAAGATAGTGGAATCATTTCTAAGTAAAGTCATGACCTCTCCAAATCCACTTTTATAATTATCACAATAAGACTCAACATCCTCCAAAATAGTGGGATCATTACTTCCTAAAGTTGACACTTCTCCAAACCACTTTCATCAATATAATCATCATAAATAGGAGGCATGCTATCATCATAATAAATTTTCTCATCAGAACTTAGGAGACTAAAAATTTCATCTTCATTAAACATAGCATCCCCAAGCTTGGGACAAACATTAATTGCAGCAAATAGATTCTCAAACATGTCATTCTCGTCAAATATAGCATCCCCAAGCTTGGGCCTTTTCATATCATATGCATAATCACTCTCATCATTAATAGTATGGATAGCACCAATAGTATAGCAATTATCATCATCACAATGAGTAATAGGAGCAACATCATTTGAGAGGGATACCTTTTTACCTTTGCTTCTCCGTCTTTTTCTTTTTCTTCTTCACATTATGTGTGGGTTTAATCCTCTTTTTTGAGCTCCTTATTAATGAGATTGGTTGAATAGAAGGCTCCTCCTTGTTACCTCATTCATCATAAGAAAGAATAGGAGGATATTGGGAAGGAATCTCTTCCCTTTCATTAGTATTCTCTTCATCTTATATTTGTTTTCTTGTCTTTATGTAATTGACAATATAAGGATTTTCAATGCAATTCACCGCACAATACATATAAATTTCCTCTAGATCAAAATCAAGAACTTTATCAAGGACAAATTCTGGAAGATCCTTAGTTATACATTTCATTTCTTCATAACCCACAAGCAAACTAAGCTCATTATGATGTGCAAGGGAAATCAAGTCATCACAATTTTTGGACACGATTCGATCATGAAACAATTTGCATTGGTATTTAAATGACCATGTTCATTGCAAAGTTCACAATGATGGCTAAGAAAATTTAAATTTTTAGCACAAACATCTAGCCTTTCTTGCAACCATTTAGTTTCTAAATACTTATGCCTCAATATCATTTTCAGCACAAGGATGGCTAATGAACATGAACACTTTCCTACTTTGATTGTGGGTTATCAAGATGAACAGCAGGTTCAATCTCTGCATCATTATCATTGCTAGATTGAGCATCAACATGAACATCATCATTAACATTGTCACTAGGTTCATGTTCATTACCAGATTATGTTTCAGCATCAGAAATAGAAATATCATTGGGATTCTCAGGTGTGTCAACAACAGGTTCACTAGAAGCACTGCAAAGTCCTATCATTTTTCTTTTTCTTCCTCTTAGAAGGACTAGGTGTATCAAGATTAGTTCTCTGAGAATCTTGCTCGATTCTCTTAGGGTTATGATTAGTTCATTGAAGGACTAGGGTTCCTGAGCCATTTTACCTCCTCTAGTCATAACTCTAACAACATTATCATTTTTTCTTATTATTTAATTCATTGAGCAAATCATTCTGAGCTTTAAGTACTTGTTCTACTTGAGTGGTAACCATAGAAGCATGTTTACTAATAAGTTTGAGTTCACCTTTAACATTAGCCATATAATCACTCAAGTGTTCCAGCATATCAGCATTGTGTTGCAATTATCTACCAACATAAGCATTGAAGTTTTCTTGCTTAACCATAAAGTCATCAAACTCATCCAAACACGGGCTAGCAAACTTAGTAAAATGGGATTTCACATTTATCAAATCTATAGAGAGAATTTACCTTTACTACCTCTGTCGGGTTATCAAGACCATGTATTTCTTCAATAGGTGGTAAATTCTTAACATCTTCAGCTTTAATGCATTTTTCTTTCACAGATTTCTTTGCCTCTTGCATATCTTCAGGACTGACAAATAGAATACCCCTTTTCTTCGGAGTTGGCTTATGAGTTGGTTCAGGAAGTGTCCAATTATTTTCATTAGTCAACATATTATTCAATAACAATTCAGCTTGATCAATAGTTCTTTCCCGGAAAACACAACCAGCACAACTATCCAGGTAATCTCTGGAAGTATCGGTTAGTCCATTATAAAAGATATCAAGTATTTCATTTTTCTTGAGAGGATGATTAGGCAAAGCATTAAGTAATCGGAGAAGCCTCCCCCAACCTTGTGGGAGACTCTTTTCTTCAATTTGCACAAAATTATATATTTCCCTTAAGGCGGCTTGTTTCTTATGAGCGGGCAAATATTTAGTAGAGAAGTAATAAATCATATCCTGGGGACTATGCACACAACTAGATCAAGAGAATTAAAGCATGTCTTAGCATCACCTTTTAATGAGAACGGAAATAACTTAAGGATATAATAATAGCGAGTTTTCTCATCATTAGTGAACAGGGTGGCTATACCATATAATTTAGTAAGACGTGCCACAGCAGTTTCAGATTCATAGCCATGAAAAGGATCAGATTCAACCAAAGTAATTATCTCAGGATCGACAGAGAAATCATAATCCTTATCAGTAATAAAGATAGGTGAAGTAGCAAAAGCAGGGTCATATTTCATTCTAGCATTCAAAGACTTTTCTTTAAGCTTAGCTAATAATTTCTTAAGATTAGATCTATCATTGCAAACAAGAAAGTCTCTAGCAATTTCTTCATCCATAACATAACCCTCAGGAACAACAGGCAATTCATATCTAGGGGGAGAAACTTCATCACCACTTTCATCAATATTATCAGTTTCAGTAATTTCATTCTCTCTAGCCCTAGCAAGTTGTTCATCAAGAAATTCACCTAGTGGCATAGTAGTATCAAGCATAGAAGTAGTTTCATCATAAGTATCATGCAAAGCAGAAGTGGCATCATCAATAACATGCGACCTATCAGAATCAATAGCATGTGTAGGTGTCGCAAGTTTACTCAAAACAGAAGGTGAATCAAGTGCAGAGCTAGAAGGTAGTTCCTTACCAACCCTCGTAGTTGAGGGAAAATCTTGGTTCTTTGATCTGTCAAGTTCTTCATAGTGATCAGAAGATATAAATCCCAAGTGACTCAAAGAATAGAGCTATGCTCCCTGGCAACGGCGCCAGAAAATAGTCTTGATAACCCACAAGTATAGGGGATCGCAACAGTTTTCGAGGGTAGAGTATTCAACCCAAATTTATTGATTCGACACAAGGGGAGCCAAAGAATATTCAAGTATTAGCAGCTGAGTTGTCAATTCAACCACACCTGGAAACTTAATATCTGCAGCAAAGTATTTAGTAGAAAAGTAATATGATAATAGTGGTAATGATAGCAAAAGTAATATTTTTCGGTTTTATAGTGATTGTAACAGTAGCAATGGAAAAGTAAATAAGCGAAGAACAATATATGAAAAGCTCGTAGGAATTGGATCGGTGATGGAGAATTATGTCGGATGTGATCGATCATGCAACAGTTATAACATAGGGTGACATAGAACTAGCTCCAGTTCATCAATGTAATGTAGGCATGTATTCCGAATATAGTCATACGTGCTTATGGAAAAGAACTTGCATGCCATCTTTTGTCCTACCCTCCCATGCCAGCTGGGTCCTATTGGAAACTAAGGGATATTAAGGCCTCCTTTTAATAGAGTACCGGACCAAAGCATTAACACAATGAACTCCTCAAACTACAGTCATCATCGGTAATGGTCCCGATTATTGTCACTTCAGGGTTAACGGATCATAACACATAATAGGTGACTGTAGACTTGCAAGATAGGATCAAGAACTCACATATATTCATGAAAACATAATAGGTTCAAATTTGAAATCATGGCACTCGGGCCCTAGTGACAAGCATTAAGCATAGCAAAGTCATAGCAACATCAATTTCAGAACATAGTGGATACTAGGAATTAAACCATAATAAAACTAACTCGATTACATGATAAATCTCATCCAACCCATCACCGTCCAGCAAGCCTATGATGGAATTACTCACACACGGTGGTGAGCATCATGAAATTGGTGATGGAGGAAGGTTGATGATGATGAGCGCGACGGATTCCCCTCTCCGGAGCCCCGAACGGACTCCAGATCAGCCCTCCCGAGAGAGTTTAGGGCTTGGCAGCGGCTCCGTGTCGTAAAATGCGATGAATCCTTCTCTCTAATTTTTTCTCCCCGAACACGAATATATGGAGTTGGAGTTGAGGTCGGTGGAGCATCAGGGGGCCCACGAGGTAGTGGGGCACGCCGAGGGGGATAGGCGCACCCCCACCCTCGTGGACAGGGTGTGGGCCCCCTGACGTGGATTCTTTCCAGTATTTTTTATATATTCCAAAAATAATCTCCGTTGATTTTCAGGTCATTCTGAGAACTTTTATTTCTGCACAAAAATAACACCATGGCAATTCTGCTGAAAACAGCGTCAGTCCGGGTTAGTTCCATTCAAATTATGCAAATTAGAGTCCAAAACAAGGGCAAAAGTGTTTGGAAAAGTAGATACGATGGAGACATATCAGTATGATACTGCATACGTGAGAGAATGTTATCCGATGCGTTTGGCTAGATTAGGTAAAGGTGTTCTACCATGAGATGGTGCGTATTGCTAGTGACCGGACAAGGGTCGGTATTGACGGCAATACTACTAGGGGTGGCGGGTACCGATGCAATTTGTCTGCTCGACAGATGGATACAGGAAGAGATCTGCACCTGAATGAAGGTGCATGTACATGTGCTAAGCAAAATAAAAATAACTAGATGCAAATTTAGTCAAGGTAGACGTCTAGTACTTCGCAGACTGAGTGTGCCTTTTGGCCGTTGAAGCGCTCCATTTAGTTGAGAGTTCTATCTTGAGAATGAAGCTCACATGCATAGTATTGACCAAAGCTATGGGACAATCTCGAGCTTGCACATTCTATAGGAAAAGGCGGCACCTAGGAGGCTCTTAGGCACGCTTAGGCGCTAGGCATTGACAAAATATCTCACCTAGGGACTAGGCAAAAATCTAGGCAGATCATGCAATAAATTATCCACTCAACTGAGAAATCATGTCATATTACACATACATGCCAATTGGGCTATATTCCAATGGTAGTAGATGATATTTTACTCAACTATAAGTACTAAATCAATATCGATACACGTATAATAGCCCACCTGATAGCCAAAACTATACACCCGCCTAGGCTATGTCTGGGCCGCGTAAGTGCCACCTAGGAGCTAGGCGAAGGCCAACCGCCTTGCTTACGCCTAGTGTTTTTCCAACCTCAACTAACATGTTGATGAAGGTAAGACGCATCACATGCCTATACATGAGTGAACGACATCATTGTGATCCCATGAGGCACTGCAACCAGATCTCCAAGTGGGCATGAGACAAGCAGCACCACAACCTCACACCAACATTAGTAGGTAGAAGGGGAGATGGACGTGAATTTGTTTAGGATGAAGTCGTAGGGCACTGGTATGTCACAACATGCACCCAGTCTATCCCTAAACCACCCTACTTCCAAGAAAAAGGTAGTTTAACGTAACACCTCAGGGAGCAGACATTGCCCTCAAGTTTAATTATTACTAAGCATTAAGCCAAATCCACACACCCAACTAGACAAGAAGTAAGATCCCATCGATGGAAAAGTTTCCAAGTTCAAACCGGGCAAGAGGGACCTGAAAGAAGCAGCTCAAGGCGAGATGCATGCTTCAAAATGCTACTAGCGTACCACAGATGCTCCACATGAGGCACCCACAAGCACACAACATTCTATGGGTGGGGAGAAGAGCACCATGAAAGTGCATCCTAGAGGAGAATGACACTTAAAAGACTCATTGCAATTGGTTCCAACCAAGGATTGATGTGAGTTTTCACATGAAACTGCCTTGACCTCTACCCTTCCTGCACGAATAGACCCTGGCTACATTTGGTGGCCATCTCCATCAATACCAATATAGAGAACATTGATGCAACATGAGGATAACTAGAGACGCCTCCGCTAGGCTAGATCTAGCCTCCAGATTTAGGACAAACATTGGTGGCACAACTCACGCTAAGCTAAGCAGGCCTGAGATTGACCAAACACATGCAGCTTTTGACATTCTGCTTGTGTTGAGATAGAGCACACATGCATAAAATGCATTGCCAAAGACATTCGTCGGGAAGCTATTGTTGCACCTCCATGTTACCCACACGTATCTGAGCAGCGGCATCCAACAAATGGTGGAGGGGGGAGATCACCGCACCCACTATAGCCATGGTCATGGCATGGACGGGCAGTTGGTGAGGGAGACCATTTTTTTACTTAGGACAACAACCTAATATTTGGATAAGGATACTTTATAGTGTAGTATTCATGAAATAAATTTAACATGATAATTAAGATACCTCCGCAAAGCAAACTCTTCATGCCATATATTTACTTTATCTTTTAATATCACTGCAAAACATCTATGGAAAGAATTCCGATTTATCTTGAACATGTGTTCTTGCTAATGGTATATTTACAAGCTTGCTCCAAATTAAAATGTAAGGCCTACATTATGGCTCATCGGCATTCATGGGACTAGTTGTAAGAAGGGGAACGCGACACCAAGTTCTTCCATGCTCGGGCTGTTGCCCACAAGCGGGCCAATAGAATCCAGTGATTGGTCTGTGATGATGGGTCTTTTGTGACACTAGAGGGGAGATTAAACGTATGGTGCAACAATTCTATGAGAAAGTTCTCACTTCTGAACCTTGTGATGTGATACGTCTCCAACGTATCTACAATTTTGATTGTTCCATGCTATTATATTATCCATCTTGGATGTTTTATATGCATAATTATGATTTTATATTATTTTTGGGACTAACCTATTAACCTAGTGCCAAGTGCCAGTTGCTATTTTCCCTTATTGTTGCCTTTACAGAAAATCAATACCAAACGGAGTCCAAACAGAATGAAACTTTTTGAAGATTTTTCTTGGACCACAGGACACCCTAGAAGCTTCGAAAGGAGGCCAGATGGGCCACGAGGTGACGACAAACTCGTAGGGCGCACTCTAGGGGTGCGCACCCCAAGCTTGTGGGTCCCCCATGGCTCCTCTAACCCTAATTCTTCTTCTATAAATACCCAAATATTATCCATAGACCAGAGGGCACACCAAAAGTACTTTTTCACCGCCACAAGTTTCTGTTCTCGAGATATCCCATCTGGAGGCCTTTTCGGTATTATGCTGGAGGGGGATTCGACCATAGAGGGCTTCTACATCAACTTTGTTGCCCTTCCTATGTGAGTAGTTTACCACAGAGCTATGGTCCATAGCTAGTAGCTACATGGCTTCTTCTCTCTCTTTGATGTTCAATAAAATATTCTCCTCGATGTTCTTGGAGATCTATTTGATGTAATCTTCTTTTGCGGTGCGTTTGTTGAGATCCGATGAATTGTGGTTTTATAACCAGATTATCTATGAATATCATTTGAGTCTTCTCTGAACTCTTTTATGCATTATTAAGATAGCTTTATATTTCTCTCTAATCTATTGATTTGGTTTGGCCAACTAGATTGATTTTTCTTGTAATGGGAGAGGTGCTTTGTAATGGGTTCAATCATGCGGTGCTTATTCCTAGTGACAGAAAGGGACATGACATGTATTTGTATTGTTGCCATTAAGGATAAAAAGATGGGGTTTGCTCATATTGATTGTATCTATCCCTCTACATCATGTCATCTTGCTTAAGGCGTTACTTCGTTCTTGTTAACTTAATACACTAGATGCATGCTGGATAGCGGTCGATGTGTGGAGTAATAGTAGTAGATGCAAGCATGAGTCGGTCTACTTGTCACAGATGTGATGCCTACATTCATGATCATTGCCTTAGATATCGTCATAACTATGCGCTTTTCTATCAATTGCTCAACAGTAATTTGTTTACCAACCACATGCTTTCTTTCAAGAGAGAAGCCTCTACTGAAAACTATGGCCCCTTGGTCTATCTTTTATCATATTATTTTCAGATTTATAAAATCAAAAACACAAAAATACCTTGGTGAAATTTATTTACTTTTATCTTATTTTGCACTTTTACTTGTCTTTTATATCTATCACTATCAGATATCATCCTTGCAAGTAACCATGAAGGGATCGACAACCCCTTTATCGCGTTGGGCGCAAGTATTTATTTGTTTGTGTAGGTGCAACCATTGGTGACTTGTGTGTTCCTCCTACTAGATTGATACCTTGGTTCTCAACTGAGGGAAATACTTATCTTTACTTTGCCGCATCACCCTTTCCTATTCAAGGGAAAAATCAACGCAAGCTCAAGAAGTAGTAGGAAGAATTTATGGCGCCGTTGCGGGGGAGGATCTAGATCAAGTCTACCAAGTACCTATCATAAACTGTCATCTCTTGCATTTACATTATTTTCCATTTGCCTCTCGTTTTCCTCTCCCCATTCCTAAAACGTTCTCAGAAAAATACAAAAATATTTTCCTTTTTATTTGACTCCTTTTCGTTGCCTTTTTGTTTGCTTTTTGTTTGGTTGTCTTGCCATGTGCCTTCTATTTGCTTGCATCTTTGCTTGATAAAAATCTATTGATATGAATCCACTCAAAGTTTTTTACTTGGATCATCTACGATCCATATGTGCTCGTGCTGAAACCCCAACTAGTTTAGTTGAGGGAAAATCATTATATGAGCATGCTCATTTTGTGTGTCACCATTTCTCTAAAAAAGGGGGACTCTTATGGAATCAAATAAATTGTTTGCTCTGCCATGCTTGGAATCTGTGTGAAATTTATGATTTTACTTGTTGCTTGGAGAACCCTAAAAAACAGCTTCCCTACCTATGTGAGTTTAATGATAATGAAATCCTATCTTCTTATGCCAAGGGTGTTTATAGTTACTATTATATCGAACAAATTGAAGAATTTGTTGCTTTTAAGGATGCTTATGAAGTTTCTTCTTTGATTAAAAAGTATGATATTACCCTCTACGAATCTGAAAATTTTGACATACTTAAATATTGCAATGAAAACTATGCTTCTAATGCCTATGTTAAAGAATTTATTGAGAGAATGTCCACTCCTTTGGGAGAAAATAATGATATGCATGAATCTATAGATAATTATGATTTTGTTGATTTGATTGAAATATCCCTCCTTGGTGAACATGATGCTTGCGATTCTTATGGCCATGATGCCAATATTAATTATACATATGGAGATGCACATGCTATAGTCCCTTATGTTAAACATGAAATTATTGCCATCGCATCCACACTTGATAGCTCCTCAAATGAAAATCATGATTGCAATGATGTTATTAGAAATTCTACTAATGACAATTGTGCTAATAATATGTAAAACCCCAAGCTTGGGGATGCTAATTTTGATATGTCCACTACTTATTGCATTGATCATGATTGGGGTGATTCTTCTTATGATCTTGAAAATTTATTTAAACCTCATAATGAATACATTTGCAATAATGTTGAAAGTGGGTTTGGAAGTGTTCCAACTTTAGGTAATAATGATCCCACTACTTTGGAGAATGATCAATCTTATGATTTTTTTTGATAAAAGTGGGCTTGGAGAGGTCATGACTTTATTTGATGATAATCCCACTATTTTGGAAGAGTGTCAACTTTGCATGCCTGTGGATCATGTAGAGAATATGTTATGTGATAGCTATATTCTTGACTTTGATTATGATCCTACATGTAATTATTATCAGAGAGGAAAATATGGTTGTAGAAATTTTCATATTACTAAATTACCTCTCGTTAGTGGATTGTCAATGTTTTATTCCTCTCCTTTGCATATGCTAGATATTTATTGTCTTGACAATTTGTTTGCTTATAAAATTCCTATGCATGGGAAGCATGTTAGACTTAAATTTGTTTCTCAAATGTTTTATGATGCTCTCTTTGTGTTTCAATTATTATCTTTCATGTGAGCATCATCGAAATCTCAATGCCTAGCTAAAAGGTATTAAAGAAAAGCGCTTGTTGGGAGACAACCCAATATTTTTATTTTTTTGTTTTTAAATAAATTTACCATTATACTTCTGTTATGATGGTGATCTTGAGTTTAAATTATTTTTGTGCCTAGTAAGACCTTTCGGATGATTTCCAACATTGTTGATTTGATTCTGTGAGAAAACAGAAACTTTTGCGCATCAGTAACTGAATTGATCTGGTCTATTGAAACATGATAAATTATTATTTTTACACAAGATTGATATACAAATTTCCCACGTTGTCCTAATTTTTTAGAATTTTTGGAATTATAGAAGTTTTGCTAAAGTCCATATTACTACAGACTGTTCTGTTTTTGACAGTTTTTGTTTTCATTGTGTTGTTCGCTTGTTTTGATGAATCTATGGGTCGTATCGGGGGGTATGAACCATGGTGAAGTTAGAATACATTATATATAATGCAAATATAAAATTGGAACGAGTTTACAATAGAAGCTAAAGGTGGTGATTTGCTTTATTATACCAACGGATCTTACGAGTTTTCTGTTGAGTTTTGTGTTGTAAAGTTTTCAAGTTTTGGGTGAGGTTTCGATGAACTACGGAATAAGGAGTGGAAAGAGCCTAAGCTTGGGGACGTCTCCAGCGTATCTATAATTTTTGATTGTTCCATGTTGTTATATTATCATTCTTGGATGTTTTACAATCATTTTATATCATTTTTTGGTACTAACCTATGGACATAGTGCCAAGTGCTAGTTGTTGTTTTCTGCATGTTTTTTACATCACATGAAATCAATATCAAACGGAGTCTAAAGGCAGCGAAACTTTTTGTGGATTTCTTTGGACCAGAAGACATCCAGTGGGCCGTATAACACTAGAAGAAAAAGGGTCTTTTGTCCCGGTTCATAAGGGCCTTTAGTCCTGGTTCTGGAACCGGGACTAAAGGGTCGTTACTAAAGGTCCCCCCTTTCATCCCGGTTCTTATACGAACCAGGACTAAAGGCCCTCCACGTGGCCGCTGCCTGGAGGTCCACCTTTAGTCCTGGTTGGTAACACCAACCGGTACTAAAGGATTTTTTTGATTTTTTTGAATGTTTTTTCCCGATTTTCAAATTTCTGAATTATTTTAACCTCTAATCTTTAATCGCCCCTCATCACTGCTCAATTTAATCTCTAATCACCCATCATCATTCCAAATCATCTAACTTCCCGGACGGTCACCCATCCTCCCACTCCCCCAGCCTGAGCACGCTTAACTTCCGGGTTCTATTCTCCCTCGTTTCCAAGTCCGCACTTGTTGTTTTGCTGACAATAGTAAGATGTCAATCCTATTAACCCTCGGGAGTTTAGCTTGAGCATGAAGTCACACCTTTCACTGTTTGAGTTTAAAACTATTGTTCTAAAAAACAATAATTATTTAGTAACACTAATATTTCTTGAATAAGTAGTTTGACCACAGTTTGACCAGATTTGACCAAAATTCAAAAAAACTGAAATAATTATTTAGTAACACTAATATTCTTGAATAATTATTTAGTAACACTAATACTTCTTAAATAAGTAGTTTGACCATAGTTTGACTAGATTTAACATTTTTTTAAACTGAAATTTGGGCATAACTTTTTTTCCTTTTAGAATTTGAGGATTCTACAAATTTGCAAACGAGCCGTAGGCCGTCAAAATCGGATGCGGATTTTCGTGCTGAACATTTTGATATATTATACGTTTTTTCTGACATCATATGCAAAAGTTATAGCCGTTTTACATTTTCCCTACACTTTTTGAAAACATGTCCAAATTTAAGTTTTTAAATTTTCCTAACTAGTACATGTAGTAACATAACTACATCTCGAAGGATTTTAACTTTTGAAGTTTTTATCATTTTCTTTTACTTTTTACAAAACTGAAAAGGCGATACACAGGGGGTAGGATTTGAAAATTGCACCATTAGTACCGGTTCGTGGCACGAACTGGTACTAATGCCTCAACCCCATTAGTACTGGTTCGTGGCACGAACCGGTACTAATGGGAATCGCACCCTTTAGTCCCGATTCGTGGCACCAACCGGGACTAAAGGTCCCATTTGAACCGGGAGTAATGCCTGTACGGTGCCCTAGCCGCTCAAACCAGGACTAATGCCCACATTAGTCCCGGTTCGTAATGCAACCGGTACTAATGCTCTTTTCTGGCCGAACCAAAGCCCCTTTTTCTACTAGTGTAAGCACCTGGGGGGTTGCTCCGAGGGGGGCACAACCCACATGGGCGCGCCTGGAGGCCCAGGAACGCCCTAGTGGGTTGTGTCCACCTCGGTTGCCTCCCGAACAGCCTCTTTACTCTATAAATACCCCCAGTTTTCCAGAAACCCTAGGGGAGTCGACGAAAATAAATTCCATCCACCACAAGTTCTAGAAACCACCAGATCCAATCTAGACACCATCACGGAGGGGTTCATCATGTCCATTGGCGCCTCTCTGATGATGCGTGAGTAGTTCTTTGTAGACCTTCGTGTCCGTAGTTAGTAGCTAGGTGGCTTCCTCTCTCTTGTTTGATTTTGAATACAATGGTCTCTTGGAGATCCATATGATGTAACTCTTTTTGCGGTGTGTTTCTTGGGATCCGATGAACTTTGAGTTTATGATCAGATCTATCTCTTTTTATCCATGAAAGTTATTTGAGTCTTCTTTGGTCTCTTATATGCAAGATTGCTTATAGCCTCGTATTTCTTCTCTGATATTTGGGTTTTTTTGGCCAACTTGATCTATTTATCTTGCAATGGGAAGAGGTGCTTTGTGATGGGTTCGATCTTACGTTGCTTGATCCCACTAACAGAAGTGGAGCCGACACGTATGTATCGTTGCTATTAAGGATACCAAGATGGGGTCTATTTCTACATAAATAGATCTTGTCTACATTATGTCATCGTTCTTATTGCATTACTCTGTTTCTACATGAACTTAATACACTAGATGCATGCTGGATAGCGGTCGATGTGTGGAGTAATAGTAGTAGATGCAGGCAGGAGTCGGTCTACTAATCATGGACGTGATGCCTATATAATGATCATTGCCTGGATATCGTCATGATTATTTGAAGTTCTATCAATTTCCCAACAGTAATTTGTTCACCCGTTGTTTAGTATTTTTCTCGAGAGAAGCCACTAGTGAAACCTACGGCCCCCGGGTCTCTTCTTTATTATATTTACCTTTGCGATCTATTTTCCTTTGCTTTTATTTTCAGATCTATTAAACCAAAAATAAAAAAATACCTTGCCACACTTTATTTTATTTGGCGTTCGATTTATCAACTTATTACAACTTGCTCACGTCCGTTTGCCAATTTCTGGCGCCGTTGCCCAAAAGGGATTGACAACCCCTTTAATACGTCAGGTTGCGAGTATTTGTTATTTGTGTGCAGGTGCCGTTCACGTAGTGTTGTGTGGTTCTCCTACTGGTTCGATAACCTTGGTCTCATCACTGAGGGAAATACCTAATGTTGCTATGCTACATCATCCCTTCCTCTTTGGGGAAATACCGACGTAGTTCTAGCAGACATCAGGATGCCATGACACCCCAAGGTAATATTCAAGGAAAACAAATCATCTAAGCTTGGGGATGCCCCGAAAGGCATCCCCTCTTTTGTCTATGATCCACCAATAAATTACTTGAGGCTATATTTTTATTCCACACATGATATGTGTTTTGCTTAGAGAGTCTTGTATTATATGAGTTTTTGCTTTATTTGGTTTTTATTTTGCCACAATCATCCTTGCTGGACACACCTTTTGAGAGAGACATACATTAAATGTGAATTTGTTAGAATACTCTATGTGATTCACTTTTATTTTTTGAGCTAGGTAGTTGCTCTAGTGCTTCACTTATATCTTTTAGAGCACGGCGGTAGTTATATTTTAAAGAAATTGATGGAATCTCATGCTTCACTTATATTATTTTGAGAGTATTATAAATAGTATGGCAATTTTCTTGGGTTATGAATTTATTCCTAATATGATGGGTATTCAAGAGGGTTATAATAAAAAATTCATGAAGATCATTGACTATATGAGAAGCTTGATTCCTTGCATCTGTTTTGAGACATAAAGATGGTGATATTAGAGTCATGCTAGTAAGTTATTGTGGTTTAGTAAGAACATTTATGTTAAGGTTTGTGATTCCCGAAGCATACATGTATGGTCTCTCATTATGCTATGATATTGGAGCATGATTTATTATTGATTGTCTTCCTTATGAGTGGCGGTCGGGGATGAGCGACGATCTTTTCCTAACAATCTATCCCCCTAGGAGCATGTGTAGTAGTACTTTGCTTCGAGGGCTAATAAATTTTGCAATAAGTATGTGAGTTCATTATGACTAATGTGAGTCCATTGATTATACTCACTCTCACCTTTTCGCATTTTGCCAGCCTCTTTGGTACCATGCATTACCCCTTTCTCACCTTGAGTTCTGGTGCAAACTTCGCCGGTGCATCCAAACTCCGTGATATGATACGCTCTATCACACATAAGCCACCTTGTATCTTCCTCAAAACAACCACCATACCTACCTATTATGGCATTTCGATAGCTATTCCGAGATATATTGCCATGCAACTTCCACCCTTACATTTTATTATTACACATACCATCATTGTCATATTGCTTTGCATGATCATATAGTTGACATAGTATTTGTGGCTTGGCCACTGTTCATACTTTTTTATACATGTCACACTAGATCATTGCACATCCCGGTACACCACTGGAGGCATTCATATAGAGTCATATTTTTGTTCTAGTATCAAGTTGTAATTCTTGAGTTGTAAGTAAAGAAAAGTGTGATGATCATCATTATTAGAACATTGTCCCATGTGAGGAAAGGATGATGGAGACTATGATTCCCCCACAAGTGGGGATGAGACTCTGGATGAAAAAAAGAGGCCAAAGAGCCCAATGAAAAAAGGAAAAAAATATAAAAAAATGAGAGAAAAAGAGAGAAGGGACAATGTGACTATCCTTTTCCACACTTGTGCTTCAAAGTAGCACCATGTTCTTCATGCTAGAGAGTCTCCTATTTTGTCACTTTCATATATTACTAGTGGAAAATTTTCATTATAGAACTTGGCTTGTATATTCCAATTATGGGCTTCCTCAAATGCCCGAGGTCTTCATGAGCAAGCAAGCTGGATGCACACCCACTTAGTTTTCTTTTGAGCTTTCATACACTTATAGCTCTAATGCATTCGTTGCATGGCAATCCCTACTCCTTGCATTGATATCAATTGATGGGCATCTCTATAGCCCATTGGTTAGCCTCGTCAATCTGAGACTTTCTCCTTTTTTGTCTTCTCCACACA
Source organism: Triticum dicoccoides (assembly GCF_002162155.2). Lineage (NCBI taxonomy): Eukaryota > Viridiplantae > Streptophyta > Magnoliopsida > Poales > Poaceae > Triticum > Triticum dicoccoides. The sequence goes on from NC_041386.1 coordinate 20,349,960, forward strand.
ACCTCCAACATTATATTCTATTCCACCCATAGTGCTATATCAATGGCTCACGCACATGTATTGTGTGGGAGTTGAAAGAGCTGAAGCGCATTAAAAAGTATGAAACAATTGCTTGGCTTGTCATCGGGTTTGTGCATGATAAATACTTTGTGTTAAGAAGATGGAGCATGACAAGACTATATGATTTTGTAGGGATAACTTTCTTTAGCCATGATATTTTGAAAAGACATGATTTCTTTTTAGTATGCTCGAAGTATTATTATTTTTATGTCAATATTAAACTTTTGTTTTGAATCTTAAGGATCTGAATATTCATGCCACATAAAGAAAGATTACATGATAAACATGTTAGGTAGCATTCCACATCAAAAATTCTGTTTTTATCATTTACTACTCGAGGACGAGTAGGAATTAAGCTTGGGGATACTTGATCCGTCTCCAATGTATCTATAATCTTTTATTGTTCCATGCTCTTATATTATCCATCTTGGATATTTTATATGCATTATTATGCTATTTTATATCATTTTTGGGATTAACCTATTAGCCTAGAGCCAAGTGCTAGTTGCCATTTTTTCCCTTGCTTTTGCCTTTACAGAAAATCAATATCAAATGGAGTCCAAATAGAATGAAACTTTTTGATGATTTTTCTTGGACCATAAGACACCCTAGAAGCTTCGGGAGGAGGCCGGATGGGTCACAAGACGACGATAAGCTCGTAGGGCGCGCCCTAGGGGCGTGCCTCAAGC
>NC_041386.1:20351122-20376762 GCF_002162155.2 Triticum dicoccoides
CCCGTGGCTCCTCTAACCCTAATTCTTCTTCTACACATACCCAAATATTCCCCGTAGACCAGAGGGCACACCAAAAATACTTTTTTGTCACCGCAAGTTTCTGTTCTTGAGAGATCCTATCTGGAGGCCTTTTCCGGTACTCTGCCAGAGGGGGTTCGACCACGGAAGGCTTCTACATCAACCTTGTTGCCCTTCCGATGATGTGTGAGTAGTTTACCACAGAACTACGGGTCCATAGCTAGTAGCTAGATGGCTTCTTCTCTCTCTTTAATCTTCAATACAATGTTCTCCTCGATGTTCTTGGAGATCTATTCGATGTAATCATCTTTTGCGGTGTGTTTATTGAGATCCGATGAACTGTGGGTTTATGATCAGATTATCTATGAATATTATTTGAGTCTTCTCTCAACTCTTTTATTCATGATTAAGATAGCTTTGTATTTTTCTCCGGTCTATTGATATGGTTTGGCCAACTAGATTGATTTTTCTTGCAATGGGAGAGGTGCTTTGTAATGGGTTCAGTCTTGCGGTGCTTATTCCCAGTGATAGAAAGGGACATGACATGTATTTGTATTATTGCCATGAAGGATAAAAAGATGGGGTTTGTTCATATTGATTGGACCTATCCCCCTACATCATGTCATCATGCTTAAGGCGCTACTTCGTTCTTGTTAACTTAATACACTATATGCATGATGGATAGCGCTCCATGTGTGGAGTAATAGTAGTAGATGCAGACAGGAGTCGGTCTACTTGTCACGGACGTGATGACTATATTCATTACCATTTCCTTAGATATCTTCATAACTATGCGCTTTTCTATCAATTGCTCAACAGTAATTTGTTTACCCACTGTATACTTTCTTTCAAGAGAGAAGCCTCTAGTGAAAACTATGGCCCTGGGTCTATCTTTTATCATATTATTTTCATGTCTATAAAATCAAAAACACAAAAATACCTTGTTGCAACTTATTTACTTTTATCTTATTTTGCACTTTTACTTATCTTTTATATCTATCACTATCAGATCTCATCCTTGCAAGTAACCATGAAGCGATTGACAACCCCTTTACCACGTTGGGTGCAAGCATTTGTTTGTGTAGGTGCATCCATTGGTGACTTGTGTGCTCCTGCTAATGGATTGATACCTTGGTTCTCAACTGAGGAAAATACTTATCTCTACTTTGCTGCATCACCCTTTCCTCTTCAAGGGAAAAACCAATTTAAGCTCAAGAAGTAGCTTTATGTCGTTGATGCATTTCTTGATGCTATCCATCAAAAAGTTTCTCCTGAGATGAATGAGGATTTAAGCAGCCCTACACTAACAAGGAAATTAAGGTTTCTCGGTTGCAGATGGGGCCTACAAAGGCTCCGGGACCTGGTGGTTTTCCGGCCTTCTTCTACCAGAATCATTGGGACTTCTTAGGAAAGGAGATTTTTCATGTTGTGAGATGCTTTTTGGAAGGAAGTTCAAATTCAGAGGGTTTTTTGTGACTCCGTGATCTTATACCTAAAGTCACAAGGTCCAAGCACCTCAAGAACTTCCATCCAATTAGTCTATGATATGTTCTTTACAATATTTCTTCTAAGGTTTTGGCCAACCATTTGAAGTTATTGTTGCATGTTGTCAGCTCTGAGTTTCAAAGTGCCTTCGTGCCCAGAAGATTGATCACTAACAACTCTATCATTGCCTTTGAATCTCTACATGTACACTATCAAAAAACAGTGAGTTAAACAACCTTTCTTTGCCTTGAAGATTGATATGATGAAAGCTTACGACCGAGTTGAGTGGAGTTATCTTCATGGCTGTCTCTCTAGACTTGGTTTTAACCATACTTGGATCAACTCCGTGATGAGGTGTGCTACCAATTTCCGATATGTTGTCAGCGTTAATGGTGAGCTTACTACACTTGTGGTTCCATCGAGCGGGATACGTCGGGGTGATCCCATCAGCCCCTATATGTTTCTGCTCTGCACTGAAGGACTGCCTAGTCTGTTACTTTGAAAGGAGAGTTTTGGCGAGCTACATGGCATTTGTAATGGTCACTCCGGTCCCTCCTATCTCACATCTCCTGTTTATCGATGACAATATCTTATTTGCAAGATATGATGCACGTAGTGTGGTGGCTTTGGAGCCCACTCCCGACCTATATTGCTCTGGTTCTGGCCAGTTAATAAAAAAGGACAAGTCTTATTTGCTCTTTGGTCATGGTTGTTTGAAGAGTGTTAAACCAAGAGTGGAAGCTATTCTGGGAATCTCTAATGAAGTTTTCAGTGACACATACCTCGGTATGCCTACCGAGGTGGGTAAATCCCCTACTAGTATCTTCAAGTTCTTATCGGATAGGGCTTGGTGATGTGTTCATGAATGGTCTAATCGCCCAGTCTCAAGAGCGGAGAAAGAAACATTGCTAAATCTGTCATTCAGGTGATACTGGCTTTCATCATGAGCTGCTTTGAACTCCCAAAGGGTACTAGTGGACAGTTTAGACAAATTATTGCGGATGAGTGGTGGGGCAGATGGGAAAAAGAAGATACACTGGAGATCATGGGACTGGCTCTCAACTCCCAAGTCATTTGGCAGGATGGGTTTTCGAGATATCTTCAATATGGCCATGTTGGGCAAACAAAGCTGGAGATCACTTACTGATCCAAACTACTTGTGTGATCGTGTTTTAAAAGGATGGTATTTTCCGCACACAAATTTTTGGAATGCACCGGCCCCGAGGTTGGCTACTACCACTTGGTGCAACATTCTTGCTACCTGGGACATGCCGAAGAAAGGAGTTCAATGGGGGATTGGGGACGGCAATCACGTCCACATTCTCTCTGACCACTCGATTCCATTATCTTCGCCAAGTGTCGTTAAAAACCCTTCTGATCGGCTCAAGGCCAAACTCACTAGGGGGCTTCTTGATTGTATTCGAATCATAGCTTAACCCCTTTTGGGTCCAAGTTGGATCGTATTCGAATCAGGGTCGTTAAAAACCTCTCAAGGTCATTTGGGGGATTCCTGTTCAAACATAGGTCGTATTCGAACCAAAGAGAACATAGATGTCGGTGCTGCAACGCCCCGAGACCAATGTGCCAGGTGTCTTCCTTTTATCCGCTGTTGTTGCCATGTCATTTGCTTGCGTGTTGCATCTTATCATGAAATCATGTGCATGGCATCATCATGTTTTAAAACTTGCATCCATCCCGGCCTCCTTGCTCTCTCCGTTGTCCGCCCAGACACACTTGAACGCGCCCGCGGCACATCCGAAATATTATTTTATAAGTGGCCGGAAAATGTTCTTGGAATGGGATGAGAGTTGATGTGTGGTCTTATTATAGTGTAGATACACCGCCTATCAAATTTCATCGCGTTCGGAGTCTGTTTGTTAGCCCTACCGTTAAATATAGCGGCAATAGTAGCCGGTCTAACGTCAGACGTTTTCAGTCTTTGGAAATAGTCACCGAGCCTCCCTCTCTTCTCTTCTCTCAGCTCGAGACCGTCTACACAGCCCACTACCTACCGCCAGACCTAAACTAGGCTCTCTCCTCAGTCCGCTATCAACCACCAGGCCCCGAAACCCTCTCTGCACAGTGCATCGAATCTCTCGCGCGCGTCCAAAAGTTGTCCCGAACCCGACCCGGACTGCCGCCACCATTGTGTCCGGATCATCCCCAAACATCTACAAAGCGTCTCCATTTTCTTATATGGGCTCCCTAGCCTATTTATTCTCGACCGCCCGATTACGATCGGAGTGTCCTTCTGGCCCCTAATCAGCCACCTACTGTATATATAATGTCCAACCCTAAAAACTAGGAGAGATGTCCCATCTTTTCCTCCTTGCCGCCGCCACTCTCTCGCTTTTCCCTCGGGATCTCCCCCTCGATCCAAAATCCCCAATCATAAACTCCCCTCGTTCCCCACCTACCACAGCCAGATGCCCGATCCAAAAATCCGGCCAGGTCGATCCATCCGGAGCTTCCCTGCCTCCTGTGTCCTCCCGTCCCCGAGCACGCAACCACCGGAGAGCTCCGGTGAGCAACAGACCAGCCGCGTCGCCGCCCCGAGCCACTTCCACGCCATCTCTCATCGCGCCGACCAGCAGCAAGGAGCCAGCCATCGCCATGGGAACCAAGCCCCGAGTACATCTCCGCCCTGCGCCAAGTCCCTGTCTCCTGTGCTTCGAGCTCCATCCGACGAGCCGCGACGAAGCCGTCTCCTCCCGAACTGCCATGGCGCCCGAGACCTCCTTGCAGCACCTCCTCGCCGACCCGCCTGGAGCGCCAAGTCCGCTGGCCTACCTCCACTTCGATCCGGCAGGGAATGAGAGCCCGACGACCTCCATGCCCGGATCCGCCGTCGTCCTGCCGTTCCCTTTCGACGACGGAGCTCCCCGCTGCCAAGTCCAGGACCCTTGCCGCCGTCTTCTACAACCCCTGCTGCTGTTGCTTTTTTTCAGAGAAGAGGGCAGTAGCGCCTCGTCACGCTCCTTCGTTGACCGCACTCGGTCTCGCCGGGGCCACCCCTCCCGGTCTCCTCTTCATGGCCCAGACGCAAGCCGGCCTGCCTGTGTCCCTCACCACCGACCGGGCCAAGGCCCATGTGTGAGCCGCCCCCTCTCCTTTTGCTCTGTTGACCCATGTGCAGTTTCGGTCCATAGCCTTTTTTTTCCAGATCTGCGATTTAACGATTTTTCCAGAGACTACCAGTTTTGCAGAAAAACCCTCTAACTTCATGCATATAATTACTCATGAACCATGCATCCATTTAAAACATGTCATATATGAAACTTTCTTAGAATTTCATCTAGTTTAATAATATGCAATTTTCTTGCCATGTCAAAATGTTTAAAATGATGTTTGCATTAATTTGCTCTTATGCCATGCTAAAATGTTTGAATTCATAACTAAATAACCGTAACTCGGAATTTAATAAACTTTATATGTAAATGGGGTAGAAAAATGCCTAGTTCAACATGGTGTACTTGCTTTGCATGTTTAACAACTCTAAAATAAGGTTTTGGGCAGAACAGTACCAAACTTAATATATGCATATGGGGATTTACCGGAATTGTTGTTCGTTGTTTCCGGCCTCATTTAAACTTGCCTAGATAGGTAGTTTTCATTTTCTTCACCCTCTTGCCATGTTTAACAACATTTAATATTTTTGGGTACATAAACAAGATCGAACTAAATAAGTCACGTGGTGTTTCGTCAATATGCAACTCCGTTGCATAATGGGCTCCACTTAATTTGTAGTTTTGTTTGTGCATTTTGCCATGCCATGTTTCATTAAACCGGGCATGCATCATACTTGATTGTGCATCATGCCATGCTTATGTGGTGGTTGTTTACCATGTTGTTTGCTTTCTTTCCGGTGTTGCTTCTTTGGGTTGGTTCTGATAACGTCGCATTTGTGAGGATCCGTTCGACTACGTCCGTTTGTCTTCTTCATGGACTCATTCTTCTTCCTTGCGGGATTTTAGGCAAGATGACCATACCCTCTAAATCACTTCTATCTTTGCTTGCTTAGTTGCTCGCTCTTTTGCTATGCCTATGCTGCGATACCTACCACTTGCTTATCATGCCTTCCATATTGTTGAACCAAGCCTCTAACCCACCTTGTCCTAGCAAACCGTTGATTGGCTATGTTACCGCTTTGCTCAGCCCCTCTTATAGCGTTGTTAGTTGCAGGTGAAGACTGAAGTTTGTTCCTTGTTGGAACATGGAGATGTTGTTCCTTGTTGGAACATGTTTACTTGTTGGGATATCACAATGTATCTTATTTAATTAATGCATCTATATACTTGGTAAAGGGTGGAAGGCTCGGCCTTATGCCTGGTGTTTTGTTCCACTCTTGCTGCCCTAGTTTCCGTCATATCGGTGTTATGTTCCCGGATTTTGCGTTCCTTACGCGGTTGGGTTATAATGGGAACCCCTTGATAGTTCATTTTGAGTAAAACTCCTCCAGCAAGGCCCAACCTTGGTTTTACCATTCGCCACCTAGCCTTTTCCCTTGGGAGTCGCGCATCCCGAGGGTCATCTTTATTTTAAACCCCCCGGGCTAGTGCTTGTCTAAGTGTTGGTCCAAACTAGAGCCACTTGCGGCGCCACCTCGGGGAAACTTGAGGGCTGGTTTTAGCTGTACGTAGTGTTCATCTGGTGTTGCCCTGAGAATGAGATATGTGCAGCTCCTATCAGGATGTCGGCGCATCGGGCGGTCTTGCTGGACTTGTTTTACCATTGTCAAGGATGTCTTGTAGAACCGGGATACCGAGTCTGATCGGAATGTCTCGGGAGGAGGTCTATTCCTTCATTGACCGTGAGAGCTTGTCATGGGCTAAGTTGGGACATCCCTGCAGGGATTTGAACTTTCGAAAGCCGTGCCCGCGGTTATGGGCAGATGGGAATTTGTTAATGTCCGGTTTTAGAAAACTTAAAGTTTATCTTAATTAAAATGCATCAACCGCGTGTGTAACCGTGATGGTTTATTCTCGGCGGAGTCCGGGAAGTGAACACGGTGTTGGAGTAATGTTTGACGTAGGTTGTTTTAGGATCACTTCTTGATCATAGTTGTTTGACCGTGATTTTGCCTTCTCTTCTCACTCTCATTTGCGTATGTTAGCCTCCATATATGCTAGTCGCTTGCTGCAGCTCCACATCATACCTTTGCCTTACCTATAAGCTTAAATAGTCTTGATCGCGAGGGTGCGAGATTGCTGAGTCCCCATGGCTCATAGATACTTCCAAAACCAGCTTGCAGGTGCCGATGAGGCCGTGCAGATGACGCAACCAAGCTCAGGAGGAGCTCGATGAAGACCTTGTCCTTTATGTTGTTTCGTTCTAGTCGATCAGTAGTGGAGCCCAGTTGGGGTCGATCGGGGACCTTGTCGCATTTGGGGTTCTTCTTAAATTTGGTTCCGTAGTCGGACCTTGATTGTATCAGGTCGCTGTAATGCTTTATTCATGTAATTGTGTGAAGTGGCGATTGGAAGCCAACTATATATCTTTTTCCCCTATTGTATTACTTGGGTTGTGTGAAGATTACCTCACTTGCGACATTGCTTTCAATGCGGTTATGCCTCTAAGTCGTGCTTCGACACGTGGGAGATATAGCCGCATCGAGGGCGTTACAACTTGGTATCAGAGCCTTCCCCGACCTTAGGAGCCCCATTGCTTGATCGTTTTAGCGGCTGAGTTGAGTCTAGAAAAATGTTTTGAGTCATTTAGGAATTATATATCAGAGAGTTTAGCAATTCTTTTTACTTCCCAGCCTCCTCATCGCTCTGGTAAGGCATCCTGACGTAGAGTTTTGACTCTTCTCTTCTCAAATTTCACAAAAAAAATTTAGGATCACGCGGTTATCTTGGAATCATTCCGATGGTTTTATGACGAGAACATTGTCTTGGTGCCTCCTGTCAGGGGTTTTGTGGAAGTGTCCCGGGGAGTTGAGCTCTGAGGTGTTGTCGTCATAATTTTATCGTTGCAGTTCTGGAATACCTGAGTTTAGTACGTCGACATCGAAAATCTCTTTTATGCAGTTCGTTGGTGAGATAACCTCGACGCCACCCAGTACTAGGGCGGGAGTTCGGGAGTATTGCCATAACTTTTATAACGGATGCTTTTCGAAGGTTGAGGTAGACGATTTCCGAAGGTTTCTTGGTTATGTGTTGAAGGATGGATACAGCTGGATGTAGGATTTGCTAGTTTTGGGTGAGATATTATGCTTCCCTGTATCCCCAACACCTGATTGCATAACCGGAAAGGTTCGGGAGTTTCATAAGTGGGAATTCAAGTAGCTCTTAGGATATCTTTCCGACAGATGTATGATATGAAATTGGGGTTCGACGTCTAGTGGTCCGCCTATTCACAGTTGGTTTTATAGTGGTCTCGTTGTGTCTTAAAGAGTCCTTGGCTATGCTGACTCGGGGACGCTTCGTATGTCATGTGCACTACCTTGTACATGATGGTGCTGGACGATCGAGCCCGTGTAGGCCCCACCACGAAAACGTCGGGCGAAATCTCTATCATATGTTTGTTCCGGCTTATTCTGCAAGCCAATCCTTTGTTTTTTGTTTTGAGTTGTGGTATTCGAGTTGCTTTGAAGTCAAATGTTGATTCCATACCTTTCCTAAACGGTGTTCTCATATTTCTATGTGGATACTAATCCTTCTTGATCATCGAGATTGTCATGTCAATTCTTTTTCAACCGGCGTGTTTTCTCTTCAAGTGGATCCGATCATTTTAACATCCGCAAGGTCAATTCTAAGTTTCTCAACGGTGGTTGTTGCATCCTTCCCAAGTTGCCTTTGTTTTTCCCGCCCTCCCTCCCTTTCTTTTCTCCGAGGACTCATATATCTCAATCAAGTATCATTTTTTTGATGTGAAGTCTCTCCATTCTTTTTCCTTCATGTTTTTACCCGGTGATTCTCAGGAAGATTGTATCGAAGCTTCAAGTTCAATATTCTCCATTCTCTTCGTCTCTGGTAGATTCAATTCAAGCTTTTGGTGTTGATCATATTCTTTCCTCGTTTCAAATACCTTCTCATACCGGTGCACCTCATAATAATTCACTTCTCGCTATTCTTTTGTTCCGGAGTGCTGAAGATATCTCAGAAGATTCGTATTTTCATTCCTAATTCGTTCAAGATATCTCGAGGTTGTTATCTCATTCTAGCCATTTAATTCAACCGGTGCATTCTCTCCTTTAAATTGTTCTACGGTGTATCTTTTGAGTGGGCCCTAACCCACAGGTCTTTTCCCAGGATCTTACCTGACTCTTCTTATTTTCCCGGAGCTATCCAAATTTCTTTTCAAAGTGTGATGTAAGAATGAATTTTCATCAGTCAGAGGGTTTCTCCAAGATCTTTCAAATTCTTTTCATCGTTGGCTCAACCTTTACATTCTTCATTCCGGAGTGCCTTAATAATTCATAGTGGTGTTTCTCGTCATCATTCTCAGAATTGGAGACCGAAGAAGATTTTTCCTCTAAATCTTGCTCCTTTCTCTTCAAGATTCATGGCTCTAGCTTTGTGCCATCCTCTCATAATTGTTTTTGATTGTGGGAATTCTTTTACCTATCCGGAGCAATTCAAGAGTCTTCTCAATTTGTTACCCGAAGTCCATCAATTCAGGTTTATTCATTCTCAGCTGTCAGTTATCATTCTCCTATATTACCGGTGCATCTTTCAAGTATTCTCTAATTAGTTCATGATCTCTTCGTTCACTTGTATCTAAATTCTCTCAAACATCTTCGTTCATTTGCTAATTCTTCCCGGTGCTTCGATATCTTTCCTTTGATCGTTCCAAATTCTTACGGTGGTCTGCTCAAGATTCTCTTCCATGGTGATCATATCAATTCATTCGTTGTTTCAATCCTACTGGTGTTTCGCTGAAGACCTTATCAAGTTATCGATATCTCTCTTAATCCTTGCTACGAGAATAAGTAGTGTGCCAAATCCATCGTTTGTCATCAATTTAATTGGTGAAGGATAAGCATAGCGTAATTCTTATTTTTGTTCATCCAAGTGTTTAATTCCTTATTCCGGAGGTTCATCAAATTCTCGATTGCAATTGTGTTAGCTTTTCCTTTACCGGAGTTCCAAGCTCTTTCAATTATATCATTTCAAAGCTTCATTTAATCATTGCAAGGTTTCTCCTGGAGTTCTTTTCAATTTTACCCTTCCTTTTCATCATCCTTTTGTCACCGGAGTTCTTCATGGATGTTTTACACGATGGTTCATCAAGGATTTAATTCCTTCTCGAAGAGTTCATCAAGATTCTTTCCAAAGGATAGTTCATGGTTCATGATTCACATGTTGTTAAGAATGAGGTATTTTAAATCCATCAACCTCTTCATTGGAGTTATCTTGGGTTATATTTCACCTAAAACTTTCCCTAAGGATTGTTGCTAATTATGGTGCTTATAAATGATCCAAGTTCTTCATTTATCCTCCCGGTGAAATAGTTTCTCGTCTCCTTGTGGATATCAATCCAATCTATCGTTTCCATCAGTAGCAGAATTTCACCTCATAGCCTTGAGATGTTTTCCATAAGTCCACTACAACCTTGTTCTTTTCATTGTTGGTTTTCCAACAACTCCGTCCGAACCTTCTCCTAAAGATGCTTTTGCAAGCTCATTTAAGGTAGAAGATCTTGTTTCCCTTTGTTCATTCCATTCCATTCTTACTTTTGTTCCGGAGGCATTGTGATGTTGCTCTCTTCAACCCATCTTCTTGTTGGGTCAGGATCGTGTTCTTTTCTTGGTTTATCCATTTAACCGGAGTGTTGTGTCCTTTTGCTCAAGCTCTTTCATTTTATCAAGTCTTTCATCTCTTTTCAACCGAAGTGCTAACCGAATCGGTTCTTTCTTATTCCTCTTTCTTAACGGAGTGCTTTCAACTTTGTTCCTCTCTGTTGTATTTTTTTCTCGAAATGGTTTAACCTTTTCAAGGTTCTTTGGTTTCACTCATTGGTCAAAGAAGCAACTTAGTTTTACCTCTTCTCTTTCTCTTCCATTTTCCCTCCGATGCCATTCTAGATCTCGGGACGAGATCCTCTCGTAGTGGTGGAGTGTTGTAACGCCCCGAGACCAATGTGCCAGGTGTCTTCCTGTTATTCATTGTTGTTGCCATGTCATTTGCTTGCGTGTTGCATCTTACCATGACATCATGTGCATGGCATCATCATGTTTTAAAACTTGCATCCGTCCCGGCCTCCTTGCTCTCTCCGTTGTCCGCCCAGACACACTTGCACGCGCCCGCGGCACGTCCGAAATATTATTTTATAAGTGGCCGGAAAATGTTCTCGGAATGGGATGAGAGTTGATGTGTGGTCTTATTATAGTGTAGATAGACCGCCTGTCAAATTTCATCGCGTTCGGAGTCTGTTTGTTAGCCCTACCATTAAATATAGCGGCAATAGTAGCCGGTCTAACGTCGGACGTTTTCGGTCTCTAGAAACAGTCGCCGAGCCTCCCTCTCTTCTCTTCTCTCAGCTCGAGACCATCTACACAGCCCACTACCTACCGCCATACCTAACCTAGGCTCTCTCGTCAGTCCGCTATCAACCACCAGGCCCCGAAACCCTCTCTGCACAGTGCATCGAATCTCTCATGCGCGTCCAAAAGTTGTCCCGAACCCGACCCGAACTGTCGCCACTGTTGTGTCCGGATCATCCCCAAACATCTACAAAGCGTCTCCGTTTTCTTATATGGGCTCCCTAGCCTATTTATTCTTGACCGCCCGGTTACGATCGAAGGGTCCTTCTGGCCCCTAATCAGCCACCTACTGTATATATAATGTCCAACCCTAAAAACTAGGAGAGATGTCCCATCTTTTCCTCCTTTCCGCCGCCACTCTCTCGCTTTCCCCGCGGGATCTCCCCCTCAATCCAAAATCCCTAATCAGAAACTCCCCTCGTTCCCCACCTACCACAGCCAGATGCCCGATCCAAAAATCCAGCCAGATCGATCCATCCGCAGCTTCCCTGCCTCCTGTGTCCTCCCGTCCCCGAGCACGCAACCACCGGAGAGCTCCGGTGAGCAACAGACCAGCCGCGTCGCCGCCCCGAGCCACTTCCACGCCATCTCTCATCGTGCCGACCAGCAACAAGGAGCCAGCCATCGCCATGGGAACCAAGCCCCGAGTACATCTCCGCCCTGCGCCAAGTCCCTGTCTCCTGTGCTTCGAGCTCCATCCGACAAGCCGCGACGAAGCCGTCTCCTCCCGAACTGCCATGGTGCCCGAGACCTCCTTGCAGCACCTCCTCGCCGACCCGCCTGGAGCGCCAAGTCCGCTAGCCTGCCTCCACTTTGATCCGGCAGGGAATGAGAGCCCGGCGACCTCCATGCCCGGATCCGCCGCCGTCCTGTCGTTCCCTTTCGACGATGGAGCTCCCCGCTGCCAAGTCCAGGACCCCTGCCGCCGTCTTCTACAACCCCTGCTGCTGTTGCTTTTCTTCAGAGAAGAGGGCAGCAGCGCCTCGTCCCGCTCCTTCGTTGACCGCACTCGGTCTTGCCATGTCAAAATGTTTAAAATGATGTTTGCATTAATTTGCTCCTATGCCATGCTAAAATGTTTGAATTCATAACTAAATAACAGTAACTCAGCATTTAATAAACTTTATATGTAAATGGGGTAGAAAAATGCCTAGTTCAACATGGTGTACTTGCTTTGCATGTTTAACAACTCTAAAATATGGTTTAGGGTAGAACAGTACCAAACCTAATATATGCATATGGGGATTTACCGGAATTGTTGTTCGTTGTTTCCGGCCTCATTTAAACTTGCCTAGATAGGTAGTTTTCATTTGCTTCACCCTCTTGCCATGTTTAACAACATTTAATATTGTTGGGTACATAAACAAGATCGGACTAAATAAGTCACGTGGTGTTTCGTCAATATGCAACTCCGTTGCATAATGAGCTCCACTTAATTTGTAGTTTTGTTTGTGCATTTTGCCATGCCATGTTTCATTAAACCGGACATGCATCATACTTGATTGTGCATCATGCCATGCTTATGTGGTGGTTGTTTAGCATGTTGTTTGCTTTCTTTCCGGTGTTGCTTCTTCGGGTTGGTTCCGATAACGTCGCATTTGTGAGGATCCGTTCGACTACGTCCGTTTGTCTTCTTCATGGACTCGTTCTTCTTCCTTGCGGGATTTCAGGCAAGATGACCATACCCTCGAAATCACTTCTATCTTTGCTTGCTTAGTTGCTCGCTCTTTTGCTATGCCTATGCTGCGATACCTACCACTTGCTTATCATGCCTCCCATATTGTTGAACCAAGCCTCTAACCCACCTTGTCCTAGCAAACCGTTGATTGGCTATGTTACCACTTTGCTCAGCCCCTCTTATAGCGTTGTTAGTTGCAGGTGAAGACTGAAGTTTGTTCCCTGTTGGAACATGGAGATGTTGTTCCTTGTTGGAACTTGTTTACTTGTTGGGATATCACAATATATCTTATTTAATTAATGCATCTATATACTTGGTAAAGAGTGGAAGGCTCGGCCTTATGCCTGGTGTTTTGTTCCACTCTTGCTGCCCTAGTTTCCATCATATCGGTGTTATGTTCCCGGATTTTGCGTTCCTTACGCGGTTGGGTTATAATGGGAACCCCTTGACAGTTCGCTTTGAATAAAACTCCTCCAGCAAGACCAACCTTGGTTTTACCATTCGCCACCTAGCCTTTTCCCTTGGGAGTCGCGCATCCCGAGGGTCATCTTTATTTTAAACCCCCTAGGCCAGTGCTTGTCTAAGTGTTGGTCCAAACTAGAGCCACTTGCGGCGCCACCTCGGGGAAACTTGAGGGCTGGTTTTAGCTGTATGTAGTGTTCATCCGGTGTTGCCCTGAGAACGAGATATGTGCAGCTCCTATCAGGATGTCGGTGCATCGGGCGGTCTTGCTGGACTTGTTTTACCATTGTCAAGGATGTCTTGTAGAACCGGGATACCGAGTCTGATCGGAATGTCTCGGGAGGAGGTCTATTCCTTCGTTGACCGTGAGAGCTTGTCATGGGCTAAGTTGGGACACCCCTGCAGGGATTTGAACATTTGAAAGTCGTGCCCGCGGTTATGGGCAGATGGGAATTTGTTAATGTCCGGTTGTAGAAAACTTAAAGTTTATCTTAATTAAAATGCATCAACCGCGTGTGTAACCGTGATGGTTTATTATCGGCGGAGTCCGGGAAGTGAACACGGTGTTGGAGTAATGTTTGATGTAGGTTGTTTTAGGATCACTTCTTGATCATAGTTGTTCGATCGTGCTTTTGCCTTCTCTTCTCGCTCTCATTTGCGTATGTTAGCCTCCATATATGATAGTCGCTTGCTGCAGCTCCACATCATACCTTTGCCTTACCTATAAGCTTAAATAGTCTTGATCGCGAGGGTGCGAGATTGCTGAGTCCCCGTGGCTCATAGATACTTCCAAAACCAGCTTGCAGGTGCGGATGAGGCCGTGCAGATGACGCAACCAAGCTCAGGAGGAGTTCGATGAAGACCTTGTCCTTTATGTTGTTTCGTTCTAGTCGATCAGTAGTGGAGCCCAGTTGGGGTCGATCAGGGACCTTGGCGCATTTGGGGTTCTTCTTTTAATTTGGTTCCGTAGTCGGACCTTGATTGTATCAGGTTGCTGTAATGCTTTATTCATGTAATTGTGTGAAGTGGGGATTGTAAGCCAACTATGTATCTTTTTCCCCTATTGTATTACTTGGGTTGTGTGAAGATTACATCACTTGCGACATTGCTTTCAATGCGGTTATGCCTCTAAGTCGTGCTTCGACACATGGGAGATATAGCCGCATCGAGGGCGTTACAAGTTGGTATCAGAGCCTTCCCCGACCTTAGGAGCCCCATTGCTTGATCGTTTTAGCGGCCGAGTTGAGTCTAGAAAAATGTTTTGAGTCATTTAGGAATTATATATCGGAGAGTTTAGCAATTCTTTTTACTTCCCAGCCTTCTCATCGCTCTGGTAAGGCATCCTGACGTAGAGTTTTGACTCTTCTCTTCTCAAATTTCACTAAAAAAATTTAGGATCACGCGGTTATCTTGGAATTGTTCCGATGGTTTTATGACGAGAACATTGTCTTGGTGCCTCCTGTCAGGGGTTTTGTGGAAGTGTCCCGGGGAGTTGAGCTCTGAGGTGTTGTCGTCATAATTTTATCGTTGCAGTTCTGGAATACCTGAGTTTAGTATGCCGACATCGAAAATCTCTTTTATGCAGTTCGTTGGTGATATAACCTCGACGCCACCCAGTACTGGGGCGGGAGTTCGGGAGTATTGCCATAACTTGTATAACGGATGCTTTTCGAAGGTTGAGGTAGACGATTTCCGAAGGTTTCTTGGTTATGTGTTGAAGGATGGATACAGCTGGATGTAGGATTTGCTAGTTTTGGGCGAGATATTATGCTTCCCTATATCCCCAACACCTGATTGCATAACCGGAAAGGTTCAGGAGTTTCATAAGTGGGAATTCAAGTAGCTCTTCGGATATCTTTCCGACAGATATATGATATGAAATTGGGGTTCGACGTCTAATGGTCCGCCAATTCACAGTTGGTTTTACAGTGGTCTCGTTGTGTCTTAAAGAGTCCTTGGCTATGCTGACTCGGGGACGCTTCGTATGTCATGTGCACTGCCTTGTACATGATGGTGCTGGACGATCGAGCCCGTGTAGGCCCCACCACGAAAACGTCGGGCGAAATCTCTACCATATGTTTGTTCCGGCTTATTCTGCAAGCCAATCCTTTGTTTTTTGTTTTGATTGTGGTATTCGAGTTGCTTCGAAGTCAAATGTTGATTCCATACCTTTCCTAAATGGTGTTCTCATATTTCTATGTGGATACCAATCCTTCTTGATCATCGAGATTGTCATGTCAATTCTTTTTCAACTAGCGTGTTTTCTCTTCAAGTGGATCCGATCATTTCAAGATCCGCAAGGTCAATTCTAAGTTTCTCAATGGTGGTTGTTTCATCCTTCCCAAGTTGCCTTTGTTTTTCCCGCCCTCCCTCGCTTTCTTTTCTCCGAGGACTCATATATCTCAATCAAGTATCATTTTATTGATGTGAAGTCTCGATATTCTTTTTCCTTCATGTTTTTACCCGGTGATTCTCAGGAAGATTGTATCGAAGCTTCAAGTTCAATATTCTCCATTCTCTTCATCTTTGGTAGATTCAATTCAAGCTTTTGGTGTTGATCGTATTCTTTCCTCGTTTCAAATACCTTCTCATACTGGTGCACCTCATAATAATTCACTTCTCGCTATTCTTTTGTTCCGGAGTGCTGAAGATATCTCAGAAGATTCATATTTTCATTCCTAATTCGTTCAAGATATCTCGAGGTTGTTATCTCATTCTAGCCATTTGATTCAACCGGTGCATTCTCTCCTTTAAATTGTTCTACGGTGTATCTTTTGAGTGGGCCCTAACCCACAGGTCTTTTCCCAGGATCTTACTTGGCTCTTCTTATTTTCCCGGAGCTATCCAAATTTCTTTTCGAAGTGTGATGTAAGAATGAGTTTTCATCAGTCAGAGGGTTTCTCCAAGATCTTTCAAATTCTTTTCATCATTGGCTCAACCTTTACATTCTTCATTCCGGAGTGCCTCAATAATTCATAGTGGTGTTTCTCGTCATCATTCTCGGAATTGGAGACCGAAGAAGATTTTTCCTCTAAATCTTGCTCCTTTCTCTTCAAGATTCATGGCTCTAGCTTTGTGCCATCCTCTCATAATTGTTTTTGATTGTGGGAATTCTTTCACCTCTCCGGAGCAATTCAAGAGTCTTCTCAATTTGTTACCCGGAGTCCATCAATTCAGGTTTATTCATTCTCAGCTGGCAGTTATCATTCTCCTATATTACCGGTGCATCTTTCAAGTATTCTCTAATCAGTTCATGATCTCTTCGTTCACTTGTATCTAAATTCTCTCAAACATCTTCGTTCATTTGCTAATTCTTCCCGGTGCTTCGATATCTTTCCTTTGATCGTTCCAAATTCTTACGGTGGTCTGCTCAAGATTCTCTTCCATGGTGATCATATCAATTCATTCGTTGTTTCAATCCTACCGGTGTTTCGCTGAAGACCTTATCAAGTTATCGATATCTCTCTTAATCCTTGCTACGAGAATAAGTAGTGTGCCAAATCCATTGTTTGTCATCAATTTAATTGGTGAAGGATAAGCATAACGTAATTCTTATTTTTGTTCATCCAAGTGTTTAATTCCTTATTCCGGAGGTTCATCAAATTCTCGATTGCAATTGTGTCAGCTTTTCCTTTACCGGAGTTCCAAGCTCTTTCAATTATATCATTTCAAAGCTTCATTTAATCATTGCAAGGTTTCTCCCGGAGTTCTTTTCAATTTTACCCTTCCTTTTCATCATCCTTTTGTCACCGGAGTTCTTCATGGATGTTTTACATGATGGTTCATCAAGGATGTAATTCCTTCTCGAAGAGTTCATCAAGATTCTTTCCAAAGGATAGTTCATGGTTCATGATTCACATGTTGTTAAGAATGAGGTATTTTAAATCCATCAACCTCTTCATTGGAGTTATCTTGGGTTATATTTCACCTAAAACTTTCCCTAAGGATTGTTGCTAATTATGGTGCTTATAAATGATCCAAGTTCTTCATTTATCCTCCCGGTGAAATAGTTTCTTGTCTCCTTGTGGATATCAATCTAATCTATCATTTCCATCAGTAGCAGAATTTCACCTCATAGCCTTGAGATGTTTTCCATAAGTCCACTACAACCTTGTTCTTTTTGTTGTTGGTTTTCCAACAACTCCGTCCGAACCTTCTCCTAAAGATGCTTTTGCAAGCTCATTTAAGGTAGAAGATCTTGTTTCCCTTCGTTCATTCCATTCCATTCTTACTTTTGTTCCGGAGGCATTGTGATGTTGCTCTCTTCAACCCATCTTCTTGTTGGGTCAGGATCGTGTTCTTTTCTTGGTTTATCCATTTAACCGGAGTGTTGTGTCCTTTTGCTCAAGCTCTTTCATTTTATCAAGTCTTTCATCTCTTTTCAACCGAAGTGCTAACCGAATCGGTTCTTTCTTATTCCTCGTTCTTAACGGAGTGCTTTCAACTTCGTTCCTCTCCGTTGTATTTTTTTTCTCGAAATGGTTTAACCTTTTCAAGGTTCTTTGGTTTCACTCATTGGTCAAAGAAGCAACTTAGTTTTACCTCTTCTCTTTCTCTTCCATTTTCCCTCCGATGCCATTCTAGATCTCGGGACGAGATCCTCTCATAGTGGTGGAGTGTTGTAACGCCCCGAGACCAATGTGCCAGGTGTCTTCCTGTTATTCGCTGTTGTTGCCTTGTCATTTGCTTGCGTGTTGCATCTTATCATGACATCATGTGCATGGCATCATCATGTTTTAAAACTTGCATCCGTCCCGGCCTCCTTGCTCTCTCCGTTGTCCGCCCAGACACACTTGCACGCGCCCGCGGCACGTCCGAAATATTATTTTATAAGTGGCTGGAAAATATTCTCGGAATGGGATGAGAGTTGACGTGTGGTATTATTATAGTGTAGATAGACCGCCTGTCAAATTTCATCGCGTTCGGAGTCCGTTTGTTAGCCCTACCGTTAAATATAGCGGCAATAGTAGCCGGTCTAACGTCGGACGTTTTCGGTCTCTGGAAACAGTCGCCGAGCCTCCCTCTCTTCTCTTCTCTCAGCTCGAGACCGTCTACACAGCCCACTACCTACCGCCAGACCTAACCTAGGCTCTCTCGTCAGTCCGCTATCAACCACCAGGCCCCGAAACCCTCTCTGCACAGTGCATCGAATCTCTCGCGCGCGTCCGAAAGTTGTCCCGAATCTGACCCGGACTGTCGCCACCGTTGTGTCCGGATCATCCCCAAACATCTACAAAGCGTCTCCATTTTCTTATATGGGCTCCCTAGCCTATTTATTCTCGACCGCCCGATTACGATCGGAGGGTCCTTCTGGCCCCTAATCAGCCACCTACTGTATATATAATGTCCAACCCTAAAAACTAGGAGAGATGTCCCATCTTTTCCTCCTTGTCGCTGCCACTCTCTCGCTTTCCCCTCGGGATCTCCCCCTCGATCCAAAATCCCCAATCAGAAACTCCCCTCGTTCCCCACCTACCACAGCCAGATGCCCGATCCAAAAATCCAGCCAGATCGATCCATCCGCAGCTTCCCTGCCTCCTGTGTCCTCCCGTCCCCGAGCAGGCAACCGCCGGAGAGCTCCGGTGAGCAACAGACCAGCCGCGTGCCGCCCCGAGCCACTTCCACGCCATCTCTCATCGCGCCGACCAGCAGCAAGGAGCCAGCCATCGCCATGGGAACCAAGCCCTGAGTACATCTCCGCCCTGCGCCAAGTCCCTGTCTCCTCTGCTTCGAGCTCCATCCGATGAGCCGCGACGAAGTCGTCTCCTCCCGAACTGCCATAGCGCCCGAGACCTCCTTGCAGCACCTCCTCGCCGACCCGCCTGGAGAGCCAAGTCCGCTGGCCTGCCTCCACTTCGATCCGGCAGGGAATGAGAGCCCGACGACCTCCATGCCCGGATCCGCCGCCGTCCTGCCGTTCCCCTTCGACGATGGAGCTCCCCGCCGCCAAGTCCAGGACCCCTTCTGCCGTCTTCTACAACCCCTGCTGCTGTTGCTTTTCTTCAGAGAAGAGGGCAATAGCGCCTTGTCCCGCTCATTCGTTGACCGCACTCGGTCTCGCCTGGGCCACCCCTCCCGGTCTCCTCTTCATGGCCCAGCCGCAAGCCGGCCTGCCTGTGTCCCTCACCACCGACCGGGCCAAGGCCCATGTGTGAGCCGCCCCATCTCCTTTTGCTGTGCTGACCCATGTGCAGTTTCGGTCCATAGCCTTTTTTCCAGATCTGCGATTTAATGATTTTTCCAGAGACTGCCAGTTTTGCAGAAAAACCCTCTAACTTCATGCATATAATTACCCATGAACCATGCATCCATTTAAAACATGTTATATATGAAACTTGCTTAGAATTTCATCTAGTTTAATAATATGTCATTTTATTGCCATGTCAAAATGTTTAAAATGATGTTTGCATTAATTTGCTCCTATGCCATGCTAAAATGTTTGAATTCATAACTAAATAACCGTAACTCGGAATTTAATAAACTTTATATGTAAATGGGGTAGAAAAATGCCTAGTTCAACATGGTGTACTTGCTTTGCATGTTTAACAACTCTAAAATATGTTTTAGGGCAGAACAGTACCAAACCTAATATATGCATATGGAGATTTACCGGAATTGTTGTTCGTTGTTTCCGGCCTCATTTAAACTTGCCTAGATAGGTAGTTTTCATTTGCTTCACCCTCTTGCCATGTTTAACAACATTTAATATTGTTGGGTACATAAACAAGATCGAACTAAATAAGTCACGTGGTGTTTCGTCAATATGAAACTCCGTTGCATAATGAGCTCCACTTAATTTGTAGTTTGGTTTGTGCATTTTGCCATGCCATGTTTCATTAAACCGGACATGCATCATACTTGATTGTGCATCATGCCATGCTTATGTGGTGGTTGTTTACCATGTTGTTTGCTTTCTTTCCGGTGTTGCTTCTTCGGGTTGGTTCCGATAACGTCGCATTTGTGAGGATCCGTTCGACTACGTCTGTTTGTCTTCTTCATGGACTCGTTCTTCTTCCTTGCGGGATTTCAGGCAAGATGACCATACCCTCGAAATCACTTCTATCTTTGCTTGCTTAGTTGCTCGCTCTTTTGCTATGCCTATGCTGCGATACCTACCACTTGCTTATCATGCCTCCCATATTGTTGAACCAAGCCTCTAACCCACCTTGTCCTAGCAAACCGTTGAGTGGCTATGTTACCGCTTTGCTCAGCCCCTCTTATAGCGTTGTTAGTTGCAGGTGAAGACTGAAGTTTGTTCCTTGTTGGAACATGGAGATGTTGTTCCTTGTTGGAACATGTTTACTTGTTGGGATATCACAATATATCTTATTTAATTAATGCATCTATATACTTGGTAAAGGGTGGAAGGCTCGGCCTTATGCCTGGTGTTTTGTTCCACTCTTGCTGCCCTAGTTTCCGTCATATTGGTGTTATGTTCCCGGATTTTGCGTTCTTTACGCGGTTGGGTTATAATGGGAACCCCTTGACAGTTCGCTTTGAATAAAACTCCTCCAGCAAGGCCCAACCTTGGTTTTACCATTCGCCACCTAGCCTTTTCCCTTGGGAGTCGCGCATCCCGAGGGTCATCTTTATTTTAAACCCCCCGGGCTAGTGCTTGTCTAAGTGTTGGTCCAAACTAGAGCCACTTGCGGCGCCACCTCGGGGAAACTTGAGGGCTGGTTTTAGCTGTACGTAGTGTTCATCCGGTGTTGCCCTGAGAATGAGATATGTGCAGCTCCTATCAGGATGTCGGCGCATCGGGCGGTCTTGCTGGACTTGTTTTACCATTGTCGAGGATGTCTTGTAGAACCGGGATACCGAGTCTGATCGGAATGTCTCGGAAGGATGTCTATTCCTTCGTTGATCGTGAGAGCTTGTCATGGGCTAAGTTGGGACACCCCTGCAGGGATTTGAACTTTTGAAAGCCATGCCCGCGGTTATGGGCAGATGGTAATTTGTTAATGTCCGGTTGTAGAAAACTTAAAGTTTATCTTAATTAAAATGCATCAACCGCGTGTGTAACCGTGATGGTTTCTTCTTGGCGGAGTCCGGGAAGTGAACACGGTGTTGGAGTAATGTTTGACGTAGGTTGTTTTAGGATCACTTCTTGATCATAGTTGTTCGACCGTGCTTTTGCCTTCTCTTCTCACTCTCATTTGCGTATGTTAGCCTCCATATATGCTAGTCGCTTGCTGCAGCTCCACATCATACCTTTGCCTTACCTATAAGCTTAAATAGTCTTGATCGCGAGGGTGCGAGATTGCTGAGTCCCCGTGGCTCACAGATACTTTCAAAACCAGCTTGCAGGTGCTGATGAGGCCGTGCAGATGATGCAGGCCGTGCAGATGACGCAACCAAGCTCAGGAGGAGCTCGATGAAGACCTTGTCCTTTATGTTGTTTCATTCTAGTCGATCAGTAGTGGAGCCCAGTTGGGGTCGATCGGGGACCTTGTCGCATTTGGGGTTCTTCTTTTAATTTGGTTTCGTAGTCGGACCTTGATTGTATCAGGTTGCTGTAATGCTTTATTCATGTAATTGTGTGAAGTGGCAATTGTAAGCCAACTATGTATCTTTTTCCCCTATTTTATTACTTGGGTTGTGTGAAGATTACCTCACTTGCGACATTGCTTTCAATGCGGTTATGCCTCTAAGTCGTGCTTTGACACGTGGGAGATATAGCCGCATCGAGGGCGTTACAGGTACCCTCTTGATCGACGCAATGCCAAAGCCACTGGGGGCTACATGATCGTATTCGAATCCTAGCTTAACCCCTTTGGAACGGTTTACTGGTCGTATTCGAATCAGAAACCTCAATTTTTATTTGTTTTAAGTTTTTTGCAAACAATATTTGGTTTTGTCTTGAGACTTTTTTGTTTAGATCTAAGTATAAGTGTGGTTTCGTTTAAACCCGGCTTGGCTTTGGACGATAAGTCGCCAGCATGTGACAATCATCATATATTCGGAAGTATTGGCTTCTAAGGATTGGGTTATCACCCTTACTGCACAGGTCATGTAAACTGGCAGTACAAATTGAATATCACATTGGTTATATGTGGGATATTATGACCCGCCCTGCGGTAAACCGCCAAGGGGTCTTGTGATTTACTTGTGTGCAGGATAAGACTACATTTGGGTGGTTACCCGCCCTGGCTTTTGACGTTAAGTCGCCAGGGCATATATTGCTTAAACTCTATGCAGGATTTACAGAGCTATGACTTACATAAATGATTAAGTTCCAGCCCATCGTCAAAGATTGAAATTGGTGTCTCAAAAGGGTTATCAATTCTTGATTTTCTCAAAGGCTATAAGCTGCCGGATTATAAAAATTCCGGTTTACAATGGAGGCATATTAAATCGTCATCGGCCAAGAGCCGTCGGGTATTTAAACTCCGCGTTTACTTATCAACAGATGAGGTTTTCAAAGTCGCTTTAGCGCAATGGCTATTATATTATCAATGGATACTATTTATTCTACAATTGAAGGAATAGTCCCGAGTCGCTGCAGGCTTACGACCCGGCACTTGGGGCTACATTATTCAAGTTGAGGTTATATCAAATATGCAAGTCTCATGTCGCTGCAAGCATGCACCATGACACTTGGGGTCTAATGTAAAGTCATTTTTGATCAACTTATTGAAGACCCGACTCATCCCATTGTAATGAGCCGGCCCTCGGGGGCTACCAATTGCTCCTGTCAAAAATTCAAGGTACACAAGCCTCAGTTCATTATATTGAAAGATCCACTACTCAGTTGGTAGAGTGCAATGCTCTTAAACTTGTGGACGTGGGTTCAAGCCCCATGGTGGATATTACATCATATGATGTTATTATCAATGAAGAATATACAAAGTCTTAGCTCACTAATATCTTACTGAGCTGACCTTTGGGGGCTACACATTGCTGCTCAAGTTTACATGATCATATTTACAAAGTCCCTGCTCATTAATGCATAATGACCCGGCCCTTGGGGGCTACATTGGTGGAGGTTTTATAAGCATAAAGCAATTACAAGTCCCAGGTTGCTGCAAGCATGACAACTCGATAGTTGGGGCTACATGTGTGGAATATTCAGTTTATATGATTGAGATGAACAAACCAGTTTTCTTCAAGGTTGCAACACTTATATTGGAGCAAGTCTTAAGCTATCACTATGTTCTCCTCTTAAGACTTGGGGGCTACATGTATTATGCATATAAAGAAGGAACGTCTTCAAATTATTGGTTTGGAGCAAATTAGGAAGATCAATTACATGACCCGGTGTCAACAATAATTATGACCCGGCATCGTCTATTTTATAACCCGGCAATTTTGGTAATGATAAAACAACAACTTTTACATCTTCAAGCCGGCTGAAAGTCAGATGAGTATTTCAAGACCAATATTTTTTAAGCTGATGCTTTGGAAGCCAACTCAAGTGGATTATTTCTTACAACATTTCTCTACAAGAGACCAATGTCAGCAAATTGACTCTGAAGATGGCCTATTGACCCGGATTTCTTAAAAGAAGTATCTGGATTTTTTATTCACGAAGTTTGAATGTATCTACTAAAGGAGATTTGCTATGAGTTCATGGGCATATATCAAGAAGGAAATGACAAGGACTTAACGATGATCAAATGTCAGCTCAGAAGAACCTTCGACCCGGCGTGTAATCTATTAAAATTGGTCTTGATTTGCAGGATCAGTTTAACATGGATAAATCAAAATTAAACTGGGGGCTAATGTCGGGGATATACCCGCGGTATGATCCGGCCGGACTTGGCGGCTCACAGAGACTCGGCGAGTATTTGGTGACTTACTGATGACCCCGACGGCGGGTCAGATAGATGACAAGGCCCAAGGCCCAGAAGGCCGGTTCATGTGATGGTGGGCCGGATTAAGAGGAAAGCGTAAGGAATATTCCCTTACAAAAGAAGCAAGACTAGGACTCCGCTTGTAATAGAGTAATCCTAATCCTACTAGGACTAGTCATGTAACCCGCCCCTTAAACATATATAAGGAGGGGCGGGGCACCCCAAAAAGGACAAGCAAAAAAGAAACAATCTCTAGGGATAGACACCAAGAGCCGGCTTACCGGCGATACCCTCATGAACATAATGAGATCTAGCCACAAACAGCATATAGGGCTATTATCGGATGATGTTTTCCGAGGCCCGAAGCTGTCTAAATCCTTATCTTGTGTTGCGTCTCTCGATTCTGCTCAACCCCTCTCAAGCTACTATAAAGATGTGTTTGCCTCACGACTAAGTCCTCACACTAGGACATCTGCCGTGACAAAATCACCACAGCCGGTCTCTCATATTCCTGCCAATGCTAAAGTTCAATGCATAATTGACGAGGACGGCGGTCCTGGAATGAAGAGACAGTGTGTGCCTTCTTTAGGAATGACATCGCCTATGAGATTCTTCGGATCCCTATCAACAGTCATGGCGAGTATTTTGTTTGATGGTTGTCGGTGCATAAAAGGAGGGGTCCTATTTTGTACCCCTTTACTTGTGTGCGGGCAGTTGGAGCCGCACCTGCGGCCACACCTAGCGGGGCAGAGGAAGGAAGCAAAGCCACAAGACAACCAGAGCAACGCCAAGCCAGAAACACGAAGAGAAGAAGGGCGAGGTGAGCTCCCCCGGCAAGGCCCTTGCCGGGGCGGCCTCCACAGCCCCGGTAAGAACCTTGCCGAGGCAACTTGCCCAACACCAGCAGAGCCGCCACCCTTGAGCCTAAGGGTTCCAACACCATCAACCACTTTGGAACCGAGGCTCGGGAGGCACCTCCATGGTGGCATGCAAATCTTTGTGGAGACCAGGAGTACGCAAGACTAGATGATGACCAGAAGACGACGATCCTCGGCAAGATCCTTGCCATGGATACCCACGAGACCCCCAGCAAGCCCCTTGCCGAGGGAAACCAGGATGCCGTGGCAAGACCCATGCCGGGGCCCCGGCAAGACTCTTGCCAAAAACATCCGCGGGGCCACGGCCAGACCCACATCTGCCAAGACTCCACCGCCGTTCCCGTGCAGCTGCCAGCCCACCAGCTGGGCAGGCGCCTGTGTGGCGACGTGCGGCCTCTAGGCCGACTCAGCAAGCACCTGCGTGGTGGCAGGCAGATCTTCGTGAAGATTCAGCCACCGCACCAACTCAGCAGCCAGCCAGCGTGGCTCTACACGCCTCGTCAGTTCGGACGCGCGTCAAAGCCAGGCGAGGCGGCAACAGCCGGGACGAGTTTCCTTGCCGTCCCCAATAAAGCAAGAAGGGCACGTCGGCAACGCATTAAATGTGTTTGTCCTACGGCGCCAGGAGATAGACTCGATTACGGTATAGCTTTCCACCTCCTGTGTGCCACTGTGGCAGCCCCTTTGACTATAAAAGGAGGCCCGCGGCGTACTTAGAGAGGATTCAGATTTTTTTGACCCTGCACGCCTTGTAGCTAGTCCAAGAACACCAGATAAACAGAAACCACCAGGAGTAGGGTATTACGCATCACTTGCAGAGCGAACCTAGATAATCTCTC
>NC_041386.1:20377013-20425488 GCF_002162155.2 Triticum dicoccoides
TTTCCAAAGCCCCGCGCCAGCCAACCGTAGCAAAAAGGGATTCCTCGTGATCCCGTAGGTGTCGTTTCCCCCGACAATGGTCTTTCACAACGTTTGGGGAATATACTGTATGGCCGGCCTACAATTTGGCCCGAGACCATTATTTTATTTTTAGAAACCTATATTGGAGGTGTTATGGCCCGTGCAAAATAAAAAATGGTCATGCCATATGTAAATATTGTTCAGCTTATTCCAAAGTGGGATGTAGATGCACCATATTTTGATTGAAGACAAAGGATTATTTGTCGATTTATATGAATTAAGAAATTGATATCATGTCATAAAATTGTGAATCTAAGGTCCGGCTTGGAGCAAAAGGAAATCTTGGAGTTTCGAAGAATTAAAATTCGTATAGGAAATATTTCTACAATGCCATTTAGAACAAAGGAATGGTTCTCCAAGATTCCTATGAAATCTATGGAATGAAGCGATTTATAGAAATTTTGGAGGAAATCAAACGTGAGGTTTTGCCTCATGTCCTTTTTCTCCTTATGTTTAGAACTCACGCATTTTTTCTGTGCTGTTTCAAATGGTTGCTTTGGAGTATTCTTGGAGGATATTCAGGTGAATCATGCATTGTTTTTTCGTTCCCACATTCAAACAGGGTCTTATTCCACCCAATCAAAAAATAAAAACAGGGCCTAATTCCATCTTTTACAAACTAACTTAGATTCCTTCGTGCTCCAACTCAAGGATTGAAATACGGGAAGCCTGCCAGGAATCCAGCACTAGTTACCTTTGAGCCTGTGAAAGGGTTGCCCAACATTTCTTTCTATTTTCCAGTATAAAAACAAGCAAAAGGGTCCCTGACGAACCGCAGCAAAAGAGAGGAAGAGCCAGAGCGAAATTTAAGATAGTTCAGAGAGCTGAAGAAAATGAAGGAACACTTGTTCAGACTTCAGAGAGCTGTGAAAGTAAAGATAGTTCAGACTTGAGAGAGCTGACAGGAAAGAGAAGTCCTACGAAGCCCTAGAAGGCTAGCCGCTAGCACGCGATGCCATAATGAAGTCGTCTATTCCTCCACACTGCCGTCGACACGTGTATACGTCCTATCCCGCCTCGATCAAACTTTATCCATCACCCACGTCTGCTCTCTGATGTGCGGACACCTTTACTGGCCCCCATTTCCTCGCTGTGGAGATGGATTCCGGTCCGGATCGGCACTGTTGCGTGTCCAGCGAGGGGCCGACTCGCCACGAACTAACGTCACATCAATCATCAATCACCCCCTC
The DNA here is from genome assembly GCF_002162155.2 of Triticum dicoccoides. Taxonomy (NCBI): domain Eukaryota; kingdom Viridiplantae; phylum Streptophyta; class Magnoliopsida; order Poales; family Poaceae; genus Triticum; species Triticum dicoccoides. Next base: position 20,378,285 of record NC_041386.1, read on the forward strand.
CACCACCACCACCTTCGCCAGAGCTACAGTGAGAGAGAGAGACGCAAACGGGTGGACGAGCTAGTAAATCATTGGTACAGTAATTGTGAGAGAGCGAGAGAGACTTAGGCACCGAGCAAGCAAAGCATACGATCAGACATCCCTCTGCTGGCGGCAAAAAAGTTACAAGAGAGAGAGAGAGCGCGAGCGAGAGAGAGAGAGAGAGAAAGAAAGGGAGGAGGAAGAGGAAGAAGAAGGAAGATGGGTCGGGGAAAGGTGGAGATCAGGCGGATCGAGAACAAGACAACCCGGCAGGTGACGTTCACCAAGCGCCGGAACGGGCTGCTCAAGAAGGCCTACGAGCTCTCGCTGCTCTGCGACGCCGAGGTCGCCCTCATCATCTTCTCCGGCGGCGGCCGCCTCTTCGAGTTCTCCAGCTCCTCATGGTACGTAACTAAACCAACCCTCGCTGTTCCAACTTCCAACTGGCATAGATCGTCCACCTCCAGAGTCTCGACGACTCACACGGAAATGAATTAACAAGAACACTAGCAGATGCGGCTAAAAGGAAGTCCATCCGAGTTCGAGGCTTCGAGCTGATTAATCGAATGCCCTCATTTCTTTCACTTGGTTTGGCGCAGGTTTGATGTTCAAATCGATTAGGTTTAGGTTAATTAGATCCGCGTTTTTCACTCTCTCTCCCTCTGTGTGTGTGTGTTTTTTTTTTTTTGACCCTATCCCTTCATTTTCTTTTTTCTTCTCTTTTGGCCTCACGTGATCTATGGGTTCGTCAAGATCTGGTCAAACAAACCTCTGATTTTCTTGCCTTCAGTTCAATTAACCAAGGACATGAGAAAACATCCTTATTTTGCGCGACGAGCGAGTGTCCTTCCTTTTTTTGTGTGTGGAGTATCGCAGCTGCGGAAAGGTCAACTTAACCAGATACTGTTAAGCGTCGGATCTGTTGACCACATCCATCCAGCTGGGGTAGATTTCTGGAGTTCGCGACGGACAGCTATTCAATACATGTACACCGTATCATAATCACTCACATTACTTGCTATAATCGGCAAGAACAAGAAAGCGGTCCATGAAGTTGTTGCTTATTCGTTCCATATTTAGAGGATATTTCGCTGGCCCATGCTCTACTCATAAGATCTCTATCTCCTCCCGTATATGCTCACCAGATCCACATATTTCTCACCCAAAATGGCAAATCCAGTACACATTCACAACGCCGGCTGGGCTCATCTCATCAACAAAATTAAAGAAGAAGCGAGATGTGGGCTTTGGCTGGAACTATAAGCTAATAAGCACCTTAGGAACCTTTTATGCCACAAGTAATTCGATTTTGTTTGCTGTCCTTTTGGGGGTTGACTGATGCCGGAACCTTTGTTTCTCGTACCTAAAACTCTCCTTGCTTGATTAATGAGAAGGCAAACATCTTGCCTTTGCTTCAGAAAAGATACACTAGAGTTTGGCTTACTCTAGGATGTGGTGAGAAGCTGAGATCTGTAATCCATTTACTGTTCCATTAGTTACTGTTCCACTTGGTTTCTCTAACGGAAATCGGAGGGGAAACCCTCTTTTGCTAAAAAAAAAAAGTTACTGTTCCACTGAGGGCAGCAGCAGCTGGATCCCCGGAAGTTCATGTACTATCTTCACTGAGCCAAGCCCTGTGTATAACTACCCGTTGTTCCGCGCACTAACTGCCGAACCGTCAAGGATATCAATTGCACGTCATGTCGTCAAAGCAACCCAGCTTAGCTTGCATGCAATATACCGATTGAAGTAGATATATATATGAGTAGTGTTGACTCCACCACGTGCTAAACTGGGTGAACTGATGCATGCACAGTACATTAAATAATATACATGCATGCGAGATAATGTATACACGGTTAACTTTTGCTATCTCACGAGGATCTTATTACGAGGAGCAATTATGCTGTTCTACCAGATGGCGTGCGTACACTTGTGAAAAGAACATTACGTACTAGCTGGACATAAACATATATATGTATAACCTTGCTGCAGAATGTGTTAGATAGAGTCCTAAATCCCCCTGCACTAACTGGTTGAAATAGATTCAAAATCAGGATTTCTGGCTACAATTTCAAATCTAGTTCAACTTGCCACCAGCTCGATCCCCAGAAGTTCATCTAAACAATCCACGGTGGAACTTACTCGATCTGAGACAACTTTTGTGACCCTTTCTTTCAGTGTGGTGACAATTTAGAGCTTTTCACACAAGACTAATCCCAGTTCAGTTCGTATTTATGGATCTTCATTAAGTTCTATTTCATCTTTGTTTTCTTCTTCTTCAGCTTAAAGATCATTTTCTACTCTGATGACATGCTTTCTCTACTTCATAGAACAAATTATTTCTAAGGTGACATACTATAATATCATGTGTTCAGTCTAAATGTTATAAGAAGTATTCACAGATAGTAGATTTTTGGATAATGGAAGATTAGCTCTCCTTGGTTTGCACCCTTACACACAGTCATGACAAAGCATGTTGCTAAACCGGCACCCATGTGCTCCTTATTATTGACACTACACAGACGCGGCCCTCGCCAAGAAACACTGTAGAGACGCGGCCCTCGCGCGTCGTCCCCCGGGCGACTCGGGGGCAATCAGATCTTTCGCCGCGCTGCCTCCCCTCATCCCCCTTCCCTCCCTCGCCGCCACTGTTGCCGGCAAAGCCCGCGCGGGCGCCGGGGAAGGTGGCAGCGCGGATCTCGGTGCCCGGATCAATCCCGTCGGCTAGCGGGCCAGAGTATCGCATTGGTGGCCTGCGGATCCTTGGGCGGCGGCCCTATCGGCGAGGCGGCGTTGTCCGATGACTCGCGACGTCTGCAGGCGACGCTGGCCAGCATGCTCGGCCGCACGGGCGGCGGGTCGCTGATGGAGTCCGGTCGTGGCGATGTGCTTCGTTGCGTCAGATATGGAGGTTCCCCTTTCTCCTGTTGCCTCTCTCGTCGTCCCGGTGGTTTGCGGCTGCAGGCTCCGGTGATGGTGAGCCCTGGTGGTGTACTTTGGGTCTGGGGGGAACCTTGGCCGGTCTGGCCGGCCGGCGGCGGCGACGCCCATGGGCGCCGCTTTCCTTCATGAAGGCGCAACTGAGGGCCCAATCTACCCACCCCGATGCCCGGCCGGGTGAAAACCTTCAGTGCTCTTCGGATTTGGCGGCAGTGGCACTGTTCGCGTCATCATGACCTTCCTGGAGGCGTCGTCGGGGGCACTGGGCTCGGTTGCGAGTGCAGATGAACTGCAGGTGGAGGGGATGGGACCAGTGGCAGCAGGTGGTGTTCGCGAAGGAGGAGCGGCATTACATCTGACATGTTGACAACGGCGGGTCTCAGCGGCATGGAGCAGCAGGGTCTCCCTGTTGGGAGTGTGTTGATGGAAGAGCGCATGATGGTGGTGTTGTTTGGCGTCGTGGTAATGTCCATAGTAGCTAGACCGGGCAAGGTTGATGCGTCAGTACAGCTCTAAAGATGGAGTGGTTGCAGTTGGCGGTGGCGGCCTTTGAGGGTCCGCCAGACCCGGGTGTGCCTCATACCCGGCAAGTGGCTTGGTTGGGGCCTCGGGTCTCAGATGTTGGGCTTGGCTGTGAGGTCTGTTTGGTATTAGGCTCGGACTATCAGCATTCCTTCATCAACTAGATAGGAGTAGCAATAGATGTTGTCTAGACGGTGACTTCAGACTTACTGTTGTATTTCTTTGTAAGGTCTTTTGTGAATAATTAATAAAGTGGTTGCATGCATCGCCCATATGCAGAGGCCGGGGGTCTTCCTCCTATTCAAACAAAATACTCGCACCCATGTTGGGGCATAAATCCTGTGATAACTTGTTGATGTCCTCCATAATGACCTTTTGCCGGTTCGCTGCAACATTGAACATAACCTCATCTAGTTGATAGATAAGTAAATAGCCTGCAAAGGATTGAAAATAATCATTTATTCAAACAAATCATCATTATGGCAAAGCTAAATTGACCAACACAAGCACTCAGACCAACCCCAAAAAAGTGATCTTAGAGCCCAAAAAATCTTATGATGCTAGTTCCAAACCCATGAGGAATACAGTTATGGGGTTGGGGTGTTAAATTAAAAGCCAACAAAATGAGCAATCAAATCAGATGACCAAAATGACAAGCAAGGAAAATTTGCGCGGTGTAGCTAGTAAGAAGAGCCTTGTACATTGAGTTGACCAAAAAGATGAACCTCCTGGAGCCTTGTATAGTCTAGCCTGATAAATAAGACATCTAAAGACATAGTTGGCCTTATTGAGTTGAGCATTTACAAATCGTGTATAGGCCCCACTCCCTTAATATGTGACAACAATAGGAGACTAAAACTCGACATTAGCTTGGGCATGACCCGTCACCTCTCGAACAGTAATACGCTTATGTCAAGCAACTTTAAAAATATGCGAGAATTCAAATTTTAGTACTCTATGGGTAAGGAAAGAAAAATCATCTTTTAATCTTGACCTCCAAGAGGCAATGGTGGACACAATGCCCCTGAAATACTTATTCTTTCCACTGACTCCAGGAGGCAAACAAAAATATGTCCTTAAACATGGGCTTGCTCCAAACCTGCTCTGCTTGGGTGATCATATGGAACCTTGAGGTAGAGGGCCCCGTCAAATATCTAGGCTAGCCCAGGAAGATTTGCTAAATTGGTTATCAAAGATCATGTGCTCAATTGTTTCTTCAGTGTGCAAATCCATATAACAGACAGTCCATGTCATGGCCAATACTGTATTGTCTTCGATTAAGCATGTTAAGGGTATTTAACCTATCATAGAGCAAGAGCAAACCAAATACCTTAAACTTTAGTACACACTTAATTAGATTTCCAGATCCATCTGTATGCCTAGTGGGCTTAAACAACTTTGAAGTAAAAGGCATAGTAGTGCCTACATAAACTCTCTTGAGCCCCAAACATAGTGCCATATATCATGCATGGCTTCCACAAGAACAACGTGGGTCATCAAGGGTTGAAGGTCATGAACCTCCGCATGGGCATATATGTATCGAAAATTGTAAGTGAAATATCTCCCCAACAGCCATAATCCCCAAGAAATCCTTGACATAGATATCCTCTGAGGAAGCAAAAGAGTAGGCCGTTGGGTGGGACATAGAGAGCATGTCGTTTAGCCATAGGTTCTTCCAAAAGAGCGCAGAAGTACCACAACAACAATCCGAGAGACGCCTTAGAAGATGGGGCTAAGATTCATAATATCTCGCCGCCAAAAGGACTCACAAGGGTCAACAACATGTGGGATTTCCACGACATGATAGGTTGACCAGATAAGGTTTGGGAGGTACATCCAATTATAAAATTTCTGAACATATTTCATGAGGAGGGCATCACTTCCAACCTAAAGATTAATAACACCATGGACACAATGGGTTTTAGAGCGATAGGCCATATCCCGCTGCCAATGAATTGCAGTTGCCTCCTTGCTCGGTTTTCTTACATAGACTTCTCCTTCTGATTTTGACTAGGGGCTCTAGAATTTTTGGAGGAAGCTCAAGAGCGCATAGAGAAAAGATTGGTAGGGAAGTAATGACGCGCTTGGATGGGACAATTTTCCACCGTAGGAGATCATAGACAATGTTGCTAAAAGTTTTTTCTCTACACGACCAACTAAGGGCATAAAATCTTGAATTGTGGGGCAAGTGGTTCTGCAAGGAAGGCCAAGGTATGTGAAAGGTGCCACACTACGATACAAACAAAGATCTTAGATACAGACAGACACACCAAGGCAACCTTAGTGTTGATTGGAATGATTGATGACTTATGGAAGTTGATACTAAGCCCAATTGAAATAGCATAGTAAGTCAAAATGTGTTAAACCAAACAACTTGAAGAGGGCCATGCCCGGAGGACCAAAATCATATCATCAATATATTGCATCATATGGTAATCTATTTAATCCGAGCAACTTCTAGGGTCGCCAAGTCTGAACAGCACCATCGCTTCACAATCGTCAAAGTAGAGAGCCCAGTCCCCTCTTGCCTAGGCTTGAGGGAACTGTATGGCCAGACAATCTGGACCACACAAGTGTGAGAGCGCGCCGACCTGAGGAAGAATCCAACCCATCCTAGAGCTATGCCGCTACTGAAGATAAACTGAGCCCCATCAGGAACCAACCGAGCTTGTCGCTGCACAACCTACAACCCACTGCCCAGGACGGAGCCTCCAAGGAGAGAACAATGTTTAGCACCGTTGTCTCCCAATCATAGGGATTTGGTGTTTTCACCTGGGGCACAGAGGAAGGAGAGAGCATGGGAAGTTGTACCTGAATGTCATGGCCAAGGGGTAGAATGGCACCTAAAATGCCATCAACATTGTGTTCGCCATCGTCGGCCAAGGGTTTTCGTCAGACAAAGGCTCCTGGCCTAGCACCCACCAGGCTAGCCGCCAAGTCCCCCGAGAGTGGACCGCCCTGGCAGCCGCGAGGGGATCCTGTCGGCTGCCTCCGGCGGTGATGAGGGGGAAGCGGGGAAGGAGGAAGCGACACTACAACACCTAGGTCGCCCCTGAGTCGCCCTCGGGAGGATGAAGCAAGGGAGTGGGAATATGTTCTCCGCAAGAGATTAATTTTGATCCAGCCCATAAAAAAACTATTGACAAGGAGTAATGATTCTTGGACCCCTAATTTAATGTTGTGAAATGCTCATAAGCTACGTACACGTTAAAATATGTGAACAAGAAAAATGAATTAATCTTTGCAAAAGTGCGAGGTTGAAACTATTAAATGCTTACTTGCACCAGCTCCAGCTACACTACTGTACCTTTGCTATTGACCAAAAATCGTGTATGACATTGTATTTGGAAGAATGTTGTTAATACATCTAGTCTTAGGGATGGTTGTGTGCATCACAATGATGCAGAGGCTGCAGGTTTTAATCTCCTTTATGGAAAAAAGAATCTAGTCTTAGGTAGTTTAGAAAAAACCTGACATTTGGGACCCCTTGCTTTGACTAGTTGCACAGATCATAATTTACTCCCTTTCACCATAATTGCCCCGCACACAAACCAGAGACACTACTACAAAATAAACAATCTTAGTTATTTTACAAATCCCGTTGTTGGTGTGTATATGTGTAATGTGCAACGAGTTAGTGATTCCAGGGGCCTTCGTGAACTGATTATGAGCTGGTTGGGATAGAGTCTCTCAGATGACCAGGAATAAGATCCATCTAGAATAGCTGGTATCTCGGTCGATTCTTGCCACCTGTGAAAGGACTAAGCATAGTTAGTTTTCCCACATGCAAAACTTCAAGGGATAGCTCTATGACAATTGGATCTGCGGATCATCTGGTGATTCTTTTTCTTCTTACCAGTAAATGTGTACATGCAAATATATGTCACTATTCATGGCAAAAATAACATTCACGTTAATATTGTGAAGCAAATTAACTGTACATTGATATTCGGTAGGACATCAGTTACGCCTTAATTACATGGTTAGCAGACATTGGTATTTGGTATTATACTAACTTCATGTTAAACATGTTGAGCGGTCATCATTCGAGCAATCTAGATAACTGGATTGACATGAATTGTTGGTCCAGATTAACTGGATCTGCCCTTCTCGGCATGTTTATGCTTCATCCTTATTTGGGGGCGGAAAAGCCTAGTCATATATTAAATATCACAAGTCCTTACAAAAATATTACATAAAAATAGAATTACATCCAAATTCTTAGGGGTGTCAAAACCTTCGTCCTTCCGAATCTACCAACGACACAACATGAGCAAAGCTCGATGCCTTCTGGGTCTCCGCCTCTGCGGAGCTAACTTATTTAAACCTAGGAGCTTTTATAAGCAACTGGGGAGTCGTCGATGTAGACCAGAAGATATCGATGGCCACAATATGTGTAGCAAATAGCCGCCCCTGAGAACAAGACGTCGAAAAGAGCTTGTAGATACTCCAAGACCACAAACGTTTACCGAAACCAAAGGGATCCACCGGAGACCAAAGCCGGCCGGTGGATACCAAAGCCTACCGGATCCAAGAATATTTGTGGAAGACACAGCTCCACACGCCCTCCATTGGAGCCAAGTGAAGGGGAATGTGCTATGCAACAACATATGGTGACTAGCAGGCATTATATGATACTAGGATCACATCTCAGTCAGTAAGTGTTGCGCACATACTAATATTCTCTTTTTTTACATTTTCCAATGCTTCTGGATATTATAAATGTATTCACTTTTCTATATTTTTCGCATGTCAAGCAATATAAATTGATTCATTTGTTTTCATATGTCAACAGCATGTACAAAATACTTGAGAGATACCGCACCTGCAACTACAACTCACCAGAAGCAACCCCTCCAGCAGAAAATGAAGTAAGCATCTCAAAATCTTAATACCTTCCTGAATATAAAGAGGTTAGGGCATCTCTAGTAGACCTCCTAAACTAAAACTAGCAAAAGTACTCACTATCCCACTTTACCAACTACTTAAGGAAATCACTATTCTGCAACAGATCCCCTATCCTATTATTTTTTGCTTTCCAAAATTTTCAAACTTACCAAACATAAAAATAAATAAAAATTGAATAATGAAGTGCACACAATCTAAATGCATAAATTTTTTGATCTTCTCAAACATAAACCATCCAAATTCAAACAAAACATACGGTCCAACTAAACTAAGAATTCAAATAAACATGATTAAAGCACAAGAATCAAGTGCTATGAAGGCGCCAATGATGCTCAATAAGATCTTCGTGAAGTCAGTTATGAGCTGAATGGTTCTCGATCTGTTGGTGTGCATGGATGAAGGCTTGGATCCTATTTGGGTTATGCTCTGGCTGCAATGGGTGGGCATTGAACAGTTGCCAAAAGTCCTCCGGGTCTTCTCTCTCATCCTCGATGATAGTGTGGTGCAAGATAATACATGATGCCATTATCTTCCATAGGGTCTCGGGCTTCCAATGCTCAGCAGGGTCACAAACAATCCCAAATCATTGTTGAAGCACACTAAATGCTCTCTCAGCATCCTTTCCAGCAGATTCTTGACAAGTTGCAAAGTGAGATCTCTTTGTTACCTTTTGGTTTGTGGATAGTATACACAATTGTGGCCCATGGAGGATGGATGTGATCGGCAAGGTAGTAACCCATGTTGTACACATTGTGATCGACAACATAGTGCAAGTTGGACTGCCACCATCAACAAGCCTTTCAAAAAGAGAAGATCAATGGAGGACATTGCGATCATTGGTGAGAGCCAAGCATATCAATGTATGGATGCCAAATCCAAAGATCGTGCGATGCAGCTGCCTCAAGAATGATGGTTGGATCGAAGCAATGCCCTCGATATTGACCTTGCCATGCAACATGACAATTCTTTCGAGTCCAATGCATGCAATCAATGGATCCAAGCATACCTGGGCAACCACTCTCTTCATTTTCTACCATAAGCCTTTGAGTATATTCTTCATTACCTAGGAACCCTCAAGGCCTCTGGTCCATAGATCTCAACAACAGATGTACAGAATCGTCTCACACACTCGAGGATAGATCTTCACCAAGCGAACATAGACATGGATGGCATCGTCGGGCATCCATAAGCAAGAACTTGCACGATTGCTATTATCTTCAACAGTGGACTTGCACTTTCTACCCTGTTGCATTCCTTCTCAATACAAACCAAGGATCATGTCTCTCCACAGCCTTCTCAATGGTGTTGAAGAGAGTTGACGCATCCTAAATAGGCGCCGAAAATAGTATAGGGGTTAAACTGCATTCGACGCAAAGTAATCCCTGACATGACCATCATGACCCATGACTTGGTCTCAAAGAAACAGCCCTCGACCTAACTGGGAACCAAGGACTGTTTGAGTTTGCAAGTGTCAGTTAGGTCATGATAGCAGAGGAGACCATCTAAAATGGAGAAATGTAACGGTCTATTTGAGACGTTTTTTTATGCAATATGTAAACAAATGCGTAGGGGGAATTTGACAAATACCATATGTGCAGCGGCGGTCCTAGCGACAGCGCCGACGACGGACCTTTGACTTGCGCATCAAGGCAGCGGAGGAGACCGACGCTGCGTAGCTGGGCAGGCACGTGGTTGTTCAGCGAGGAGGTAGCAAACGACGCCAGGAATGAAGGTTGCGTCGGCAACCTGATCGGACGGCTTCTTTTTTAGATCCGGCAGCACCTGCAGGCGCTGGCTTGGGGTCGACCTTCCTACCACATCGCCGTGGTCGGCCGGTCTGATTCCGGAAGAAATCCGACTTTCGCGGTGCCCTTGCGGAGCTGCAGCGATGGCGAGCTCAACAGCGACGGAAATGACTATTTTGGCGGCCTGCACTCACAGGAAGCTGCGGGAAAAGTCAGCAGGGCTGCAGGATGGCGCCGGTCGATTCCGCCAGCAGGGAGTCAACGGCAATGACTGTGGCGGCGGCGGCGAGGGTCGGGTAGGCGCAGCGAGGTGGGTACACGGCCGAGCAAATATAGTCAGTAATCGCTAGTGCCCACTATATTCGGTCAGAATAGCTGTGTGTGTGAATAACCATTACATTCAGGTGATTGTTTTTTTTTAGCCGCACACCGTAGAACTGAACAATTGTTCTACGGTTAATTTTCATTCCTATAAACAGTATGTTACAAAGGGGTAAGGAAGAAAACAGAGAAAAGCTAAGCAAAATGCCCTACGGGTAAACATAGTCACAGCTTAACCAACTCCAGTTTTTGGAAACATATTCAGGTGATTGTCCAAGGCTAGGTCTTTACATTGCACCCTCTTGCAGTCTGTTGTTGTTTTCAATCTTTCCCAGCTTCCATTTGGTGGGGCAACATTTTGTTTGAACTCTCTTGTTTGTTTGGCCAACATGGTCTGTTGTCATGTACGTTTAGCTTCTCGTTTCCACGGCAAGTATTGTGTCACTTGAACTGACATGTACCATGCTTCCTTTTTTGCTTTTGAAACTAGATAAATTACCAAGAATATCTGAAGTTGAAGACCAGACTTGAATATCTTCAAAGTTCACAAAGGTAGTTTCTAGAGATTGGGTTGAAAAGTTACTTGCTGTATATACATTGCAATGTTTCTCCACCTTATTTCTCGTGTCGTAGAAATATTCTCGGTGAGGATCTGGGCCCACTTACCATGAGGGAGCTTGAGCAAATTGAGAACCAAATAGACATATCTCTCAAGCATATCAGGACAAGAAAGGTAGAGAATTTGAAATTTCCATGTATATTACATAGGCTCAGGTTCAGCAACTTCAGATATTTTTCTACTCCCTTTGTCCCATAATATAAGAGCGTTGACCGCTGCACCATGGGCACGCTCTGGCTCAAGGTCCCTCTATAACAAACCATCATCTTTTTATTAATTTTTTCTTATACCGTTTTCGGATTTTCTTTTGAAATGCTACCTCATTTTATGCTAGATTCTGTTTTTTTTTCTATGCTCAAAGTTCTCCCGTGGTTGTTTCTCATTTAAAACATTTTAAAAAACGCTCTTATATTATGGGACGGAGGGAGTATTATACAGATACTGCATCAGTTGAAGATGATGCATGTATTAGTTTCGAATTGTCTTAGTGAAAACCTGTTAACTTCAGAGCATCTAAATGATGTTGTATCCATTATTGTTAGTATGCAGCTGAACTCTTAAGGCATTTTTTATAGCATTAGCTGAAACATCACAGTTCTGTCGCTGGTTTTGCCTTGCTTTATGACAAAGCATACATTTTTTGAAGAATAAAGTATTACTTGATGAGTTATATGACCTGAAAAGTAAGGTAATGATGAATCATGAACTTCAGATAATCCTGACCCTATATTGCATGCTCCTTCTGTTAATATATAATGGCAAAATGATGTTCTACAGGAGCAAGAATTGCTGGATCAAAACAAAGACCTGAGGAAGAAGGTACTATCATCACTGAGCTTAGAACTTACGCTTTCTGTCTTTATATCAAATTTTGAACCTTCACTTTGTTGCCAACACAAATTGCATACCTTTGCTGGACGAAGTTTGTAAACTACACGGCATATAAACTATATTCATTCTGATAAAAAAACGAGTTCAGTGTGGGCAATAAAATTTCTCATGACTATTTTCTTGGGAGTGCCAGTTGCATGACATCAGCTGTGCCGAGAATGCGCTCCATATGTCATGGCAAGATGGAGGGCACGGTAGCTCCAGTGGGCATGCCATCAAGACTACTTATCCGGGACTGCTGCAACGCCCGGAACATGATTCCTCCATGCAAATTGGGTATATCTTTCTGCATGGCCATCGGTTTAACCCACCGAATCTCTGCTAAGCATAAACTATTTTTTCTTCCGATTTGTAATTGTTCAGAACATGAGTGTTTGATCCGTCCAAAATTGAAGTGATTTCTTTTGCTGTGTGAAGGTACCATCAGCTGAACAACGAAGACATGGCTCCACAGCGCCTTGATGGACACCTTGGATCTTTTGCAGGTTGGATATGATTAAGTTCAGACGATGAGCCAGGCATGATTCAACACGTATTGTACGCCCAATCTGGAGTCCAGGAACTCTGGATATTATTGTTGTAGTGCACACTGGTTTATATACTGAGACTGCCGCTCATTGCACTTCCCTGAAGAATAAAAACAGGCGATTCATTCGAGTCGAGTACGTAACTCTTGTAATGGTCTATTGATCCACAGACATGGGACGTCACCTGGTCTGGCGTTGCCTCCCGTGTATGTAGCTAGTGTGCTTGGACTTGAGTGTCACTTGTTATACTGTGTGCTGGACTTGTAGTGATTAATAGGTAGCATTTTTTTCTAAAAAAGGAGGTTAAACCCCTGGCCTCTGCATCAATCGATGCATTCAGCCATCTTTATTAATTATTTCACAAAGGTCTAACAAGAACATACATCAATTCACCCGAAACCATCACTCACACCTACAAACTCAATAATGTGGAGTGCTCTCACTCCCTATATCTAAAACCGGTGTCGTCGTCGATCCATCCACATAACGTATCGGGACCAACAACTGATGCAGCCTACCGAAAATGCACACCACATGCATACGTTTTAAAAGCCGTCATCATCATCGGACCACTGACCCATCTTCAGGAAAGATATCTGCATCATCCTTGCCATTCCAGACATCCATCGACACCACCATGGTGCCCAACGGCGCCACCGCCCTGCGCTTGTCCGTCCAGACGCGAAGACTCTGGAAGATCCGTCATGCGTAGCACCTGCCAACCAGGCATGACTCAGCGTAGTACCTGTCGGTCAGGCATGACTTGTCAGCTCCACCGAAGCTCCGTGCAAGACGAAGCCGCTTCACCTCCTGCCTCTGTCTTCCAACGCTGCTTCACAAATGATGCTCCCAAGAGAGAAACGACATCGTAGTACCGCCATTGTTCGGACTGGAAGACCAGATCCTAGGGTTTCCCCCGAAGCAGCACGAGTGGGTCGACAACAGTTACACGACGATGCCTTCATCAAGGTAACGGCGCAAAAGGCCGCCATCGCCCGTCAACGGCTCGGTTTTCACCAGCAACTATGTCTGCCCAACTCGTGGCCGGGACTAGATGACGAATCTCGAGATCCGACCACCCAGCCGCAGGCCGGCCACCTCTGACGGAAGAGATGACCACCACCGCCGGCTGCACCGGTCAGAACAGATCTAACCGAAGGTGCCGGCCGCCGACGTGACCATCAGGCCCTCCATGCCGCCGCCGCCACCCGAACAGGGCAGGTCGCCGCGCCCGCAGCCCGCGCCGCCCCCGACGCCGTCGCGCCACAGCCATCGTCGTCGCCAACACTGACACCATAGCCGTCATTAGGACGCCGGCCAGCCGCCACATCGCCGTAGTCCAGATCTGGGCCGTCATGAACCAAATCGGTGCCGCCGCAGTCTAGATCGGGGTCACACCCTTGAGCCAGGGCGCCCCGTGTCACCCTATGACCAGCGAGAGGGAGGAGTGCCTCCGCCGCCGCCGCCGCACGCACAGGCTATGCCCCGCCGCCCACCGGCGGTGACGGAGGGGAGGGAGAGGAAGGAGCGATGACCCGGCGGCTAGAGTTGGAGCCCCTCGGTCTCCGGGGGGAGGGGGGAGGGGGCGACGGAGGGGAGGGAATATGTATGGATCAAAATACTTGTGCTAAGCAGAGTGGCACACGTTTCTATCTGTTTAGCGTTTCTTCGACTGACCGACAATGTGTGTCAGTGTGAGTCATTTGCAAATTTTTTGGGTGCAGATTTATCGGTAACGTGGAAAAGGTCCTCTTAGTCTGTATAAGTTTAGACATTTTCCTTTTTACAGTGTCATCGGTTTCATGATTAGTGGGACGATATTTGCAAAAAAGAAAACCTTAGAATGACCTTAGCAGGATCGCCAAAAAGGCCATGAACTGCACAGTTACCGTTAATATGATGGCTGGTGTAAAATACCACTCTAGCAGAGTCGTCATACATGTCAGGATCGCAATAAAATTTAGAGCGCCCTTCATATTTGGGCCTCTCAGCCTCCATATTTAACGTTTTGGGCCAACTTTTGGAGGGCACTCCATCCAGCAAACATTGTGGCGCGAAAGAAATTTCATGTGATCCCCTGCCTTGGGTGGGGATGTCTCGAAAATTAGGAAAGGATGTCCCATTGACTCTGAGTTTACGCATCACCTCGGTAGCCTCCATAAGCAAATGGAGCATGCTTCATACGCATTATCAAGGCTGCCAATATGACGACTCTGCTACAGTTGCTCTTAGAGATCGATTAGTTTGCAATGCGTTGTAGCAGCTGCGTTAGTTAGGGTAAAGTTCTCATTGATTTTTTTGTACAAAACTACACCTTTATTAACCGATGAGGGTAACCTTGCGGGTTCTCTTATAGTGGCCCCGTAGTTCAACGCGTGGCGAGCAAGGAAACATCATGGCGCGTGCATATAATATTTTTGATGTTACATTTGCTAGTTTTCTCTTTGCTTTTTCTTGTTTTACATAACACTCAGCTCGTGTACCTGTATTTGGAGTACTGATTGTGCTACATGTGAAATACGAGTTATGTAATGTGCAGAGAACAAGTTGTGGTACGCGTGGAGTATTAGTTGTGCTAGTGCGCAATATGAGCTATGCTATGCATGCAGTACAGGTAGCGCCGTGTGTGAAGTATAGGTTGCAGTATGCATGGAGTACGATTACATCGTGTGTGGAGTATAAGTTGCACCACGCCACCACGGGTGAAATACAAGTTGTAACTGTAGGGGAACGTGCTACGCGTCAAAAATTTAATTACCTTACACAATCTCACCTAGGAATACTATGAAGGTGCAGATAATTATCAACTCACCAACTAGAACATAGAGTAAGCAGAGTAATGTCAGTGAAGATTCGTCAATTCCAGCAGCTAGTTTAAACTTCTCAATCGTGAAAATTTTGCCTAGATAATTCACATTCTAGTAATGAAGTAGATGGTACCTCCGAGGCATCCACGCATACCGATCTAGAGGTTCGGCAGTACTCTGTGGTCCATCACAAAAAGACACCAAGAAAACTAGAGATGAGGGAGGCAGCCTAGCGATGTCCCTGTATAGATCAAACTAGGAGAGAAAACTAGGGCGCAGAGCAGCGGGGGCAACCTCCAAGGGTTTAGTGTGTCCCTAGGGGTTGCCCCCTGCATATATAGGTGGGGCCAAGGGAGGAGGGGCGACTTGGATAAGGGACTCGTCCCCTAGTTTGTCAAACCAGGAGGGAGTGTCCTCCTAGGATTCCTCCCCTGGGAGCCTTGCCTCCAAAAGAATAGTTGGACGGGGGGCACTAGGAACCTGAGCCTTGACCCCAAAGGCTTAGGGGGGTTGTCCCACTAGGACCTGAAACATTCCAGAAGGCTCTGGAACATTTTGGGCCCTTCTGTAAGCTTACAGGGCCTTCCAGAACCCTCTCGGGCTCTTCCGAGACACCACAGGACCTCCCAAAACACTTCTGATGCCTAATTGATCATTATCCTTTATCTCCTAGTTCTCTTGCAAACCTATAGTCATTAACATGTGACCCTATAGGTTCATAAACATGTGGACATGACCCAGAACACTTTCTGGTCAAGAACTATTAGCGGGATCTGGTCACTTTTAATAATTTTCACATGTTCACAAAGATCTTATTGAGCGAACCTTTTGTATCACATACAATTACCTTTGCTTCAGGATACATTACAAAACCTGAGGCGAGCCTTTTATCAGAATCCACATGATCAACACTTTGATCACTGTGTCTTGTTATCCTTGTTACTAGTTTTGTTCTCTTCTCTCGTTTTCGTGTTTCGGTATCCCTGTGATCTCAATAACTGTGTCTGGACAAACGATGATGGATGTCGTGATACCAAGTGTGCCTGAGTGTATCTCTCCATCGTCAGATATGCAAATCCCAATCTTGAACTATCGAGCACCATGACATACTTTTCTGGTGTATCTGTAAGTTACCTTTATGTTCACCCAGTTACAGAGCAGCGTTTGGAACCCCAATGTAACCATCAGGTATACAGGACAATAATATTCTCATGGTCTAAGGACACGAGTAAAGTTAACACTTTATACAAAAATACCGACAACAATTTAGACGTTGTGATCTCACAACATTTTATAAGTTGGGTCCATCTAACACCGTTCTGCTCCTAACAATGTGTTACCATTATTGTTGGCATCCTTGACACATTGATAATGCCAGTGAATAGGAAAACATGATCATCAACAATGGATGAGCTAGTCCTAGAGGCCTGACTATGCATCTATTTGGTGTTCATGCAACTGAGTTTTTCTCCAAAACTCACATTCAAGAACCATTGCAATCATAGCGCGGAAATACAAAGTTAATTTTGGACATGAAAATAGAATAACAACTTTATTATTTCCTATAGGGAATATTTTCAACAGTCTCCCACTTGCATTAGTGTTAATAATCTAGCTATTACATAAGTTCTTAACACATGTGGCATGCCGGTGTTGCTCGTGGTAAGGGCTTTGTGAGCGGATCTGACACATTCATGGACGTATGAATCTTACATAACTTTATATCACCACACTACACAAAATCTCGAATTATGTGGGTGTTCAATATATTTGGACTTCTGGTTAGACCATGGCTCCTTAGCCCGGGCTACGGCGCCACTATTACACGCATCATGCATGATCATGAACGATGACTCGCGTTAATATCACAACACAACTCTACGACATAAAGGATAAACATAAATCTTTAGATTACAAGCCAGGGCCACGAGGACCCATAATACATATGTCATCAAAGTAAACATTATCTGAGTACAGACATAGTTAGACAAGTTTGCCTTAAGAAGGCTGAGCAAAACAACGCCACTAGATCGAAAGGCGAGGCCTCCTGCCTAGGACCTCCGGACTACTCCTGGTCATCGGTCTCCACGTAGTAGCGCCATCGGGGAAACCTTCATCCGTGTCATGGAGGAGAACGCGCACGTCCAGCGCTACTTGGTTGCATTGGCGAACGGCCGGTTCTCCAATACCTGGCAGATTCTTTGGGGATCTCACCGGAGCTATGATCCGGTGATGGTTCCTTCTCTTTGGGTGTCCACCGCGGCCCATTGAACCTAGAGGAGCTATTATTCGAGATGTATTAGTGATATTATATGATGATCTTTGCTACAAAATACTATATATGTATTCGATGATAGATTATTAATTAACTATTAGTTATTTGCTTATTGAATGCTAAAGATGAGTGCTGTGCTACAAACTACTATATATGTATTCATGATAGATTATATGATGATCTTTGCTACAAACTACTATAAACTACAAATTTTAGGTGTTTTAGTTGTTATATGATGATCTTTGCTACAAACTACTATATATGTATTCGATGATGGATTATTAATTACCTATTAGGAAATGTCTGACGATGAAAGGGAATTCGCTATGTGCGACTATTGTGAAGATGAGCGCGGTCTGTGCGACAGGCCTCACTTGGTAGAAGGTCGGCGCTTTAGCATCAAGCTCCAAAAGACCTTCGATGTTGAAATGGTACGCAACGACGACGAATGTTTTTTGTTATTATTTGCACGACTTCTCTGCTTCTTCAACGTGTAATTTCCGTCTTTTACAATTCGACTAGCTTATCCCATGCCATGCAAGATGCTATGTCTTGGAGAAGATGGGTTTTGAAGATCATGAAAGAATGGAGACAAAGATAATTCAACTAAGGACCCATCATGGTTATGATTTCGCTATAAATCTATACAATTCTGTGAACTCATCCAATTTTGGTTACCTGAATTGGGAAGCCCTTTGCAAGGCATATGGTTTTCATGAGGGTATGCTTCTCACCTTCGATCTTGGTGATCCTGACATCGACGAAAATGATATGACCATTTGGGTCCTTGTTGACACGCTTCCAGTTCTACCGCTGTGTGAGTTTCTTAAACATATTTACTAAGTAATTTATATTGTTTATTTCAAAATATTTGACAGTTTATTTCCCTTGACAGCTTATTTTCATTCTTCAAAAAATGTACGGAAAATTCTAGAGAGAACCTACTACTACAATGATGAAGCACAATTAACTTATAAGGAGCAAGATGGTCTTATCGCATTTTTTACTGATATTGAGAATTACAATAGCTATTATCAAACTCCTCCACATTATGGTCAATACGTGCCACTAGTGCACGTGTTGAACTACGGTAACATCAATGGAGATATCATGGTAAGATTTTCTACTATTACGACATCCGTGCATCTTTTGCATAAATTCTTCTAAAACTAAACTATATTGCTAACTACAAAGTTATTACTATGTTTTTGAACAGAAAATCCCGATGGATTGTGTGCCTCATCTGATGTTGACGAGAGGTCGCGTTAATGTTATGAGCTTACGGCCACCACGGCCAGGTCAGCCGCAGTATCCACATCACGGCCAGGTCAGCCGCAGTATCCACATCACTCCTGTCTAAAAGCGAGGAAGCCATGATAACAGATGATTTCAAAAAATGTTTAAACCATTGTAGAGAGCTACTTGGAAGCAACATTGTGCGTAGGCCAAGACATGGAGACAAGATGATCTCTATTCTTTATTATGGAGAGTCAATTTTCCTTAATGCAGCGTCAATGCCTATCTTGTTTTATGATATTTTACCTAAGAGAGGATAGAGTAGGACCTATGAGAGGAGTAGGTCGTAGCTAGAATGTGTTATTATGTGCTACAATGTGTTAGAGTTGATGATGATGAGGAGGAGTTGTGATTATGACTAGTGACCAACTTGTTATATGATGTCTCATTGACGAACATTGTTTGATGATGATGACAAGTGGTAATGAATATGCTATTTAAACAGACTAGTTCATGATGAGTTATTATTGTGTAAAAGATATATCTGTTTAAACATGTACATCACCAAAATGCTAAAAAACATAAATGTTAGCAGTAGCGCGGGCCTGAAAACGCGCTACTAGTACTTGAACTTACCAGTAGCGCTGGCCTAAAAACGCGCTACTGCTGCAAAATAGTTGTAGCGCCGTAGCAGTAGCGCTGGTGCCCGCGCTACTGGTAGCTCAAAAACCAGCGCTACTGCTAAGCATTTTCCTAGTAGTGGAAGCTCATCCTATCGAAGACTACATCTTCTAGTAGCCATCATCTTACAACAGTAGAAGAGAGTAGCATAATATGGTAAAATCATGTAGCAACATATAGCAATAAACCTACCCGGAGATCCTCTCCTTGTCTCCTTGAGAGAACGCGATCACCAGGTGTATCTGTCTCTTATCTGGGTGTGTTAACAAGTATCCGGTTTTAGTTGTAAGAGGTGGGAATACAACTCCAAGTCATCATGTTACCGTGGACACGGCTATTCGAATAGATTACTTCCCTGCAGGAGTGCACCACATTGCCCGATATGCTCGATTACCTCTGGTTGGACACACTTTTCTGGGTAATGTCCAACCTTGGACAATCAACACGCCATAGTCCTACCTAGGCTCTCCAGAGAGGTCGGCACGTCGGTCTAAATCCTATGTGTGAAGGGGTCATGGGCCTATCATCCAAAGCACTCCTGCGTGTTGCGAGGACTACCGGGACCAGTCCTAGCTATCTCTTTCTACAAAGCAGGCACTTCTAGACCACCCGGGTGCGTGCCGCTCAACTATGATGTCTGTAGAGCTTTAGGGACAATCGTATGATGCTGAGGGGCCCATAAGCCATTATCCCATGCAGCGGTTAGTGCGTATATGCCAAATGGAAGTCTCAGATCAAATACCCAATCTCATTAAGTGTGTTATTATGAAGTAACCGTGGACACCGACCAGGGACCGACCCACCTGTCTCCTAGGTGGTCTCTACCTGCCCTGTCATTCCGCCACAAAGATTCACTAGTGGGTCATCGGAAAAAATGTCCTTTCAGCCCCCAGTCCATGAATCACTCGCGGGTGCTCTCTGAGCCGACCCGACTTTAGTATGAACATGTTTAGTGTAGTAGTATAGTATATTCGTGATCATCGCCCGGTGAGATCACGACCCGATAGTATAACATGGCAAACAGACAAGGGATAGGGCCACTGATCATGGAGTACTAGCCTACCTATACTAAGCATATAGGATAATAGGTAAAGTATCAACAGTAGTAGCAAGGAAAGGCTATGCAACAGTATAGAATGAGCTGATAATGCAGTAATAGTATCACTACTCTAATGCAAGCAGGGAAGAATAGGCGATATCAGAATGATCAAGGGGTTTTTGCTTGCATGGAAGCTCTGCCGAGGAGGAAGGGTCATCGTCGATGTAATCGTACTTGGGGGCAGCGGCAATCTCGGGATCTACCGAAAGAATAGGGGAGAGAGGGAAGCAGATAAATGACGGAGCAAACAAATGCAACACAATGCATGTCATGGCAGTATGTGATGATGATATGCACTAATGCATCTCTAGGCATTTTAAAAGACGGAAATTATCCTAGCTCCAAGTATTTTTTGGTATATTGATTCAGGGGTAAAATTTTGATGTTCATTATGTTAGAGGGGTGTGGCAGGTATGTGGGTCGTATATTCGGATTCTTTATATTTTTCTGAGCAACTTCCATATATAAATTATTTTCATCTGGGTTACGGATTATTTTCTATGATTTTTCAAAGTTAAAATGGTTTTTAATTTACTGAATTTAACTTAATTCGAAATTCTATTAAATATTAAATGCTATGCATACACAGAAGTGTACCCAAAGATGTGATTCAAAGGCTATCGGTGGGCCCAGTTGACTATGTCAATTGCCTAGTCAGCAGAGGCTGACTGGTGGGGCCAGGGGCTGAGTCAGTGGGGTCAACAATTTACCTATTTACTGGTCAACAGTTTCCAGGGAACCCACCTGTCATTGACTGGGACTAGCCCAGTCAGCATTTGACTAGTCAAAAGGGTCCAGTGGGACCCAGTCGCCAATGACACAGTGGTTAACTTAGTCTATTTTAGTAAATTAACGCATGATAACCCACAAGTATAGGGGATCGTAACAGTTTTCGATAAGTAAGAGTGTCGAACCCAACGAGGAGCTAAAGGTAGAACAAATATTCCCTCAAGTTCTATCGACCATCGATATAACTCTACGCACGCTTGACGTTCGCTTTACCTAGAACCAGTATGAAACTAGAAGTATTTTGTAGGTGTTGTTGGATAGGTTTGCAAGGTAATAAAGATTACGTAAATAAAAAGTAGGGGCTGTTTAGATAAAGAAACAATAAAGTAAATATAGCGAGTCTGGAAAAGTGGTGGTAGGAGTTGCGAAATTGCCCCTAAGCAATTGACTACTTTACTAGACCGATAACAAGTATTATGTGGGAGAGGCCACTGCTAGCATGTCATCCCTGACTTGGAATTCTATGCACTTATGATTGGAACTATTAGCAAGCATCCGCAACTACTAACGTTCATTAAGGTAAAACCCAACCATAGCATTAAGATATATTGGCCCCCCTTCAATCTTGTATGCATCAATTTCTATGCTAGGTTGAAGCTTCTGTCACTCTTGCCCTCCAATACATAGTCCTATCAACATACAACTAACCCTAGGGTGTGATCCACGCACGCAATCATATGACGGGCACCAAAGGACAGCAACATAACCACAAGCAAATTAAATCAGTCATAGCAATTCATCAACCACCGATAGGACAACGAAAATCTACTCAGACATCATAGGATGGCAACACATCATTGAATAATAGTATGAAGCATAAAGCACCATGTTCAAGTAGATGGTACAACGGATTGCGGGAGAGTGGACCGCTGTAGATAGAGGGGGGAAGGTGATGGAGATGTTGGTGAAGATGGTAGAGGTGTTGGTGTAGATCGCGGTGATGATGATGCCCCCCGGCGGTGTTCCAGCGCCACCGGAGCCCCCCTCCTTCTTCTTCTTCCTTGACCTCCTCCCTAGATGGGAGAAGGGTTTCCCCTCTGGTCCATGGCCTCCATGGCACGGGAGGGGCGAGAGCCCCTCCGAGATTGGATCTGTCTCTCTGCCTCTCTCTGTTTCTGCGTTCTCTCCTAGCTCTATTCACCGTTTCGTGTATATATGGAGATTCGTAACTCCGATTGGCCTGAAACCTTCACCGTGATTTTTTCCCCGAAAATTAGCTTTCTTGCGGCAAAAGAAGAGCGTCAACCGCCTTACGAGTGGCTCACGAGGGTAGGGGGCGCGCCCCCTGCCTCGTGACCACCTCGGGCACCGTCTCGCGTGGATTTTTCTTCCGGAATTTTCCAAATATTCCAAAAAGTATCTCCGTCCGTTTTTATCCCATTTGGACTCCGTTTGATATGTATATTCTACGAAACCAAAAGCATGCAATAGACAGGAACTAGCACTGGGCACTGGACCAATATGTTAGTCCCAAAAATAGTATAAAAAGTTGCCAAAAGTATATGAAAGTTGTAGAATATTGGCATGGAACAATCAAAAACTATAGATACGACGAAGATGTATCAACATCCCCAAGCTTAATTCCTGCTCGTCCTCAAGTAGGTAAATGATAAAAAAGATAAATTTTGATATGGAATGCTACCTAGCATAATCTTGATCACATATCTAATCATGGCATGAATATTAAGATACGAGTGATTCAAAGCAATAGTCTATCATTTGACATAAAAACAATAATACCTCAAGCCTACTAATAAAGCAATCATGTCTTTTCAAAATAACAAGGCCAAAGAAAGTTATCCCTACAAAATCATATAGTCTGGCTATTCTCCATCTTCTTCACACAAAATACTCACATCATGCACAACCCCGATGGCAAGCCGGGCAATTGGTTAATACTTTTTAACGCGCTTCAGCATTTTCAACCCTCATGCAATATATGAGCGTGAGCCATGGATATAGCACTATAGGTGGAATAGAATGGTGGTTGTGGAGAAGACAAAAAAGGAGAAGATAGTCTCACATCAACTAGGCGTATCAACGGGCTATGGAGATACCCATCAATAGATATCAATGTGAGTGAGTAGGGATTGCCATGCAACGGATGCACTAGAGCTATAAGTATATGAAAGCTCAAACTGAAACTAAGTGGGTGTGCATCCAACTTGCTTGCTCATGAAGACCTAGGGCATTTGAGGAAGCCCATCGTTGGAATATAC
Source organism: Triticum dicoccoides (assembly GCF_002162155.2). Lineage (NCBI taxonomy): Eukaryota > Viridiplantae > Streptophyta > Magnoliopsida > Poales > Poaceae > Triticum > Triticum dicoccoides. The sequence goes on from NC_041386.1 coordinate 20,401,888, forward strand.
AAGCCAAGTTCTATAATGAAAATTCCCACTACTATATGAAAGTGATAACTCAAGAGACTCTCTATATGAAGAACATGGTGCTACTCTGAAGCACAAGTGTGGTAAAAGGATAGTAACATTGCCCCTCCTATCTTTTTCTCTCATGTTTTTTGTTTTTTTTGTAGGCTTCTTTGGCCTCTCTCTTTTTTGGGGGGCTTCTTTGGCCACTTTTATTTTGATAACCTCACATGGGACAATGTTCTAATAATGATGATCATCACACTTTTATTTACTTACAACTCAATATTACAACTCGATATCTAGACATGACTCTATATGAATGCCTCCGGCGGTGTACCGGGATGTGCAATGATCTGGCGTAGCAATGACATCAAAAAACGGACAAGCCATGAAAACATCATGCTAGCTATCTTACGATCATGCAAAGCAATATCTTAAGGGGGATAGATGATGATGGAAGTTGCATGGCAATATATCTCGGAATGGCTATGGAAATGCCATGATAGGTAGGTATGGTGGCTGTTTTGAGGAAGGTATATGGTGGGTTTATGGTACCGGCGAAAGTTGCGCGGTGCTAGAGAGGCTAGCAACGGTGGAAGGGTGAGAGTGCGTATAATCCATGGACTGAACATTAGTCATAAAGAACTCACATACTTATTGCAAAAGTTTATTAGCCCTCGAAGCAAAGTACTACTACGCATGCTCCTAGGGGGATAGATTGGTAGGAAAAGACCATCGCTCATCCCCGACCGCCACTCATAAGGAAGACAATCAATAAATACCTCATGCTCCAACTTTGTTACATAACGGTTCACTATACGTGCATGCTACGGGAATCACAAACCTCAACACAAGTATTTCTACAATTCACAACCACCCACTAGCATGACTCTAATATCACCATCTTTATATCGCAAAACCATTGCAAGGAATCAAACATATCCTATTCAGTGATCTACAAGTTTTATGTAGGATTTTAGGACTAACCATGTGAATGACCAGTTCTTGTCATCTCTCTAAATAGATATAAGTGAAGCAAGAGAGTTTAATTATTTCTACAAAAGATATGCCCATGCTCTAAAAAATCTAAGTGAAGCAAAAGAGCATTCTACAAATGGCGGTTTTCTATGTAAAGAGAAACAGGCAATCCAGACTTCAAATGATAGAAGTGAAGCACATGAAGCATTCTATAAAGCCATACTCAAAAGATATAAGTGAAGTGCAAAGAGCATTCTATAAATCAACCAAGGGCTCTCTCATACCAGCATGGTACATAAAAGAAAAATGAAAACTAAATGCAAAAGACGCTCCAAGATTGCACATATCGCATGAACGAAACGAATCCGAAAACATACCGATACTTGTTGAAGAAAGAGGGTATGCCTTCCGGGGCATCCCCAAGATTAGACGCTTGAGTATCCTTGAATATTTACTTGGGGTGCCTCGGGCATCCCCAAGCTTGAGATCTTGCCTCTCTTCCTTCGTCTCACATCGAGACCTCCTCGATCATCGAACACTTCATCCACACAAAACTTCAACAGAAAACTCAGTAAGATCTGTTAGTATAATAAAGAAAATCACTACTCTAAGTACTGTTGCAAACCAATTCATATTTTGTTTTTGCATTGTGTCTACTGTACTATAACTTTTTCATGGCTTAACCCACTAATATAAATTGATAGTTTCATCAAAACAAGCAAACTATGCATCAAAAACAGAATCTGTCTAAAACAGAACAGTCTGTAATAATCTGAACATTCACCATAATTCTAATACTTGAAAAATTCTACCAAAATTAGGAAAAATAAAAAAATTGTATAGGAAGACATTTCAAAAAGAATCATAACCATTTGACGTTCCAGCTAAAAATGTAAAATCGCGCACTACAGCCAAATTTTCTGTCCTGCACCATACAAACCATCAAGCAAATGTAAACATCCTAAAGGCAAACTTTGGCACATCATTTTTATTTCTAAACTTTATAAAAGCACACAACAGAAATAATTGACTCTCTATAACTTCCGGGTTGTCTCCCTGGCAGCGCTTTCTTTAAAGCCATTAAGCTAGGCATATAGTGCTCAAGTAATGAATCCACCCGGATCCCAAGGTATATCAAAGCCAATTTTAATTAACAATGATTTAGCATTTAGTAGTGAGCAAAAAGTAACATATATCATGTAACAACGAAGTCTAACTCTCTTCCTATGCATCGGCATGTCATAAAAGAACAATTCATGCACACATAGTAAAGGCCAATGCATAGTATAAACAGTTCCATGCAATTTTATCATATTGGAAACATAGAGAGGTGGAGATATAGTTCCTCTCTCATAATAATTGCAAGTAGGAGCAGCAAGCACATGCATATTATATTCATCAAAATCATCATGTGCAGCGGTAAGAGGCAACCCATCAATATAATCCTTAATAAGTGCAAACTTCTCCGATATAGTGTAGTCGGGAGAATTCAAAAAGATAATAGGACTATTATGTGTGGGTGAAATAGCAACAATTTCATGTTTAACATAAGGAACTATAGCAAGTTCATCTCCATAAGCATAATTCATATTGGCATCTTGGCCACAATCATAGCAAGCATCATCAAAAAGGGATATTTCAAAAGAATCAACGGGATCATAACAATCATCATAGCAATCATCCTCTGGTAAGCACGAAGGGAAATTAAACAATGTATGAGTTGAAGAGTTACTCTCACTAGAAGGTGGGCACGGGTAGCTAATCCACTCTTCCTCCTTTTGTTCTTCGCTCTCCTCCTCATCTTTTTCATCCAATGTGCTCACAGTTTCATCAACTTCTTCTTCCATAGATTCCTGCAAAATATTAGTCTCTTCTTGGACAGCGGAGACTTTCTTAATAAGCACATTAATTTCGTAACTGTATTCATAATTCTCATAACAATATTTCAGGATAGCTAAATTTTCAGGTCTATAAACAACATCATCAAAATCTTCAAACTCTTTAAACATAGATTCAATTTCATAAGCACCCATAAAAGCAACAAATTCTTCTATTTGTTCCACATCATAGTAATCATATATACCTCTAGCATAAGAAGCTAAGGTTTTATTATCATTAAATTCACATGAAAAGGGAAGGTGTGGAGCCTTCACCTTAGAGCAACAAGTATAATCATATCTCAAGCATAGTTGCCTAGCATTCCAATTCAATATATGAATTTGATCCCATAATAGTTTCCCTTTTTGTGCCAAGCGGTAATCCCTAAAATATTCACGTTGATTCAACGTTACTCCCATTACATAATTGAATGGGGTTTTCTCAGGATTATTAAAGTAGTACATAATATTTTTCACATAACGAACATCGAGGGTTTTTGGAAGTTCCCCATCTCCATGAGTAGCAAGTACACCTATTTTTTTTGGTATTTCGTGTTCCATATCCATAAATAAAGATAGAGAACAACTAAGAACAGCAAATAAAAATTACTTAGTGATAAAGCAAACAGGCACACACGAGAATATTCACCCCACGCTATTGCTCCCGGCAACGGCGCCAGAAAAAGGTCTTGATAACCCACAAGTATAGGGGATCGCAACAGTTTTCAATAAGTAAGAGTGTCGAACCCAATGAGGAGCTAAAGGTAGAACAACTATTCCCTCAAATTCTATCGACCACTGATACAACTCTACGCACGCTTGACGTTTGCTTTACCTAGAACAAGTATGAAACTAGAAGTACTTTGTAGGTGTTGTTGGATAGGTTTGCAAGGTAATAAAGATCATGTAAATAAAAAGTAGGGGCTGTTTAGATAAAGAAACAATAAAGTAAATATAGCAATTAAGTTATGCTTTCAATGCGGTTATGCCTCTAAGTCGTGCTTCGACACGTGGGAGATATAGCCGCATCGAGGGCGTTACAAGTTGGTATCAGAGCCTTCCCCGACCTTAGGAGCCCCATTGCTTGATCGTTTTAGCGGCTGAGTTGAGTCTAGAAAAATGTTTTGAGTCATTTAGGAATTATATATCGGAGAGTTTAGCAATTCTTTTTACTTCCCAGCCTCCTCATCGCTCTGGTAAGGCATCCTGACGTAGAGTTTTGACTCTTCTCTTCTCAAATTTCACTAAAAAAAATTTAGGATCACGCGGTTATCTTGGAATCGTTTTGATGGTTTTATGACGAGAACATTTTCTTGGTGCCTCCTGTCAGGGGTTTTGTGGAAGTGTCCCGGGGAGTTGAGCTCTAAGGTGTTGTCGTCATAATTTTATCGTTGCAGTTCTGGAATACCTGAGTTTAGTACGCCGACATCGAAAATCTCTTTTATGCAGTTCGTTGGTGATATAACCTCGACGCCACCCAGTACTGGGGCGGGAGTTCGGGAGTATTGCCATAACTTGTATAACGGATGCTTTTCGAAGGTTGAGGTAGACGATTTCCGAAGGTTTCTTGGTTATGTGTTGAAGGATGGATACAACTGGATGTAGGATTTGCTAGTTTTGGGCGAGATATTATGCTTCCCTGTATCCCCAACACCTGATTGCATAACCGGAAAGGTTCGGGAGTTTCATAAGTGGGAATTCAAGTAGCTCTTCGGATATCTTTCCGACAGATGTATGATATGAAATTGGGGTTCGACGTCTAGTGGTCCGCCTATTCACAGTTGGTTTTACAGTGGTCTCGTTGTGTCTTAAAGAGTCCTTGGCTATGCTGACTCGGGGACGCTTCGTATGTCATGTGCACTGCCTTGTACATGATGGTGATGTACGATCGAGCCTGTGTAGGCCCCACCACGAAAACGTCGGGCGAAATCTCTACCATATGTTTGTTCCGGCTTATTCTGCAAGCCAATCCTTTGTTTTTTGTTTTGAGTTGTGGTATTCGAGTTGCTTCGAAGTCAAATGTTGATTCCATACCTTTCCTAAACGGTGTTCTCATATTTCCATGTGGATACCAATCCTTCTTGATCATCGAGATTGTCATGTCAATTCTTTTTCAACCGGCGTGTTTTCTCTTCAAGTGGATCCGATCATTTCAACATCCGCAAGGTCAATTCTAAGTTTCTCAACGGTGGTTGTTTCATCCTTCCCAAGTTGCCTTTGTTTTTCCCACCCTCCCTCGCTTTCTTTTCTCCGAGGACTCATATATCTCAATCAAGTATCATTTTATTGATGTGAAGTCTCGATATTCTTTTTCCTTCATGTTTTTACCCGGTGATTCTCAGGAAGATTGTATCGAAGCTTCAAGTTCAATATTATCCATTCTCTTCATCTCCGGTAGATTCAATTCAAGCTTTTGGTGTTGATCATATTCTTTCCTCGTTTCAAATACCTTCTCATACCGGTGCACCTCATAATAATTCACTTCTCGCTATTCTTTTGTTCCGGAGTGCTGAAGATATCTCAGAAGATTCGTATTTTCATTCCTAATTCGTTCAAGATATCTTGAGGTTGTTATCTCATTCTAGCCATTTGATTCAACCGGTGCATTCTCTCCTTTAAGTTCTACGGTGTATCTTTTGAGTGGGCCCTAACCCACAGGTCTTTTCCCAGGATCTTACCTGGCTCTTCTTATTTTCCCGGAGCTATCCAAATTTCTTTTCGAAGTGTGATGTAAGAATGAATTTTCATCAGTCAGAGGGTTTCTCCAAGATCTTTCAAATTCTTTTCATTGTTGGCTCAACCTTTACATTCTTCATTCCGGAGTGCCTCAATAATTCATAGTGGTGTTTCTCGTCATCATTCTCGGAATTGGAGACCGAAGAAGATTTTTCCTCTAAATCTTGCTCCTTTCTCTTTAAGATTCATGGCTCTAGCTTTGTGCCATCCTCTCATAATTGTTTTTGATTGTGGGAATTCTTTCACCTATCCGGAGCAATTCAAGAGTCTTCTCAATTTGTTACCCGGAGTTCATCAATTCAGGTTTATTCATTCTCAGCTGGCAGTTATCATTCTCCTATATTACCGGTGCATCTTTCAAGTATTCTCTAATCAGTTCATGATCTCTTCGTTCACTTGTATCTAAATTCTCTCAAACATCTTCGTTCATTTGCTAATTCTTCCCCGTGCTTCGATATCTTTCCTTTGATCGTTCCAAATTCTTACGGTGGTCTGCTCAAGATTCTCTTCCATGGTGATCATATCAATTCATTCGTTGTTTCAATCCTACCGGTGTTTCGCTGAAGACCTTATCAAGTTATCGATATCTCTCTTAATCCTTGCTACGAGAATAAGTAGTGTGCCAAATCCATTGTTTGTCATCAATTTAATTGGTGAAGGATAAGCATAACGTAATTCTTATTTTTGTTCATCCAAGTGTTTAATTCCTTATTCCGGAGGTTCATCAAATTCTCGATTGCAATTGTGTCAGCTTTTCCTTTACCGGAGTTCCAAGCTCTTTCAATTATATCATTTCAAAGCTTCATTTAATCATTGCAAGGTTTCTCCCGGAGTTCTTTTCAATTTTACCCTTCCTTTTCATCATCCTTTTGTCACCGGAGTTCTTCATGGATGTTTTACACGATGGTTCATCAAGGATTTAATTCCTTCTCGAAGAGTTCATCAAGATTCTTTCCAAAGGATAGTTCATGGTTCATGATTCACATGTTGTTAAGAATGAGGTATTTTAAATCCATCAACCTATTCATTGGAGTTATCTTGGGTTATATTTCACCTAAAACTTTCCCGAAGGATTGTTGCTAATTATGGTGCTTATAAATGATCCAAGTTCTTCATTTATCCTCCGGGTGAAATAGTTTCTTGTCTCCTTGTGGATATCAATCCAATCTATCGTTTCCATTAGTAGCAGAATTTCACCTCATAGCCTTGAGATGTTTTCCATAAGTCCACTACAACCTTGTTCTTTTCGTTGTTGGTTTTCCAACAACTCCGTCCGAACCTTCTCCTAAAGATGCTTTTGCAAGCTCATTTAAGGTAGAAGATCTTGTTTCCCTTCGTTCATTCCATTCCATTCTTACTTTTGTTCCGGAGGCATTGTGATGTTGCTCTCTTCAACCCATCTTCTTGTTGGGTCAGGGTCGTGTTCTTTTCTTGGTTTATCCATTTAACCGGAGTGTTGTGTCCTTTTGCTCAAGCTCTTTCATTTTATCAAGTCTTTCATCTCTTTTCAACCGAAGTGCTAACCGAATCGGTTCTTTCTTATTCCTCTTTCTTAACGGAGTGCTTTCAACTTCGTTCCTCTCCGTTGTATTTTTTTTCTCGAAATGGTTTAACCTTTTCAAGGTTCTTTGGTTTCACTCATTGGTCAAAGAAGCAACTTAGTTTTACCTCTTCTCTTTCTCTTCCATTTTCCCTCCGATGCCATTCTAGATCTCGGGACGAGATCCTCTCGTAGTGGTGGAGTGTTGTAACGCCCCGAGACCAATGTGCCAGGTGTCTTCCTGTTATTCTTTATTGGTGCCATGTCATTTTCTTGCGTGTTGCATCTTATCATGACATCATGTGCATGGCATCATCATGTTTTAAAACTTGCATCCGTCCCGGCCTCCTTGCTCTCTCCGTTATCCGCCCAGACACACTTGCACGCGCCCGTGGCACGTCCGAAATATTATTTTATAAGTGGCTGGAAAATGTTCTCGGAATGGGATGAGAGTTGACGTGTGGTATTATTATAGTGTAGATAGACCGCCTATCAAATTTCATCGCGTTCGGAGTCCGTTTGTTAGCCCTACCGTTAAATATAGCGGCAATAGTAGCCGGTCTAACGTCGGACGTTTTCGGTCTCTGGAAACAGTCGCCGAGCCTCCCTCTCTTCTCTTCTCTCAGCTCGAGACCGTCTACACAGCCCACTACCTACCGCCAGACCTAACCTAGGCTCTCTCGTCAGTCCGCTATCAACCACCAGGCCCCGAAACCCTCTCTGCACAGTGCATCGAATCTCTCGCGCGCGTCCGAAAGTTGTCCCGAACCTGACCCATGACTGTCGCCACCGTTGTGTCCGGATCATCCCCAAACATCTACAAAGCGTCTCCATTTTCTTATATGGGCTCCCTAGCCTATTTATTTTCGACCGCCCGATTACGATCGGAGGGTCCTTCTGGCCCCTAATCAGCCACCTACTGTATATATAATGTCCAACCCTAAAAACTAGGAGAGATGTCCCATCTTTTCCTCCTTGTCGCCGCCTCTCTCTCGCTTTCCCCTCGGGATCTCCCCCTCGATCCAAAATCCCCAATCAGAAACTCCCCTCGTTCCCCACCTATCACAGCCAGATGCCCGATCCAAAAATCCAGCCAGATCGATCCATCCGCAGCTTCCCTGCCTCCTGTGTCCTCCCGTCCCCGAGCAGGCAACCGCCGAAGAGCTCCGGTGAGCAACAGACCAGCCGCGTGCCGCCCCGAGCCACTTCCACGCCATCTCTCATCGCGCCGACCAGCAGCAAGGAGCCAGCCATCGCCATGGGAACCAAGCCCCGAGTACATCCCCGCCCTGCGCCAAGTCCCTGTCTCCTCTGCTTCGAGCTCCATCCGACGAGCCGCGACGAAGCCGTCTCCTCCCAAACTGCCATGGTGCCCGAGACCTCCTTGCAGCACCTCCTCGCTGACCCGCCTAGAGAGCCAAGTCCGTTGGCCTGCCTCCACTTCAATCCGGCAGGGAATGAGAGCCCGACGACCTCCATGCCCGGATCCGCCGCCGTCCTGCCGTTCCCCTTCGACGATGGAGCTCCCCGCTGCCAAGTCCAGGACCCCTGCCGCCGTCTTCTACAACCCCTGCTGCTGTTGCTTTTCTTCATAGAAGAGGGCAGCAGCGCCTCGTCCCGCTCCTTCGTTGACCGCACTCGGTCTCGCCTGGGCCACCCCTCCCGGTCTCCTCTTCATGGCCCAGCCGCAAGCCGGCCTGCCTGTGTCCCTCACCACCGACCGGGCCAAGGCCCATGTGTGAGCCGCCCCATCTCCTTTTGTTGTGTTGACCCATGTGCAGTTTCGGTCCATAGCCTTTTTTCCAGATCTGCGATTTAACGATTTTTCCAGAGACTGCCAGTTTTGCAGAAAAACCCTCTAACTTCATGCATATAATTACTCATGAACCATGATCCATTTAAAACATGTCATATATGAAACTTGCTTAGAATTTCATCTAGTTTAATAATATGCAATTTTCTTGCCATGTCAAAATGTTTAAAATGATGTTTGCATTAATTTGCTCCTATGCCATGCTAAAATGTTTGAATTCATAACTAAATAACCGTAACTCGGAATTTAATAAACTTTATATGTAAATGGGGTAGAAAAATGCCTAGTTCAACATGGTGTACTTGCTTTGCATGTTTAACAACTCTAAAATATGTTTTAGGGCAGAACAGTACCAAACCTAATATATGCATATGGAGATTTACCGGAATTGTTGTTCGTTGTTTCCGGCCTCATTTAAACTTGCCTAGATAGGTAGTTTTCATTTGCTTCACCCTCTTGCCATGTTTAACAACATTTAATATTGTTGGGTACATAAACAAGATCGAACTAAATAAGTCACGTGGTGTTTCGTCAATATGAAACTCCGTTGCATAATGAACTCCACTTAATTTGTAGTTTTGTTTGTGCATTTTGCCATGCCATGTTTCATTAAACCGGACATGCATCATACTTGATTGTGCATCATGCCATGCTTATGTGGTGGTTGTTTACCATGTTGTTTGCTTTCTTTCCGGTGTTGCTTCTTCGGGTTGGTTCCGATAACGTCGCATTTGTGAGGATCCATTCGACTACGTCCGTTTGTCTTCTTCATGGACTCGTTCTTCTTCCTTGCGGGATTTCAGGCAAGATGACCATACCCTCGAAATCACTTCTATCTTTGCTTGCTTAGTTGCTCGCTCTTTTGCTATGCCTATGCTGCGATACCTACCACTTGCTTATCATGCCTCCCATATTGTTGAACCAAGCCTCTAACCCACCTTGTCCTAGCAAACCGTTGAGTGGCTATGTTACCGCTTTGCTCAGCCCCTCTTATAGCGTTGTTAGTTGCAGGTGAAGACTGAAGTTTGTTCCTTGTTGGAACATGGAGATGTTGTTCCTTGTTGGAACATGTTTACTTGTTGGGATATCACAATATATCTTATTTAATTAATGCATCTATATACTTGGTAAAGGGTGGAAGGCTCGGCCTTATGCCTGGTGTTTTGTTCCACTCTTACTGCCCTAGTTTCCGTCATATCGGTGTTATGTTCCCGGATTTTGCGTTCCTTACGCGGTTGGGTTATAATGGGAACCCCTTGACAGTTCGCTTTGAATAAAACTCCTCCAGCAAGGCCCAACCTTGGTTTTACCATTCGCCACCTAGCCTTTTCCCTTGGGAGTCGCGCATCCCGAGGGTCATCTTTATTTTAAACCCCCCGGGCCAGTGCTTGTCTAAGTGTTGGTCCAAACTAGAGCCACTTGCGGCGCCACCTCGGGGAAACTTGAGGGCTGGTTTTAGCTGTACGTAGTGTTCATCCGGTGTTGCCCTGAGAACGAGATATGTGCAGCTCCTATCAGGATGTCGGCGCATCGGGCGGTCTTGCTGGACTTGTTTTACCATTGTCGAGGATGTCTTGTAGAACCGGGATACCGAGTCTGATCGGAATGTCTCGGGAGGAGGTCTATTCCTTCGTTGACCGTGAGAGCTTGTCATGGGCTAAGTTGGGACACCCCTGCAGGGATTTGAACTTTTGAAAGCCATGCCCGCGGTTATGGGCAGATGGGAATTTGTTAATGTCCGGTTGTAGACAACTTAAAGTTTATCTTAATTAAAATGCATCAACCGCGTGTGTAACCGTGATGGTTTCTTCTCGGCGGAGTCCGGGAAGTGAACACGGTGTTGGAGTAATGTTTGACGTAGGTTGTTTTAGGATCACTTCTTGATCATAGTTGTTCGACCGTGCTTTTGCCTTCTCTTCTCGCTCTCATTTGCGTATGTTAGCCTCCATATATGCTAGTCGCTTGCTGCAGCTCCACATCATACCTTTGCCTTACCTATAAGCATAAATAGTCTTGATCGCGAGGGTGCGAGATTGCTGAGTCCCCGTGGCTCACAGATACTTCCAAAACCAGCTTGCAGGTGCTGATGAGGCCGTGCAGATGACGCAACCAAGCTCAGGAGGAGCTCGATGAAGACCTTGTCCTTTATGTTGTTTCATTCTAGTCGATCAGTAGTGGAGCCCAGTTGGGGTCGATCAGGGACCTTGTCGCGTTTGGGGTTCTTCTTTTAATTTGGTTTCGTAGTCGGACCTTGATTGTATCAGGTTGTTGTAATGCTTTATTCATGTAATTGTGTGAAGTGGCAATTGTAAGCCAACTATGTATCTTTTTCCCCTATTGTATTACTTGGGTTGTGTGAAGATTACCTCACTTGCGATATTGCTTTCAATGCGGTTATGCCTCTAAGTCGTGCTTTGACACGTGGGAGATATAGCCGCATGGAGGGCGTTACAGGTACCCTCTTGATCGACGCAATGCCAAAGCCACTGGGGGCTACATGATCGTATTCGAATCCTAGCTTAACCCCTTTGGAACGGTTTACTGGTCGTATTCGAATCGGAAACCTCAATTTTTATTTGTTTTAAGTTTTTTGCAAACAATATTTGGTTTTGTCTTGAGACTTTTTGGTTCAGATCTAAGTATAAGTGTGGTTTCGTTTAAACCCGGCTTGGCTTTGGATGATAAGTCGCCAGCATGTGACAATCATCATATATTCGGAAGTATTGGCTTCTAAGGATTGGGTTATCACCCTTACTGCACAGGTCATGTAAACCGGCAGTACAAATTAAATATCACATTGGTTATATGTGGGATATTATGACCCGCCCTGCGGTAAACCGCCAAGGGGTCTTGTGATTTACTTGTGTGCAGGATAAGACTACATTTGGGTGGTTACCCGCCCTGGCTTTTGACGTTAAGTCGCCAGGGCATATGTTGCTTAAACTCTATGCAGAATTTACAGAGCTATGACTTACATAAATGATTAAGTTCCAGCCCATCGTCAAAGATTGAAATTGGTGTCTCAAAACGGTTATCAATTCTTGATTTTCTCAAAGGCTATAAGCTGCCGGATTATAAAAATTCCTGTTTACAATGGAGGCATATTAAATCGTCATCGGCCAAGAGCCGTCGGGTATTTAAACTCCGGGTTTACTTATCAACAGATGAGGTTTTCAAAGTCGCTTTAGCGCAATGGCTATTGTATTATCAATGGATACTATTTATTCTACAATTGAAGGAATAGTCCCGAGTCGCTGCAGGCTTATGACCCGGCACTTGGGGCTACATTATTCAAGTTGAGGTTATATCAAATATGCAAGTCTCATGTCGCTGCAAGCATGCACCATGACACTTGGGTCTAATGTAAAGTCATTTTTGATCAACTTATTGAAGACCCGACTCATCCCATTGTAATGAGCCGGCCCTCGGGGGCTACCAATTGCTCCTGTAAAAAATTCAAGGTACACAAGCCTCAGTTCATTATATTGAAAGATCCACTAGTCAGTTGGTAGAGTACAATGCTCTTAAACTTGTGGACGTGGGTTCAAGCCCCATGGTGGATATTACATCATATGATGTTATTATCAATGAAGAATATACAAAGTCTTAGCTCAGTAATATCTTACTGAGCCGGCCTTTGGGGGCTACACATTGCTGCTCAAGTTTACATGATCATATTTACAAAGTCCCTACTCATTAATGCATAATGACCCGGCCCTTGGGGGCTACACTGGTGGAGGTTTTATGAGCATAAAGCAATTACAAGTCCCAGGTTGCTGCAAGCATGACAACTCGGCAGTTGGGGCTACATGTGTGGAATATTCAGTTTATATGATTGAGATGAACAAACCGGTTTTCTTCAAGGTTGCAACACTTATATTGGAGCAAGTCTTAAGCTATCACTATGTTCTCCTCTTAAGACTTGGGGGCTACATGTATTATGCATATAAAGAAGGAACGTCTTCAAATTATTGGTTTGGAGAAAATTAGGAAGATCAATTACATGACCCGGTGTCAACAATAATTATGACCCGGCATCGTCTGTTTTATAACCCGGCAATTTTGGTAATGATAAAACAACAACTTTTACATCTTCAAGCCGGATGAAAGTCAGATGAGTATTTCAAGACCAATATTTTTTAAGCCGATGCTTTGGAAGCCGACTCAAGTGGATTATTTCTTACAACATTTCTCTACAAGAGACCAATGTCAGCAAATTGACTCTGAAGATGGCCTATTGACCCGGATTTCTTAAAAGAAGTATCTGGATTTTTTATTCACGAAGTTTGAATGTATCTACTAAAGGAGATTTGCTATGAGTTCATGGGCATATATCAAGAAGGAAATGACAAGGACTTAACGATGATCAAATGTTAGCTCAGAAGAACCTTCGACCCGGCGTGTAATCTATTAAAATTGGTCTTGATTTGCAGGATCAGTTTAACATGGATAAATCGAAATTAAACTGGGGGCTAATGTCGGGGATATACCCGCGGTATGATCCAGCCGGACTTGGCGGCTCACAGAGACTCGGCGAGTATTTGGTGACTTACTGATGACCCCGACGGCGGGTCAGCTAGATGACAAGGCCCAAGGCCCAGAAGGCCGGTTCATGTGATGGTGGGCCGGATTAAGAGGAAAGCGTAAGGAATATTCCCTTACAAAAGAAGCAAGACTAGGACTCCGCTTGTAATAGAGTAATCCTAATCCTACTAGGACTAGTCATGTAACCCGCCCCTTAAACATATATAAGGAGGGGCGGGGCACCCCAAAAAGGACAAGCAAAAAAGAAACAATCTCTAGGGATAGACACCAAGAGCTGGCTTACCGGCGATACCCTCATGAACATAATGAGATCTAGCCACAAACAGCATATAGGGCTATTACCGGATGATGCTTTCCGAGGCCCGAAGCTGTCTAAATCCTTATCTTGTGTTGCGTCTCTCGATTCTGCTCAACCCCTCTCAAGCTACTACAAAGATGTGTTTGCCTCACGACTAAGTCCTCACACTAGGACATCTGCCGTGACAAAATCACCACAACCGGTCTCTCATATTCCTGCCAATGCTAAAGTTCAATGCATAATTGACGAGGACGGCGGTCCTAGAATGAAGAGACAGTGTGTGCCTTCTTTAGGAATGACATCGCCTATGAGATTCTTCGGATCCCTATCAACAGTCATGGCGAGTATTTTGTTTGATGGTTGTCGGTGCATAAAAGGAGGGGTCCTATTTTGTACCCCTTTACTTGTGTGCGGGCAGTTGGAGCCGCGCCTGCGGCCACACCTAGCGGGGCAGAGGAAGGAAGCAAAGCCACAAGACAACCAGAGCAACGCCAAGCCAGAAACACGAAGAGAAGAAGGGCGAGGTGAGCTCCCCCGGCAAGGCCCTTGCCGGGGCGGCCTCCACAGCCCCGGTAAGAACCTTGCCGAGGCAACTTGCCCAACACCAGCAGAGCCGCCACCCTTGAGCCTAAGGGTTCCAACACCATCAACCACTTTGGAACCGAGGCTCGGGAGGCACCTCCATGGTGGCATGCAAATCTTTGTGGAGACCAGGAGTACGCAAGACTAGATGATGACCAGAAGACGACGATCCTCGGCAAGATCCTTGCCATGGATACCCACGAGACCCCCAGCAAGCCCCTTGCCGAGGGAAACCAGGATGCCGTGGCAAGACCCATGCCGGGGCCCCGGCAAGACTCTTGCCAAAAACATCCGCGGGGCCACGGCCAGACCCACATCTGCCAAGACTCCACCGCCGTTCCCGTGCAGCTGCCAGCCCACCAGCTGGGCAGGTGCCTGTGTGGCGACGTGCGGCCTCTAGGCCGACTCAGCAAGCACCTGCGTGGTGGCAGGCAGATCTTCGTGAAGATTCAGCCACCGCACCAACTCAGCAGCCAGCCAGCGTGGCTCTACACGCCTCGTCAGTTCGGACGCGCGTCAAAGCCAGGCGAGGCGGCAACAGCCGGGACGAGTTTCCTTGCCGTCCCCAATAAAGCAAGAAGAGCACGTCGGCAACGCATTAAATGCGTTTGTCCTACGGTGCCAGGAGATAGACTCGATTACGGTATAGCTTTCCGCCTCCTGTGTGCCACTGTGGCAACCCCTTTGACTATAAAAGGAGGCCCGCGGCGTACTCAGAGAGGATTCAGATTTTTTTGACCCTGCACGCCTTGTAGCTAGTGTTGGGGAACGTAGCAGAAATTCAAAATTTTCCTACGTGTCACCAAGATCTATCTATGGAGAGACTAGCAACGAGGGGAAGGAGAGTGCATCTACATACCCTTGTAGATCGCTAAGCGGAAGCGTTCAAGTGAACGGGGTTGATGGAGTCGTACTCGTCGTGATTTAGATCACCGATGATCCTAGTGCCGAACGGACGGCACCTCCGCGTTCAACACACGTACAGCTCGACGATGTCTCCCACGCCTTGATCCAGCAAGGAGAGAGGGAGAGGTTGAGGAAGACTCCATCCAACAGCAGCACAACGGCGTGGTGGTGATGGAGGAGCGTGGCTATCCTGCAGGGCTTCGCCAAGCACCTACGGGAGAGGAGGAGGTGTCACGGGAGGGAGGGAGGCGCCAAGGGCTCAGGTATGGATGCCCTCCCTTCCCTCCACTATATATAGGGGCAGGGGAGAGGGGGGAGGCGCAGCCTTGCCCCTTCCTCCAAGGAAGGGGTGCGGCTAAGAGGGGGGGAGGAGTCCATCCTCCCCAAGGCACCTCGGAGGTGCCTTCCCCCTTTAGGACTCTCCCCTTTTTCCTATATCTTGGCGCATGGGCCTCTAGGGGCTGGTGCCCTTGGCCCATGTAGGCCAAGGCGCACCCCCTACAGCTCATGTGGCCCCCCGGGGCAGGTGGCCCCACCCGGTGGGCCCCCGGGACCCTTCCGGTGGTCCCGATACAATACCGATGACCCCGAAACTTGTCCCGATGGCCGAAACAGGACTTCCTATATATAAATCTTTACCTCCGGACCATTCCGGAACTCCTCGTGACGTCCGGGATCTCATCCGGGACTCCGAACAACATTCGGTAACCACATACAAACTTCCTTTATAACCCTAGCGTCATCGAACCTTAAGTGTGTAGACCCTACGGGTTCGGGAGACATGTAGTCATGACCGAGATGTTCTCCGGTCAATAACCAACAGCGGGATCTGGATACCCATGTTGTCTCCCACATGTTCCATGATGATCTCATCGGATGAACCACGATGTCAAGGACTCAATCAATCCCGTATACAATTCCCTTTGTCTAGCGGTATGGTACTTGCCCGAGATTCGATCGTCGGTATACCGATACCTTGTTCAATCTCGTTACCGGCAAGTCTCTTTACTCGTTCCGTAACACATCATCCCGTGATCAACCCCTTGGTCACATTGTGCACATTATGATGATGTCCTACCGAGTGGGCCCAGAGATACCTCTCCGTTTACACGGAGTGACAAAATCCCAATCTCGATTCGTGCCAACCCAACAGACACTTTCAGAGATACCCGTAGTGTACCTTTATAGCCACCCAGTTACGTTGTGACGTTTGGCACACCCAAAGCACTCCTACGGTATCCGGGAGTTGCACAATCTCATGGTCTAGAAATGATACTTGACATTAGAAAAGCTTTAGCATACGAACTACATGATCTTGTGCTAGGCTTAGGATTGGGTCTTGTCCATCACATCATTCTCCTAATGATGTGATCCCATTATCAACGACATCCAATGTCCATGGTCAGGAAACTGTAACCATCTATTGGTCAACGAGCTAGTCAACTAGAGGCTTACTAGGGACATGGTGTTGTCTATGTATCCACACATGTATCTGAGTTTCCTATCAATACAATTCTAGCATGGATAATAAACGATTATCATGAACAAGGAAATATAATAATAATCAATTTATTATTGCCTCTAGGGCATATTTCCAACAGTCTCCCACATGCACTAGAGTCAATAATCTAGTTCACATCGATATGTGATTAACACTCAAGGTCACATCCCCATGTGACTAACACCCAAAGAGTTTACTAGAATCAATAATCTAGTTCACATTTACCATGTGATTAACACTCGATGAGTTCTGGGTTTGATCATGTTATGCTTGTGAGAGAGGTTATAGTCAACGGGTCTGAACCTTTCAGATCCGTGTGTGCTTTACAAATCTCTATGTCATCTCCTAGATGCAGCTACCACGTTCTATTTGGAGCTATTCCAAATAACTGTTCTACTATACGAATCCAGTTTACTACTCAGAATAATCTGGATTAGTGTCAAAGCTTGCATCGATGTAACCCTTTACGACGAACTCTTTTACCACCTCCATAACCGAGAAAATTCCTTAGTCCACTAGTTACTAAGGATAACTTTGACCGCTGTCCTGTGATCCATTCTTGGATCACTCTTGTACCCCTTGACTGACTCATGGCAAGGCACACTTCAGGTGCGGTACACAGCATAGCATACTATGGAGCCTATGTCTATGCATAGGGGACGACCTTCGTCCTTTCTCTCTGTTCTGCCGTGGTCGAGCTTTAAGTCTTAACTTCGTACCTTACAACTCATGCAAGAACTCCTTCTTTGACTGATTCATCTTGAACACCTTCAAGATCATGTCAAGGTATGTGCTCATTTGAAAGTACTATTAAGCGTTTTGATCTATCCTTATAGATCTTGATGCTCAATGTTCAAGTAGCTTAATCCAGGCTTTCCACTGAAAAACATTTTTCAAATAACCCTATATGCTTTCCAGAAATTCTACGTCACTTCTGATCAACAATATGTCAACAACATATACTTATCAGAAATTCTATAGTGCTCCCACTCACTTCTTTGGAAATACAAGTTTGTCATAAACTTTGTATACACCAAAATCTTTGATCATCTCATCAAAGCATACATTCCAACTCCGAGATGCTTACTCCAGTCCTTAGAAGGATTGCTGGAGCTTTGCATACTTATTAGCATCTTTCAGGATTGACAAAACCTTCCGGTTGTATCACATACAACCTTTCCTCAAGAAAATCGTCGAGGAAACAATGTTTTGACATCCTATCTGCAAGATTTCATAAATAAAGCAGTAATCGCTAATATAATTCCAACAGACTCTTAGCATCGCTATGAGTGAGAAAGTCTCATCGTAGTCAACTCCTTGAACTTGTCGAAAAACATCTTAACGACAAGTCGAGCTTTCTCAATGGTGACACTTACCATCATTGTCTGTCTTCCTTTCAAAATCCATATGTACCTAACAGCCTTACGACCATCAAGTAGTTCTTCCAAAGTCTACACTTTGTTTTCATACATGGATCCTCTCTCGGGTTTTATGGCCTTGAGCTATTTATCGGAATCCGGGCCCACCATCGCTTCTCCATAGCTCGTAGGTTCATTGTTGTCTAGCAACATGACTTCCAAGACAGGATTATGTACCACTCTGAAGTAGTACGCATCCTTGTCATCCCACGAGGTTTGGTAGTGACTCGATCCGAAGTTTCATGATCACTATCATAAGTTTCCACTTCAGTTGGTGTACATGCCACAGGAACAACTTCCTGTGCCCTGCTACACACTTGTTGAAGTGACGGTTCAATAACCTCATCAAGTCTCCACCATCCTCCCACTCAATTCTTTCAAGAGAAACTTTTCCTCGAGAAAGGACCCGATTAAAGAAAAACAATCCATATTGCTTTCGGATCTGAATTAGGAGGTATACCCAACTGTTTTGGGTGTCCTATGAAGATGCATTTTATCTGCTTTGGGTTCGAGCTTAATCCTGAAACTTTTTCACATAAGCGTCGCAGCCCCAAACCTTTAAGAAATGACAACTTAGGTTTCTCTAAACCATAATTCATACGGTGTCATCTCATCGGAATTACGTGGTGCCCTATTTAAAGTGAATGTGGTTGTCTCTAATGCCTAACCCATGAACGATAGTGGTAATTCGATAAGAGACATCATGGTACGCACCATATCCAATAGGGTGCAACTATGACGTTTGGACACACCATCACACTATGGTGTTCCAAGCTGTATCAGTTGTGAAACAATTTCCACAATGTCTTAATTCTGTGCCAAACTCGTGATTCAGATATTCATCTCTATGATCATATCATAGATCTTTTATCCTCTTGTCACGACGATCTTTCAACTTCACACTGAAATTACTTGAACCTTTCAATAATTCAGACTCGTGATTCATCAAGTAAATATACTCAACATCTACTCGAATCATCTGTGAAGTAAGAACATAACGATGTTCACTGCATGCCTCAGCACTCATTGGACTGCACACATCAAAATGTGTTACTTCCAACAAGTTGCTATCTTGTTCCATCTTACTGAAAACGAGGCTTTTCAGTCATCTTGCACATGTGGTATGATTTGCATGTCCCAAGTGATTCAAAATCAAGTGAGTCAAAACGGTCCATTTGCATGGAGTTTCTTCATGCATATACACCAATAGACATGGTTCGCATGTCTCAAACTTTTCAAAACGAGTGAGCCCAAAGATCCATCAATATGGAGCTTCTTCATGCGTTTTATACCGATATGACTTACGTGGCAGTGCCACAAGTAGGTGGTATTATCATTACTATCTTTTGGCATAAACATGTGTATCACTACGATCGAGATTTAATAAACCATTCATTTTAGGTGTAAGACCATTGAAGGTATTATTCAAATAAACAGAGTAACCATTATTCTCCTTAAATGAATAACCGTATTGCGATAGACGTAATCCAATCATGTCTATGCTCAACGCAAACACCAAATAACAATTATTTAGGTTTAACACCAATCTCTTTGGTAGAGGGAGCGTGCGATGCTTGATCATATCAAGCTTGGAAAAACTTCCAACACATATCGTCAGCTCACCTTTAGCTAGTCTCCGTTTATTCCGTAGCCTTTTGTTTCGAGTCACTAACACTTAGCAACCGAACCGGTATCTAATACCCTGGTGCTACTAGGAGTACTAGCAAAGTACACATTAACACAATGTATATCCAATATACTTCTATCGACCTTGCCAGCCTTCTTATCTACCAAGTATCTAGGGTAATTCTGCTCTAGTGGTTGTTCCCCTTATTACAGAAGCACTTAGTGTCGGGTTTGGGTTTTATCTTGGGTTTCTTCACTAGAGCAGCAGCTGATTTGCCGTTTCATGAAGTATCCCTTCTTGCCCTTGCCCTTCTTGAAACTAGTGGTTTCACCAACCATCAATAATTGATGCTCCTTCTTGATTTCTACTTTCGCGGTGTCAAACATCGCGAATACCTCAAGGATCATCATATCTATCCCTGACATGTTATAGTTCATCACGAAGCTCTAACAGCTTGGTGGCAATGACTTTGGAGAACCATCACTGTCTTATCTGGAAGATCAACTCCCACTCGATTCAAATGATTGTTGTACTCAGACAATCTGAGCACAAGCTCAACAATTGAGCTTTTCTCCTTAGTTTGCAGGTTAAGAAAGTCATCGGAGGTCTTATACCTCTTGACATGGGCACGAGCCTGAAATCCCAATTTCAGCCCTCAAAACATCTCATATGTTTCGCGATGTTTCAAAAACGTCTTTGGTGCCTCAACTCTAAACCGTTTAACTGAACTATCACGTAGTTATCAAAACGTGTATGTCCGATGTTCGCAACATCCGCAGACGACGTTTGGGGTTCAGCACACTGAGCGGTGCATTAAGGACATAAGCTTTCTACTGTCCGCATAATCGCTACTATCAACTTTCAACTATATTTTCTCTAGGAACATATCTAAACAGTAGAACTATAGCGTGAGCTACGACATAATTTGCAAAAACCTTTTGACTATGTTCAGGATAATTAAGTTCATCTTATGAACTCCCACTCAGATAGACATCCCTCTAGTCATCTAAGTGATTACATGATCCGAGTCAAACTAGGCCGTGTCCGATCATCACGTGAGACGGACTAGTCATCATCGGTGAACATCTTCATGTTGATCGTATCTTCTATACGACTCATGTTCGACCTTTCGGTCTCCGTGTTCTGAGGCCATGTCTGTACATGCTAGGCTCGTCAAGTTAACCCTAAGTGTTTCGCGTGTGTTCCGAGGCCATGTCTGTACATGCTAGGCTCGTCAACACCCGTTGTATTTGAACGTCTGAATAAAACACCCGATCATCACGTGATGTTTTGAAACAGCGAACTGTCGCAACGGTGCACCGTTAGGGGAGAACACTTCTTGAAATTGTTGTAAGGGATCATCTTATTTACTACCGTCGTTCTAAGCAAATAAGATGTATAAACATGATAAACATCACATGCAATCAAATAGTGACATGATATGGCCATCATCACTTTGCTCCTTTTGATCTCCATCTTCGGGGCTCCATGATCATCATCGTCACCGGCATGACACCATGATCTCCATCGTCATGATCTCCATCATCGTGTCTTCATGAAGTTGCCTCGCCAACTATTACTTCTACTACTATGGCTAACGGTTAGCAATAAAGTAAAGTAATTACATGACGTTTAAGTTGACACACAGGTCACAAATAAATAAAGACAACTCCTATGGCTCCTGCCGGTTGTCATACTCATCGACATGCAAGTCGTGATTCCTATTACAAGAACATGATCAATCTCATACATCACATATATCATTCATCACATCCTTTTTGGCCATATCACATCACATAGCATACCCTGCAAAAACAAGTTAGACGTCCTCTAATTGTTGTTTGCATGTTTTACGTGGCTGCTATGGGTTTCTAGCAAGAACGTTTCTTACCTACGCATGAACCACAACGTGATATGCCAATTGCTATTTACCCTTCATAAGGACCCTTTTCATCGAATCCGATCCGACTAAAGTGGGAGAGACAGACACCCGCCAGCCACCTTATGCAACTAGTGCATGTTTGTCGGTGGAACCGGTCTCACGTAAGCGTACGTGTAAGGTTGGTCCGGGCCGCTTCATCCCACGATGCCGCTGAATCAAGATAAGACTAGTAACGGCAATCATATTGAACAATATCGACGCCCACAACTACTTTGTGTTCTACTCGTGCAAAGAATCTACGCAATAGACCTAGCTCATGATGCCATTGTTGGGGAACGTAGCAGAAATTCAAAATTTTCCTACGTGTCACCAAGATCTATCTATGGAGAGACTAGCAACGAGGGGAAGGAGAGTGCATCTACATACCCTTGTAGATCGCTAAGCGGAAGCGTTCAAGTGAACGGGGTTGATGGAGTCGTACTCGTCGTGATTCAGATCACCGATGATCCTAGTGCCGAACGGACGGCACCTCCGCGTTCAACACACGTACAGCTCGACGATGTCTCCCACGCCTTGATCCAGCAAGGAGAGAGGGAGAGGTTGAGGAAGACTCCATCCAGCAGCAGCACAACGGCGTGGTGGTGATGGAGGAGCGTGGCTATCCTGCAGGGCTTCGCCAAGCACCTACGGGAGAGGAGGAGGTGTCACGGGAGGGAGGGAGGCGCCAAGGGCTCAGGTATGGATGCCCTCCCTTCCCTCCACTATATATAGGGGCAGGGGAGAGGGGGGAGGCGCAGCCTTGCCCCTTCCTCCAAGGAAGGGGTGCGGCTAAGAGGGGGGGAGGAGTCCATCCTCCCCAAGGCACCTCGGAGGTGCCTTCCCCCTTTAGGACTCTCCCCTTTTTCCTATATCTTGGCGCATGGGCCTCTAGGGGCTGGTGCCCTTGGCCCATGTAGGCCAAGGCGCACCCCCTACAGCCCATGTGGCCCCCCGGGGCAGGTGGCCCCACCCAGTGGGCCCCCGGGACCCTTCCGGTGGTCCCGGTACAATACCGATGACCCCGAAACTTGTCCCGATGGCCGAAATAGGACTTCCTATATATAAATCTTTACCTCCGGACCATTCCGGAACTCCTCGTGACGTCCGGGATCTCATCCGGGACTCCGAACAACATTCGGTAACCACATACAAACTTCCTTTATAACCCTAGCGTCATCGAACCTTAAGTGTGTAGACCCTACGGGTTCGGGAGACATGTAGTCATGACCGAGATGTTCTCCGGTCAATAACCAACAGCGGGATCTGGATACCCATGTTGGCTCCCACATGTTCCACGATGATCTCATCGGATGAACCACGATGTCAAGGACTCAATCAATCCCGTATACAATTCCCTTTGTCTAGCGGTATGGTACTTGCCCGAGATTCGATCGTTGGTATACCGATACCTTGTTCAATCTCGTTACCGGCAAGTCTCTTTACTCGTTCCGTAACACATCATCCCGTGATCAACCCATTGCTCACATTGTGCACATTATGATGATGTCATACCGAGTGGGCCCAGAGATACCTCTCCGTTTACACGGAGTGACAAAATCCCAATCTCGATTCGTGCCAACCCAACAGACACTTTCAGAGATACCCGTAGTGTACCTTTATAGCCACCCAGTTACGTTGTGACGTTTGGCACACCCAAAGCACTCCTACGGTATCCGGGAGTTGCACAATCTCATGGTCTAAGGAAATGATACTTGACATTAGAAAAGCTTTAGCATACGAACTACATGATCTTGTGCTAGGCTTAGGATTGGGTCTTGTCCATCACATCATTCTCCTAATGATGTGATCCCATTATCAACGACATCCAATGTCCATGGTCAGGAAACCGTAACCATCTA
>NC_041386.1:20427788-20444576 GCF_002162155.2 Triticum dicoccoides
AATTAACAAGAACACTAGCAGATGCGGCTAAAAGGAAGTCCATCCGAGTTCGAGGCTTCGAGCTGATTAATCGAATGCCCTCATTTCTTTCACTTGGTTTGGCGCAGGTTTGATGTTCAAATCGATTAGGTTTAGGTTAATTAGATCCGCGTTTTTCACTCTCTCTCCCTCTGTGTGTGTGTGTGTTTTTTTTTTTGACCCTATCCCTTCATTTTCTTTTTTCTTCTCTTTTGGCCTCACGTGATCTATGGGTTCGTCAAGATCTGGTCAAACAAACCTCTGATTTTCTTGCCTTCAGTTCAATTAACAAAGGACATGAGAAAACATCCTTATTTTGCGCGACGAGCGAGTGTCCTTCCTTTTTTTGTGTGTGGAGTATCGCAGCTGCGGAAAGGTCAACTTAACCAGATACTGTTAAGCGTCGGATCTGTTGACCACATCCATCCAGCTGGGGTAGATTTCTGGAGTTCGCGACGGACAGCTATTCAATACATGTACACCGTATCATAATCACTCACATTACTTGCTATAATCGGCAAGAACAAGAAAGCGGTCCATGAAGTTGTTGCTTATTCGTTCCATATTTAGAGGATATTTCGCTGGCCCATGCTCTACTCATAAGATCTCTATCTCCTCCCGTATATGCTCACCAGATCCACATATTTCTCACCCAAAATGGCAAATCCAGTACACATTCACAACGCCGGCTGGGCTCATCTCATCAACAAAATTAAAGAAGAAGCGAGATGTGGGCTTTGGCTGGAACTATAAGCTAATAAGCACCTTAGGAACCTTTTATGCCACAAGTAATTCGATTTTGTTTGCTGTCCTTTTGGGGGTTGACTGATGCCGGAACCTTTGTTTCTCGTACCTAAAACTCTCCTTGCTTGATTAATGAGAAGGCAAACATCTTGCCTTTGCTTCAGAAAAGATACACTAGAGTTTGGCTTACTCTAGGATGTGGTGAGAAGCTGAGATCTGTAATCCATTTACTGTTCCATTAGTTACTGTTCCACTTGGTTTCTCTAACGGAAATCGGAGGGGAAACCCTCTTTTGCTAAAAAAAAAAAGTTACTGTTCCACTGAGGGCAGCAGCAGCTGGATCCCCGGAAGTTCATGTACTATCTTCACTGAGCCAAGCCCTGTGTATAACTACCCGTTGTTCCGCGCACTAACTGCCGAACCGTCAAGGATATCAATTGCACGTCATGTCGTCAAAGCAACCCAGCTTAGCTTGCATGCAATATACCGATTGAAGTAGATATATATATGAGTAGTGTTGACTCCACCACGTGCTAAACTGGGTGAACTGATGCATGCACAGTACATTAAATAATATACATGCATGCGAGATAATGTATACACGGTTAACTTTTGCTATCTCACGAGGATCTTATTACGAGGAGCAATTATGCTGTTCTACCAGATGGCGTGCGTACACTTGTGAAAAGAACATTACGTACTAGCTGGACATAAACATATATATGTATAACCTTGCTGCAGAATGTGTTAAATAGAGTCCTAAATCCCCCTGCACTAACTGGTTGAAATAGATTCAAAATCAGGATTTCTGGCTACAATTTCAAATCTAGTTCAACTTGCCACCAGCTCGATCCCCAGAAGTTCATCTAAACAATCCACGGTGGAACTTACTCGATCTGAGACAACTTTTGTGACCCTTTCTTTCAGTGTGGTGACAATTTAGAGCTTTTCACACAAGACTAATCCCAGTTCAGTTCGTATTTATGGATCTTCATTAAGTTCTATTTCATCTTTGTTTTCTTCTTCTTCAGCTTAAAGATCATTTTCTACTCTGATGACATGCTTTCTCTACTTCATAGAACAAATTATTTCTAAGGTGACATACTATAATATCATGTGTTCAGTCTAAATGTTATAAGAAGTATTGACAGATAGTAGATTTTTGGATAATGGAAGATTAGCTCTCCTTGGTTTGCACCCTTACACACAGTCATGACAAAGCATGTTGCTAAACCGGCACCCATGTGCTCCTTATTATTGACACTGCAGAGACGCGGCCCTTGCCAAGAAACACTGTAGAGACGCGGCCCTCGCGCGTCGTCCCCCGGGCGACTCGGGGGCAATCAGATCTTTCGCCGCGCTGCCTCCCCTCATCCCCCTTCCCTCCCTCGCCGCCACTGTTGCCGGCAAAGCCCGCGCGGGCGCCGGGGAAGGTGGCAGCGCGGATCTCGGTGCCCGGATCAATCCCGTCGGCCAGCGGGCCAGAGTATCGCATTGGTGGCCTGCGGATCCTTGGGCGGCGGCCCTATCGGCGAGGCAGCATTGTCCGACGAGTCGCGACGTCTGCAGGCGACGCTGGCCAGCATGCTCGGCCGCATGGGCGGCGGGTCGCTGATGGAGTCCGGTCGTGGCGATGTGCTTCGTTGCGTCAGATATGGAGGTTCCCCTTTCTCCTGTTGCCTCTCTCGTCGTCTCGGTGGTTTGCGGCTGCAGGCTCCGGTGATGGTGAGCCCTGGTGGTGTACTTTGGGTCTGGGGGGAACCTTGGCCGGTCTGGCCGGCCGGCGGCGGCGACGCCCATGGGCGCCGCTTTCCTTCATGAAGGCGCAACTGAGGGCCCAATCTACCCACCCCGATGCCCGGCCGGGTGAAAACCTTCAGTGCTCTTCGGATTTGGCGGCAGTGGCACTGTTCGCATCATCATGACCTTCCTGGAGGCGTCATCGGGGGCACTGGGCTCGGTTGGGAGTGCAGATGAACTGCAGGTGGAGGGGATGGGACCAGTGGCAGCAGGTGGTGCTGCGAAGGAGGAGCGGCATTACATCTGACATGTTGACAACGGCGGGTCTCAGCGGCATGGAGCAGCAGGGTCTCCCTGTTGGGAGTGTGTTGATGGAAGAGCGCATGATGGTTCTGTTGTTTGGCGTCGTGGTAACGTCCACAGCAGCTAGACCGGGCAAGGTTGATGCGTCACTACAGCTCTAAAGATGGAGTGGTTGCAGTTGGCGGTGGCGGCCTTTGAGGGTCCGCCAGACCCGGGTGTGCCTCATACCCGGCAAGTGGCTTGGTTGGGGCCTTGGGTCTCAGATGTTGGGCTTGGCTGTGAGGTCTGTTTGGTATTAGGCTCGGAATATCAGCATTCCTTCATCAACTAGATATGAGTAGCAATAGATGTTGTCTAGACGGTGACTTCAGACTTACTGTTGTATTTCTTTGTAAGGTCTTTTGTGAATAATTAATAAAGTGGTTGCATGCATCGCCCATATACAGAGGCCGGGGGTCTTCCTCCTATTCAAACAAAATACTCGCACCCATGTTGGGGCATAAATCCTGTGATAACTTGTTGATGTCCTCCATAATGACCTTTTGCCGGTTCGCTGCAACATTGAACATAACCTCATCTAGTTGATAGATAAGTAAATAGCCTGCAAAGGATTGAAAATAATCATTTATTCAAACAAATCATCATTATGGCAAAGCCAAATTGACCAACACAAAGCACTCAGACCAACCCCAAAAAAGTGATCTTAGAGCCCAAAAAATCTTATGATGCTAGTTCCAAACCCATGAGAAATACAGTTAGGGGGTTGGGGGTGTTAAATTAAAAGCCAACAAAATGAGCAATCAAATCAGATGACCAAAATGACAAGCAAGGAAAATTTGCGCGGTGTAGCTAGTAAGAAGAGCCTTGTACATTGAGTTGACCAAAAAGATGAACCTGCTGGAGCCTTGTATAGTCTAGCCTGATAAATAAGACATCTAAAGACATAGTTGGCCTCATTGAGTTGAGCATTTACAAATCGTGTATAGGCCCCACTCCCTTAATATGTGACAACAATAGGAGACTAAAACTCGACATTAGCTTGGGCATGACCCATCACCTCTCGAACAGTAATACGCTTATGTCAAGCAACTTTAAAAATATGCGAGAATTCAAATTTTAATACTCTATGGGTAAGGAAAGAAAAATCATCTTTTAATCTTGACCTCCAAGTGGCAATGGTGGACACAATGCCCCTGAAATACTTATTCTTTCCACTGACTCCAGGAGGCAAACAAAAATATGTCCTTAAACATGGGCTTGCTCCAAACCTGCTCTGCTTGGGTGATCATATGGAACCTTGAGGTAGAGGGCCCCGTCAAATATCTAGGCTAGCCCAGGAAGATTTGCTAAATTGGTTATCAAAGATCATGTGCTCAATTGTTTCTTCAGTGTGCAAATCCATATAACAGACAGTCCATGTCATGGCCAATACTGTATTGTCTTCGATTAAGCATGTTAAGGGTATTTAACCTATCATAGAGCAAGAGCAAACCAAATACCTTAAACTTTAGTACACACTTAATTAGATTTCCAGATCCATCTGTATGCCTAGTGGGCTTAAACAACTTTGAAGTAAAAGGCATAGTAGTGCCTACATAAACTCTCTTGAGCCCCAAACATAGTGCCATATATCATGCATGGCTTCCACAAGAACAACGTGGGTCATCAAGGGTTGAAGGTCATGAACCTCCGCATGGGCATATATGTATCGAAAATTGTAAGTGAAATATCTCCCCAACAGCCATAATCCCCAAGAAATCCTTGACATAGATATCCTCTGAGGAAGCAAAAGTGTAGGCCGTTGGGTGGGACATAGAGAGCATGTCGTTTAGCCATAGGTTCTTCCAAAAGAGCGCAGAAGTACCACAACAACAATCCGAGAGACGCCTTAGAAGATAGGGCTAAGATTCATAATATCTCGCCGCCAAAAGGATTCACAAGGGTCAACAACATGTGGGATTTCCACGACATAATAGGTTGACCAGATAAGGTTTGGGAGGTACATCCGGTTATAAAATTTCTGAACATATTTCATGAGGAGGGCATCACTTCCAACCTAAAGATTAATAACACCATGGACACAATGGGTTTTAGAGCGATAGGCCATATCCCGCTGCCAATGAATTGCAGTTGCCTCCTTGCTCGGTTTTCTTACATAGACTTCTCCTTCTGATTTTGACTAGGGGCTCTAGAATTTTTGGAGGAAGCTCAAGAGCGCATAGAGAAAAGATTGGTAGGGAAGTAATGACGCGCTTGGATGGGACAATTTTCCACCGTAGGAGATCATAGACAATGTTGCTAAAAGTTTTTTCTCTACACGGCCAACTAAGGGCATAAAATCTTGAATTGTGGGGCAAGTGGTTCTGCAAGGAAGGCCAAGGTATGTGAAAGGTGCCACAGTACGATACAAACAAAGATCTTAGATACAGACAGACACACCAAGGCAACCTTAGTGTTGATTGGAATGATTGATGACTTATGGAAGTTGATACTAAGCCCAATTGAAATAGCATAGTAAGTCAAAATGTGTTAAACCGAACAACTTGAAGAGGGCCATGCCCGGAGGACCAAAATCATATCATCAATATATTGAATCATAGGGTAATCTATTTAATCCGAGCAACTTCTAGGGTCGCCAAGTCTGAACAGCACCATCGCTTCACAATCGTCAAAGTAGAGAGCCCAGTCCCCTCTTGCCTAGGCTTGAGGGAACTGTATGGCCAGACAATCTGGACCACACAAGCGTGAGAGCGCGCCGACCTGAGGAAGAATCCAACCCATCCTAGAGCTATTCCGCTACTGAAGATAAACTGAGCCCCATCAGGAACCAACCGAGCTTGTCGCTGCACAACCTACAACCCACTGCCCAGGACGGAGCCTCCAAGGAGAGAACAACGTTTAGCACCGTTGTCTCCCAATCATAGGGATTTGGTGTTTTCACCTGGGGCACAGAGGAAGGAGAGAGCATGGGAAGCTGTACCTGAATGTCATGGCCAAGGGGTAGAATGGCACCTAAAATGCCATCAACATTGTGTTCGCCATCGTCGGCCAAGGGTTTTCGTCAGACAAAGTGATAATGACCCGACTAGATGCGAGTCATTCGTCGGCCCGATCTTTCACGGTACTAGCAGCAACAACAAGAAATTCCAATCTAGCAAAGATACAAGACCGTAATATCAAAAACTGGCGTCGAGCAGACGGAATCAACTCCACGCGTAGCAGCGACAAAATCCGTCACGGATCAGCAAAAGCAAACACGATATTTGGTATCCCCAGACATGAGATGTTTTCTGACTATTATTCAACTCACGACAAAACAAAACTTGACCCTTTACACGGCCAGATCGGCCAGTATTTAAGGAGCACGCAGGCTCTAGTTCCTAAACCGACTCTAACCTTCCGTACTCCACGTAACAAACCATATCTCTTTTCCTAGTCAAACCTGAAACCCAAGTACTAGTAGGACTCTCTCTTATCTCAACTAATTAATCTCACCTAATTAACTATTCGGCCAACCGATCACCTAAAAAAACTTGGACTACGTACTAGTGCTAGATGGAGCCCATACAAAAAATATTCAGTACGGAACTTTCTATGCAACACACGGAGTTCTGAACGTTGGTCTGACTTCATCTGGTTTTGCTTCTGGTGATGGTATTTTAAGTGCAATTGTACCCACCATTAAAATATTAGAATTTGTAGCTGGATCAATCTTTGCAAATGCAGTAGTGGACACATCATCCCCTCCCCCTTGAAACAAAACCGTCCTCGGTTTTGCTGTAGATTTGATAACCTCCTTTTTCAGAAAAACATTTGCACCCACCCTGATTTCTCCAGCAGACATCGACCGTAGCACACGTCATCTTCCAGCATCCCAAAAGGAGTATGTGTTGGACCGGCCTTCATGTGTGGCACGGCGGTCATATTGCCATGGCCTTCCCAACAATAACTGGCATGCATCCATTGGCAAAACATCACAAATCACTGTATCGGCATACTCACCAACCGAAAAACTTAGTCGGACCTTCTGAGTAACTTTCAATTTGCCCGATTGATATAACCATTCAATACAGTGTGGTTGTGGATGCTTCCAAGTAGGCAATGCTAAAGCATCTACCAAGTCCTTGCTCACCGCGTTGGTGTAGCTTCCTCCATCTATGATCAACTTGCAATTAATGTTATTGATTTTGCATTGAGTTTGAAAAATATTCCAACGCTGTCCCTTATCTTCAATTCGATCCTCTTGCACTCGCTGCACCATCAATGACGGGTATGATTCCGCAGCTTCAAAACTCGCGGTCACCTTTTCAACTTCTTCAGCCTTTTCACTAGAAGTGTCAGAAACTGCCTCTTCGTCACTAGCGGACGCATATCCATCTTTTGTGAGCAACACTCTTTTCTCATTAGGACATTCACGCCTCATATGCCCTCTTCCTCCACACTTGAAACACTCTATGTTACTGGTACGTGTGGTGGACTGTGCACTAGAATTAAACTTCGACAGTCCTGATTTTGAAGCATCTTTTTGCACGGAACCATGGGAGTGATTTGACACGGCTGTCCTCGAGCTAGGACCTACATCCTCACTCTTATGCTGCGAGCGCCGCCATGTGTTCAAAGTGGTACTGGGAACTGTGCTAACTTGGCGTCGCTTAATCTGCTGTTCTGCACGCACAGCTTGGTGCACAAGATCTTGTATGTTGTAGTAGACCACCATCTCAACACGATCCTGCACCTCAATATTTAGTCCATTAAAGAAACGTGCCATGGTTGCCTCCGGATCCTCCGTTGTCCCTGTACGTATCATAAGCAATTCCATCTCCTTGTAATATTCATCAACACTCATATTACCTTGAGAGAGCCGCTGCAACTTGTTGTACATATCTCTCTTATAGTGCTCAGGAACAAAACGTCGCCTCATGAATTCTTTCATACCTCGCCAAGTCGTCGGGCGATGTCTTGAACGACAAATTTGATTCCACCAAATTAGCACGTAACCGGTGAACTCAATTCCAGCAAGTTGAACTTTCTTCTCCTCGCTATAATGATGGGCATCAAAAATTTGATCAACACGCATCTCCCATTCCAAATAGCCTTCTGGTTCGCACTTGCCGGAGAACGAAGGGATTGAAATTTTTATGCGCCCAATTCCATCGTCCAAAGGCACACGCACAGCTTGACCAACTCGGTCATGCACTCCACCACGAACGGATGTTTCAAGACGAGGCTCATAGTGTCGTGGTCGTGGAGCGTACCCCGCTGCCTGGTCAACACCGTCATCAAGACCATCATCTCCAACATGAGGTGCCGCCAAACGGCGATCATGCACGCCAGCATGTCCGTCATGAGCCGGTGGTGCATAACGTAGTGGAGCAGCCGGAGCAGTCTGTGGTGGTGCAGAATTCGTTGCCGGCATATTGATGATGTCTGCCAAACCATCGAACCGAGTGATCAGGACATCTATCCTTTTGCCGAGCGCATCATGACATTGCTTGATGTAGTTGCATGTGTGGTCAAAACCATCCTGAATATTTTGAGGAATATCATCCGCGTACACTGGACGTACAATTTCCTGAAAATCAGCAGCAACCTCGTCTTCCTTGTTGACCGAGGTCGACATCTCAATCAACACAGTACCGTGAACAACCTTAGCTCTGAATACCACTTGATAATGACCCGACTAGATGCCATTCATTCGTCGGCCCGATCTTTCACGGTACTAGCAGCAACAACAAGAAATTCCGGTCTAGCAAAGATACAAGATCGTAATATCAAAAACTGGCGTCGAGCAGACGGAATCAACTCCACGCGTAGCAGCGACAAAATCCGTCACGGATCAGCAAAAGCAAACACGATATTTGGTATCCCCAGACATGAGATGTTTTCTGACTATTATTCAACTCATGACAAAACAAAACTTGACCCTTTACACGGCCAGATCGGCCAGTATTTAAGGAGCACGCAGGCTCTAGTTCCTAAACCGACTCTAACCTTCCGTACTCCACGTAACAAACCATATCTCTTTTCCTAGTCAAACCTGAAACCCAAGTACTAGTAGGACTCTCTCTTATCTCAACTAATTAATCTCACCTAATTAACTATTCGGCCAACCGATCACCTAAAAAAACTTGGACTACGTACTAGTGCTAGATGGAGCCCATACAAAAAATATTCAGTACGGAACTTTCTGTGCAACACACGGAGTTCTGAACGTTGGTCTGACTTCATCTGGTTTTGCTTCTGGTGATAGTATTTTAAGTGCAATTGTACCCACCATTAAAATATTAGAATTTGTAGCTGGATCAATCTTTGCAAATGCAGTAGTGGACACATCACAAAGGCTCCTGGCCTAGCACCCACCAGGCTAGCCGCCAAGTCCCCCGAGAGTGGACCGCCCTGGCAGCCGCGAGGGGATCCTGTCGGCTGCCTCCGGCGGTGATGAGGGGGAAGCGGGGAAGGAGGAAGCGACACTACAACACCTAGGTCGCCCCTGAGTCGCCCTCGGGAGGATGAAGCAAGGGAGTGGGAATATGTTCTCCGCGAGAGATTAATTTTGATCCAGCCCATAAAAAAACTATTGACAAGGAGTAATGATTCTTGGACCCCTAATTTAATGTTGTGAAATGCTCATAAGCTACGTACACGTTAAAATATGTGAACAAGAAAAATGAATTAATCTTTGCAAAAGTGCGAGGTTGAAACTATTAAATTCTTACTTGCACCAGCTCCAGCTACACTACTGTACCTTTGCTATTGACCAAAAATCGTGTATGACATTGTATTTGGAAGAATGTTGTTAATACATCTAGTCTTAGGGATGGTTGTGTGCATCACAATGATGCAGAGGCTGCAGGTTTTAATCTCCTTTATGGAAAAAAGAATCTAGTCTTAGGTAGTTTAGAAAAAACCTGACATTTGGGACCCCTTGCTTTGACTAGTTGCACAGATCATAATTTACTCCCTTTCACCATAATTGCCCCGCACACAAACCAGAGACACTACTACAAAATAAACAATCTTAGTTATTTTACAAATCCCGTTGTTGGTGTGTATATGTGTAATGTGAAACGAGTTAGTGATTCCAGGGGCCTTCGTGAACTGATTATGAGCTGGTTGGGATAGAGTCTCTCAGATGACCAGGAATAAGATCCATCTAGAATAGCTGGTATCTCGGTCGATTCTTGCCACCTGTGAAAGGACTAAGCATAGTTAGTTTTCCCACATGCAAAACTTCAAGGGATAGCTCTATGACAATTGGATCTGCGGATCATCTGGTGATTCTTTTTCTTCTTACCAGTAAATGTGTACATGCAAATATATGTCACTATTCATGGCAAAAATAACATTCACGTTAATATTGTGAAGCAAATTAACTGTACATTGATATTCGGTAGGACATCAGTTACGCCTTAATTACATGGTTAGCAGACATTGGTATTTGGTATTATACTAACTTCATGTTAAACATGTTGAGCGGTCATCATTCGAGCAATCTAGATAACTGGATTGACATGAATTGTTGGTCCAGATTAACTGGATCTGCCCTTCTCGGCATGTTTATGCTTCATCCTTATTTGGGGGCGGAAAAGCCTAGTCATATATTAAATATCACAAGTCCTTACAAAAATATTACATAAAAATAGAATTACATCCAAATTCTTAGGAGTGTCAAAACCTTCGTCCTTCCGAATCTACCAACGACACAACATGAGCAAAGCTCGATGCCTTCTGGGTCTCCGCCTCTGCGGAGCTAACTTATTTAAACCTAGGAGCTTTTATAAGCAACTGGGGAGTCGTCGATGTAGACCAGAAGATATCGATGGCCACAATATGTGTAGCAAATAGCCGCCCCTGAGAACAAGACGTCGAAAAGAGCTTGTAGATACTCCAAGACCACAAACGTTTACCGAAACCAAAGGGATCCACCGGAGACCAAAGCCGGCCGGTGGATACCAAAGCCTACCGGATCCAAGAATATTTGTGGAAGACACAGCTCCACACGCCCTCCATTGGAGCCAAGTGAAGGGGAATGTGCTATGCAACAACATATGGTGACTAGCAGGCATTATATGATACTAGGATCACATCTCAGTCAGTAAGTGTTGCGCACATACTAATATTCTCTTTTTTTACATTTTCCAATGCTTCTGGATATTATAAATGTATTCACTTTTCTATATTTTTCGCATGTCAAGCAATATAAATTGATTCATTTGTTTTCATATGTCAACAGCATGTACAAAATACTTGAGAGATACCGCACCTGCAACTACAACTCACCAGAAGCAACCCCTCCAGCAGAAAATGAAGTAAGCATCTCAAAATCTTAATACCTTCCTGAATATAAAGAGGTTAGGGCATCTCTAGTAGACCTCCTAAACTAAAACTAGCAAAAGTACTCACTATCCCACTTTACCAACTACTTAAGGAAATCACTATTCTGCAACAGATCCCCTATCCTATTATTTTTTGCTTTCCAAAATTTTCAAACTTACCAAACATAAAAATAAATAAAAATTGAATAATGAAGTGCACACAATCTAAATGCATAAATTTTTTGATCTTCTCAAACATAAACCATCCAAATTCAAACAAAACATACGGTCCAACTAAACTAAGAATTCAAATAAACATGATTAAAGCACAAGAATCAAGTGCTATGAAGGCGCCAATGATGCTCAATAAGATCTTCGTGAAGTCAGTTATGAGCTGAATGGTTCTCGATCTGTTGGTGTGCATGGATGAAGGCTTGGATCCTATTTGGGTTATGCTCTGGCTGCAATGGGTGGGCATTGAACAGTTGCCAAAAGTCCTCCGGGTCTTCTCTCTCATCCTCGATGATAGTGTGGTGCAAGATAATACATGATGCCATTATCTTCCATAGGGTCTCGGGCTTCCAATGCTCAGCAGGGTCACAAACAATCCCAAATCATTGTTGAAGCACACTAAATGCTCTCTCAGCATCCTTTCCAGCAGATTCTTGACAAGTTGCAAAGTGAGATCTCTTTGTTACCTTTTGGTTTGTGGATAGTATACACAATTGTGGCCCATGGAGGATGGATGTGATCGGCAAGGTAGTAACCCATGTTGTACACATTGTGATCGACAACATAGTGCAAGTTGGACTGCCACCATCAACAAGCCTTTCAAAAAGAGAAGATCAATGGAGGACATTGCGATCATTGGTGAGAGCCAAGCATATCAATGTATGGATGCCAAATCCAAAGATCGTGCGATGTAGCTGCCTCAAGAATGATGGTTGGATCGAAGCAATGCCCTCGATATTGACCTTGCCATGCAACATGACAATTCTTTCGAGTCCAATGCATGCAATCAATGGATCCAAGCATACCTGGGCAACCACTCTCTTCATTTTCTACCATAAGCCTTTGAGTATATTCTTCATTACCTAGGAACCCTCAAGGCCTCTGGTCCATAGATCTCAACAACAGATGTACAGAATCGTCTCACACACTCGAGGATAGATCTTCACCAAGCGAACATAGACATGGATGGCATCGTCGGGCATCCATAAGCAAGAACTTGCACGATTGCTATTATCTTCAACAGTGGACTTGCACTTTCTACCCTGTTGCATTCCTTCTCAATACAAACCAAGGATCATGTCTCTCCACAGCCTTCTCAATGGTGTTGAAGAGAGTCGACGCATCCTAAATAGGCGCCGAAAATAGTATAGGGGTTAAACTGCATTCGACGCAAAGTAATCCCTGACATGACCATCATGACCCATGACTTGGTCTCAAAGAAACAGCCCTCGACCTAACTGGGAACCAAGGACTGTTTGAGTTTGCAAGTGTCAGTTAGGTCATGATAGCAGAGGAGACCATCTAAAATGGAGAAATGTAACGGTTCTATTTGAGACGTTTTTTTATGCAATATGTAAACAAATGCGTAGGGGGAATTTGACAAATACCATATGTGCAGCGGCGGTCCTAGCGACAGCTCCGACGACGGACCTTTGACTTGCGCATCAAGGCAGCGGAGGAGACCGACGCTGCGTAGCTGGGCAGGCACGTGGTTGTTCAGCGAGGAGGTAGCAAACGACGCCAGGAATGAAGGTTGCGTCGGCAACCTGATCGGACGGCTTCTTTTTTAGCTCCGGCAGCAGCTGCCGGCGCTGGCTTGGGGTCGACCTTCCTACCACATCGCCGTGGTCGGCCGGTTCGATTCCGGAAGAAATCCGACTTTCGCGGTGCCCTTGCGGAGCTGCAGCGATGGCGAGCTCAACAGCGACGGGAATGACTATTTTGGCGGCCTGCACTCACAGGAAGCTGCGGGAAAAGTCAGCAGGGCTGCAGGATGGCGCCGGTCGATTCCGCCAGCAGGGAGTCAACGGCAATGACTGTGGCGGCGGCGGCGAGGGTCGGGTAGGCGCAGCGAGGTGGGTACACGGGCGAGCAAATATAGTCAGTAATCGCTAGTGCCCACTATATTCGGTCAGAATAGCTGTGTGTGTGAATAACCATTACATTCAGGTGATTGTTTTTTTTAGCCGCACACCGTAGAACTGAACAATTGTTCTACGGTTAATTTTCATTCCTATAAACAGTATGTTACAAAGGGGTAAGGAAGAAAACAGAGAAAAGCTAAGCAAAATGCCCTACGGGTAAACATAGTCACAGCTTAACCAACTCCAGTTTTTGGAAACATATTCAGGTGATTGTCCAAGGCTAGGTCTTTACATTGCACCCTCTTGCAGTCTGTTGTTGTTTTCAATCTTTCCCAGCTTCCATTTGGTGGGGCAACATTTTGTTTGAACTCTCTTGTTTGTTTGGCCAACATGGTCTGTTGTCATGTACGTTTAGCTTCTCGTTTCCACGGCAAGTATTGTGTCACTTGAACTGACATGTACCATGCTTCCTTTTTTGTTTTTGAAACTAGATAAATTACCAAGAATATCTGAAGTTGAAGACCAG
Source organism: Triticum dicoccoides (assembly GCF_002162155.2). Lineage (NCBI taxonomy): Eukaryota > Viridiplantae > Streptophyta > Magnoliopsida > Poales > Poaceae > Triticum > Triticum dicoccoides. Next base: position 20,441,531 of record NC_041386.1, read on the forward strand.
ACTTGAATATCTTCAAAGTTCACAAAGGTAGTTTCTAGAGATTGGGTTGAAAAGTTACTTGCTGTATATACATTGCAATGTTTCTCCACCTTATCAGTCCTCGTTCTCGTGCCGTAGAAATATTCTCGGTGAGGATCTGGGCCCACTTACCATGAGGGAGCTTGAGCAAATTGAGAACCAAATAGACATATCTCTCAAGCATATCAGGACAAGAAAGGTAGAGAATTTGAAATTTCCATGTATATTACATAGGCTCAGGTTCAGCAACTTCAGATATTTTTCTACTCCCTTTGTCCCATAATATAAGAGCGTTGACCGCTGCACCATGGGCACGCTCTGGCTCAAGGTCCCTCTATAACAAACCATCATCTTTTTATTAATTTTTTCTTATACCGTTTTCGGATTTTCTTTTGAAATGCTACCTCATTTTATGCTAGATTCTGTTTTTTTTCTATGCTCAAAGTTCTCCCGTGGTTGTTTCTCATTTAAAACATTTTAAAAAACGCTCTTATATTATGGGACGGAGGGAGTATTATACAGATACTGCATCAGTTGAAGATGATGCATGTATTAGTTTCGAATTGTCTTAGTGAAAACCTGTTAACTTCAGAGCATCTAAATGATGTTGTATCCATTATTGTTAGTATGCAGCTGAACTCTTAAGGCATTTTTTATAGCATTAGCTGAAACATCACAGTTCTGTCGCTGGTTTTGCCTTGCTTTATGACAAAGCATACATTTTTTGCAGAATAAAGTATTACTTGATGAGTTATATGACCTGAAAAGTAAGGTAATGATGAATCATGAACTTCAGATAATCCTGACCCTATATTGCATGCTCCTTCTGTTAATATATAATGGCAAAATGATGTTCTACAGGAGCAAGAATTGCTGGATCAAAACAAAGACCTGAGGAAGAAGGTACTATCATCACTGAGCTTAGAACTTACGCTTTCTGTCTTTATATCAAATTTTGAACCTTCACTTTGTTGCCAACACAAATTGCATACCTTTGCTGGACGAAGTTTGTAAACTACACGGCATACAAACTATATTCATTCTGATAAAAAAACGAGTTCAGTGTGGGCAATAAAATTTCTCATGACTGTTTTCTTGGGAGTGCCAGTTGCATGACATCAGCTGTGCCGAGAATGCGCTCCATATGTCATGGCAAGATGGAGGGCACGGTAGCTCCAGTGGGCATGCCATCAAGACTACTTATCCGGGACTGCTGCAACGCCCGGAACATGATTCCTCCATGCAAATTGGGTATATCTTTCTGCATGGCCATCGGTTTAACCCACCGAATCTCTGCTAAGCATAAACTATTTTTTCTTCCGATTTGTAATTGTTCAGAACATGAGTGTTCGATCCGTCCAAAATTGAAGTGATTTCTTTTGCTGTGTGAAGGTACCATCAGCTGAACAACGAAGACATGGCTCCACAGCGCCTTGATGGACACCTTGGATCTTTTGCAGGTTGGATATGATTAAGTTCAGACGATGAGCCAGGCATGATTCAACACGTATTGTATGCCCAATCTGGAGTCCAGGAACTCTGGATATTATTGTTGTAGTGCACACTGGTTTATATACTGAGACTGCCGCTCATTGCACTTCCCTGAAGAATAAAAACAGGCCATTCATTCGAGTCGAGTACGTAACTCTTGTAATGGTCTATTGATCCACAGACATGGGACGTCACCTGGTCTGGCGTTGCCTCCCGTGTATGTAGCTAGTGTGCTTGGACTTGAGTGTCACTTGTTATACTGTGTGCTGGACTTGTAGTGATTAATAGGTAGCATTTTTTTCTAAAAAAGGAGGTTAAACCCCTGGCCTCTGCATCAATCGATGCATGCAGCCATCTTTATTAATTATTTCACAAAGGTCTAACAAGAACATACATCAATTCACCCGAAACCATCACTCACACCTACAAACTCAATAATGTGGAGTGCTCTCACTCCCTATATCTAAAACCGGTGTCGTCGTCGATCCATCCACATAACGTATCGGGACCAACAACTGATGCAGTCTACCGAAAATGCACACCACATGCATACGTTTTAAAAGCCGTCATCATCATCGGACCACTGATCCATCTTCAGGAAAGATATCTGCATCATCCTTGCCATTCCAGACATCCATCGACACCACCATGGTGCCCAACGGCGCCACCGCCCTGCGCTTGTCCGTCCAGACGCGAAGATTCTGGAAGATCCGTCATGCGTAGCACCTGCCAACCAGGCATGACTCAGCGTAGTACCTGTCGGTCAGGCATGACTTGTCAGCTCCACCGAAGCTCCGTGCAAGACGAAGCCGCTTCACCTCCTGCCTCTGTCTTCCAACGCTGCTCCACAAATGATGCTCCCAAGAGAGAAACGACATCGTAGTACCGCCATTGTTCGGACTGGAAGACCAGATCCTAGGGTTTCCCCCGAAGCAGCACGAGTGGGTCGACAACAGTTACACGACGATGCCTTCATCAAGGTAACGACGCAAAAGGCCGCCATCGCCCGTCAACGGCTCGGTTTTCACCAGCAACTATGTCTGCCCAACTCGTGGCCGGGACTAGATGACGAATCTCGAGATCCGACCACCCAGCCGCAGGCCGGCCACCTCTGACCGAAGAGATGACCACCACCGCCGGCTGCACCGGTCAGAACAGATCTAACCGAAGGTGCCGGCCGCCGACGTGACCATCAGGCCCTCCATGCCGCCGCCGCCACCCGAACAGGGCAGGTCGCCGCGCCCGCAGCCCGCGCCGCCCCCGACGCCGTCGCGCCACAGCCATCGTCGTCGCCAACACTGACACCATAGCCGTCATTAGGATGCCGGCCAGCCGCCACACCGCCGTAGTCCAGATCTGGGCCGTCATGAACCAAATCGGTGCCGCCGCAGTCTAGATCGGGGTCACACCCTCGAGCCAGGGCGCCCCGTGTCACCCTATGACCAGCGAGAGGGAGGAGTGCCTCCGCCGCCGCCGCCGCACGCACAGGCTATGCCCCGCCGCCCACCGGCGGTGACGGAGGGGAGGGAGAGGAAGG
>NC_041386.1:20445112-20494986 GCF_002162155.2 Triticum dicoccoides
GAATATGTATGGATCAAAATACTTGTGCTAAGCAGAGTGGCACACGTTTCTATCTGTTTAGCGTTTCTTCGACTGACCGACAATGTGTGTCAGTGTGAGTCATTTGCAAATTTTTTGGGTGCAGATTTGTCGGTAACGTGGAAAAGGTCCTCTTAGTCTGTATAAGTTTAGACATTTTCCTTTTTACAGTGTCATTGGTTTCATGATTAGTGGGACGATATTTGCAAAAAAAGAAAACCTTAGAATGACTTTAGCAGGATCGCCAAAAAGGCCATGAACTGCACAGTAACCGTTAATATGATGGCTGGCGTAAAATACCACTCTAGCAGAGTCGTCATACATGTCAGGATCGCAATAAAATTTAGAGCGCCCTTCATATTTGGGCCTCTCAGCCTCCATATTTAACGTTTTGGGCCAACTTTTGAAGGGCACTCCATCCAGCAAACATTGTGGCGCGAAAGAAATTTCATGTGATCCCCTGCCTTGGGTGGGGATGTCTCGAAAATTAGGAAAAAGGATGTCCCATTGACTCTGAGTTTACGCATCACCTCGGTAGCCTCCATAAGCAAATGGAGCATGCTTCATACGCATTATCAAGGCTGCCAATATGACGACTCTGCTACAGTTGCTCATAGAGATCGATTAGTTTGCAATGCGTTGTAGCAGCTGCGTTAGTTAGGGTAAAGTTCTCATTGATTTTTTTGTACAAAACTACACCTTTATTAACCGATGAGGGTAACCTTGCGGGTTCTCTTATGGTGGCCCCGTAGTTCAATGCGTGGCGAGCAAGGAAACATCATGGCGCGTGCATATAATATTTTTGATGTTACATTTGCTAGTTTTCTCTTTGCTTTTTCTTGTTTTACATAACACTCAGCTCGTGTACCTGTATTTGGAGTACTGATTGTGCTACATGTGAAGTACGAGTTATGTAATGTGCAGAGAACAAGTTGTGGTACGCGTGGAGTATTAGTTGTGCTAGTGCGCAGTATGAGCTATGATATGCATGCAGTACAGGTTGCGCCGTGTGTGAAGTATAGGTTGCAGTATGCATGGAGTACGATTACATCGTGTGTGGAGTATAAGTTGCACAACGCCACCACGGGTGAAATACAAGTTGTAACTGTAGGGGAATGTGCTACGCGTCAAAAATTTAATTACCTTACACAATCTCACCTAGGAATACTATGAAGGTGCAGATAATTATCAACTCACCAACTAGAACGTAGAGTAAGCAGAGTAATGTCAGTGAAGATTCGTCAATTCCAGCAGCTAGTTTAAACTTCTCAATCGTGAAAATTTTGCCTAGATAATTCACATTCTAGTAATGAAGTAGACGGTACCTCCGAGGCATCCACGCGTACCAATCTAGAGGTTCGGCAGTACTCTGTGGTCCATCACAAAAAGACACCAAGAAAACTAGAGATGAGGGAGGCAGCCTAGCGATGTCCCTGTATAGATCAAACTAGGAGAGAAAACTAGGGCGCAGAGTAGCGGGGGCAACCTCCAAGGGTTTAGTGTGTCCCTAGGGGTTGCCCCCTGCATATATAGGTGGGGCCAAGGGAGGAGGGGCGACTTGGATAAGGGACTCGTCCCCTAGTTTGTCAAACCAGGAGGGAGTGTCCTCCTAGGATTCCTCCCCTGGGAGCCTTGCCTCCAAAAGAATAGTTGGACGGGGGGCACTAGGAACCTGAGCCTTGACCCCAAAGGCTTAGGGGGGTTGTCCCACTAGGACCTGAAACATTCCAGAAGGCTCTGGAACATTTTGGGCCCTTCTGTAAGCTTACAGGGCCTTCCAGAACCCTCTCGGGCTCTTCCGAGACACCACAGGACCTCCCAAAACACTTCTGATGCCTAATTGATCATTATCCTTTATCTCCTAGTTCTCTTGCAAACCTATAGTCATTAAGCATGTGACCCTATAGGTTCATAAACATGTGGACATGACCCAGAACACTTTCTGGTCAAGAACTATTAGCGGGATCTGGTCACTTTTAATAATTTTCACATGTTCACAAAGATCTTATTGAGCGAACCTTTTGTATCACATACAATTACCTTTGCTTCAGGATACATTACAAAACCTGAGGCGAGCCTTTTATCAGAATCCACATGATCAACACTTTGATCACTGTGTCTTGTTATCCTTGTTACTAGTTTTGTTCTCTTCTCTCGTTTTCGTGTTTCGGTATCCCTGTGATCTCAATAACTGTGTCTGGACAAACGATGATGGATGTCGTGATACCAAGTGTGCCTGAGTGTATCTCTCCATCGTCAGATATGCAAATCCCAATCTTGAACTATCGAGCACCATGACATACTTTTCTGGTGTATCTGTAAGTTACCTTTATGTTCACCCAGTTACAGAGCAGCGTTTGGAACCCCAATGTAACCATCAGGTATACAGGACAATAATATTCTCATGGTCTAAGGACACGAGTAAAGTTAACACTTTATACAAAAATACCGACAACAATTTAGACGTTGTGATCTCACAACATTTTATAAGTTGGGTCCATCTAACACCGTTCTGCTCCTAACAATGTGTTACCATTATTGTTGGCATCCTTGACACATTGATAATGCCAGTGAATAGGAAAACATGATCATCAACAATGGATGAGCTAGTCCTAGAGGCCTGACTATGCATCTATTTGGTGTTCATGCAACTGAGTTTTTCTCCAAAACTCACATTCAAGAACCATTGCAATCATAGCGCGGAAATACAAAGTTAATTTTGGACATGAAAATAGAATAACAACTTTATTATTTCCTATAGGGAATATTTTCAACAGTCTCCCACTTGCATTAGTGTTAATAATCTAGCTATTACATAAGTTCTTAACACATGTGGCATGCCGGTGTTGCTCGTGGTAAGGGCTTTGTGAGCGGATCTGACACATTCATGGACGTATGAATCTTACATAACTTTATATCACCACACTACACAAAATCTCGAATTATGTGGGTGTTCAATATATTTGGACTTCTGGTCAGACCATGGCTCCTTAGCCCGGGCTACGGCGCCACTATTACACGCATCATGCACGATCATGAACGATGACTCACGTTAATACCACAACACAACTCTACGACATAAAGGATAAACATAAATCTTTAGATTACAAGCCAGGGCCACGAGGACCCATAATACATATGTCATCAAAGTAAACATTATCTGAGTACAGACATAGTTAGACAAGTTTGCCTTAAGAAGGCTAAGCAAAACAACGCCACTAGATCGAAAGGCGAGGCCTCCTGCCTAGGACCTCCGGACTACTCCTGGTCATCGGTCTCCACGTAGTAGCGCCATCGGGGAAACCTTCATCCGTGTCATGGAGGAGAACGCGCACGTCCAGCGCTACTTGGTTGCATTGGCGAACGGCCGGTTCTCCAATACCTGGCAGATTCTTTGGGGATCTCACCGGAGCTATGATCCGGTGATGGTTCCTTCTCTTTGGGTGTCCACCGCGGCCCACTGAACCTAGAGGAGCTATTATTCGAGATGTATTAGTGATATTATATGATGATCTTTGCTACAAAATACTATATATGTATTCGATGATAGATTATTAATTAACTATTAGTTATTTGCTTATTGAATGCTAAAGATGAGTGCGGTTTGTGCTACAAACTACTATATATGTATTCATGATGGATTATATGATGATCTTTGCTACAAACTACTATAAACTACAAATTTTAGGTGTTTTAGTTGTTATATGATGATCTTTGCTACAAACTACTATATATGTATTCGATGATGGATTATTAATTACCTATTAGGAAATGTCTGACGACGAAAGGGAATTCGCTATGTGCGACTATTGTGAAGATGAGCGCGGTCTGTGCGACAGGCTTCACTTGGTAGAAGGTCGGCGCTTTAGCATCAAGCTCCAAGAGACCTTCGATGTTGAAATGGTACGCAACGACGACAAATGTTTTTTGTTATTATTTGCACGACTTCTCTGCTTCTTCAATTCCGTCTTTTACAATTCGACTAGCTTATCCCATGCCATGCAAGATGCTATGTCTTGGAGAAGATGGGTTTTGAAGATCATGAAAGAATGGAGACAAAGATAATTCAACTAAGGACCCATCATGGTTATGATTTCGCTATAAATCTATACAATTCTGTGAACTCATCCAATTTTGGTTGCCTGAATTGGGAAGCCCTTTGCAAGGCATATGATTTTCATGAGGGTATGCTTCTCACCTTCGATCTTGGTGATCCTGACATCGACGAAAATGATATGACCATTTGGGTCCTTGTTGACACGCTTCCAGTTCTACCGCTGTGTGAGTTTCTTAAACATATTTACTAAGTAATTTATATTGTTTATTTCAAAATATTTGACAGTTTATTTCCTTTGACAGCTTATTTTCATTCTTCAAAAAATGTACGGAAAATGCTAGAGAGAACCTACTACTACAATGATGAAGCACAATTAACTTATAAGGAGCAAGATGGTCTTATCACATTTTTTACTGATATTGAGAATTACAATAGCTATTATCAAACTCCTCCACATTATGGTCAATACGTGCCACTAGTGCACGTGTTGAACTACGGTAACATCAATGGAGATATCATGGTAAGATTTTCTACTATTACGACATCCGTGCATCTTTTGCATAAATTCTTCTAAAACTAAACTATATTGCTAACTACAAAGTTATTACTATGTTTTTGAACAGAAAATCCCGATGGATTGTGTGCCTCATCTGATGTTGACGAGAGGTCGCGTTAATGTTATGAGCTTACGCCACCACGGCCAGGTCAGCCGCAGTATCCACATCACGGCCAGGTCAGCCGCAGTATCCACATCACTCCTGTCTAAAAGCGAGGAAGCCATGATAACAGATGATTTCAAAAAATGTTTAAACCATTGTAGAGAGCTACTTGGAAGCAACATTGTGCGTAGGCCAAGACATGGAGACAAGATGATCTCCGTTCTTTATTATGGAGAGTCAATTTTCCTTAATGCAGCGTCAATGCCTATCTTGTTTTATGATATTTTACCTAAGAGAGGGTAGAGTAGGTCCTATGAGAGGAGTAGGTCGTAGATAGAATGTGTTATTATGTGCTACAATGTGTTAGAGTTGATGATGATGAGGAGGAGTTGTGATTATGACTAGTGACCAACTTGTTATATGATGTCTCATTGACGAACATTGTTTGATGATGATGACAAGTGGTAATGAATATGCTATTTAAATAGACTAGTTCATGATGAGTTATTATTGTGTAAAAGATATATCTGTTTAAACATGTACATCGCCAAAATGCTAAAAAAACATAAATGTTAGCAGTAGCGCGGGCCTGAAAACGCACTACTAGTACTTGAACTTACCAGTAGCGCGGGCCTAAAAACACGCTACTGCTACAAACTGCTACAAAATAGTTGTAGCGCCGTAGTAGTAGCGCTGGTGCCCGCGCTACTGGTATCTCAAAAACCAGCGCTACTGCTAAGCATTTTCCTAGTAGTGGAAGCTCATCCTATCGAAGACTACATCTTCTAGTAGCCATCATCTTACAACAGTAGAAGAGAGTAGCATAATATGGTAAAATCATGTAGCAACATATAGCAATAAACCTACCCGGAGATCCTCTCCTTGTCTCCCTGAGAGAACGTGATCACCAGGTGTATCTGTCTCTTATCTGGGTGTGTTAACAAGAATCCGGTTTTAGTTGTAAGAGGTGGGAATACAACTCCAAGTCATCATGTTACCGTGGACACGGCTATTCGAATAGATTACTTCCCTGCAGGAGTGCACCACATTGCCCGATATGCTCGATTACCTCTGGTTGGACACACTTTTCTGGGTAATGTCCAACCTTGGACAATCAACACGCCATAGTCCTACCTAGGCTCTCCAGAGAGGTCGGCACGTCGGTCTAAATCCTATGTGTGAAGGGGTCATGGGCCTATCATCCAAAGCACTCCTGCGTGTTGCGAGGACTACCGGGACCAGTCCTAGCTATCTCTTTCTACAAAGCAGGCACTTCTAGACCACCCGGGTGCGTGCCGCTCAACTATGATGTCTGTAGAGCTTTAGGGACAATCGTACGATGCTGAGGGGCCCATAAGCCATTATCCCATGCAGCGGTTAGTGCGTATATGCCAAATGGAAGTCTCAGATCAAATACCCAATCTCATTAAGCGTGTTATTATGAAGTAACCGTGGACACCGACCAGGGACCGACCCACCTGTCTCCTAGGTGGTCTCTACCTGCCCTGTCATTCCGCCACAAAGATTCACTAGTGGGTCATCGGAAAAAATGTCCTTTCAGCCCCCAGTCCATGAATCACTCGCGGTTGCTCTCTGAGCCGACCCGACTTTAGTATCAACATGTTTAGTGTAGTAGTATAGTATATTCGTGATCATCGCCCGGTGAGATCACAACCCGATTGTATAACATGGCAAATAGACAAGGGATAGGGCCACTGATCATGGAATACTAGCCTACCTATACTAAGCATATAGGATAATAGGTAAAGTATCAACAGTAGTAGCAAGGAAAGGCTATGCAACAGTATAGAATGAGCTGATAATGCAGTAATAGTATCACTACTCTAATGCAAGCAGGGAAGAATAGGCGATATCAGAATGATCAAGGGGTTTTTGCTTGCATGGAAGCTCTGCCGAGGAGGAAGGGTCATCGTCGATGTAATCGTACTCGGGGGCAGCGGCAATCTTGGGATCTACCGAAAGAATAGGGGAGAGAGGGAAACAGATAAATGATGGAGCAAACAAATGCAACACAATGCATGTCATGGCAGTATGTGATGATGATATGCACTAATGCATCTCTAGGCATTTTAAAAGACGGAAATTATCCTAGCTCCAAGTATTTTTTGGTATATTGATTCAGGGGTAAAATTTTGATGTTCATTATGTTAGAGGGGTGTGGCAGGTATATGGGTCGTATATTCGGATTCTTTATATTTTTCTGAGCAACTTCCATATATAAATTATTTTCATCTGGGTTACGGATTATTTTCTATGATTTTTCAAAGTTAAAATGGTTTTTAATTTACTGAATTTAACTTAATTCGAAATTCTATTAAATATTAAATGCTATGCGTACACAGAAGTGTACCCAAAGATGTGATTCAAAGGCTATCGGTGGGCCCAGTTGACTATGTCAATTGCCTAGTCAGCAGAGGCTGACTGGTGGGGCCAGGGGCTGAGTCAGTGGGGTCAACAATTTACCTGTTTACTGGTCAACAGTTTCCAGGGAACCCACCTGTCATTGACTGGGACTAGCCCAGTCAGCATTTGACTAGTCAAAAGGGTCCAGTGGGACCCAGTGGCCAATGACACAGTGGTTAACTTAGTCTATTTTAGTAAATTAACGCATGATAACCCACAAGTATAGGGGATCGTAACAGTTTTCGATAAGTAAGAGTGTCGAACCCAACGAGGAGCTAAAGGTAGAACAAATATTCCCACAAGTTCTATCGACCATCGATACAACTCTACGCACGCTTGACGTTCGCTTTACATAGAACCAGTATGAAACTAGAAGTACTTTGTAGGTGTTGTTGGATAGGTTTGCAAGGTAATAAAGATTACGTAAATAAAAAGTAGGGGCTGTTTAGATAAAGAAACAATAAAGTAAATATAGCAAGTCTGGAAAAGTGGTGGTAGGAGTTGCGAAATTGCCCCTAAGCAATTGACTACTTTACTAGACCGATAGCAAGTATTATGTGGGAGAGGCCACTGCTAGCATGTCATCCCTGACTTGGAATTCTATGCACTTATGATTGGAACTATTAGCAAGCATCCGCAACTACTAACGTTCATTAAGGTAAAACCCAACCATAGCATTAAGATATATTGGTCCCCCTTCAATCTCGTATGCATCAATTTCTATGCTAGGTTGAAGCTTCTGTCACTCTTGCCCTCCAATACATAGTCCTATCAACATACAACTAACCCTAGGGTGTGATCCACGCGCGCAATCATATGACGGGCACCAAAGGACAACAACATAACCACGAGCAAATTAAATCAGTCATAGCAATTCATCAACCACCGATAGGACAACGAAAATCTACTCAGACATCATAGGATGGCAACACATCATTGAATAATAGTATGAAGCATAAAGCACCATGTTCAAGTAGATGGTACAACGGATTGCGGGAGATTGGACCGCTGTAGATAGAGGGGGGAAGGTGATGGAGATGTTGGTGAAGATGGCGGATGTGTTGGTGTAGATCGCGGTGATGATGATGCCCCCCGGCGGCGTTCCAGCGCCACCGGAGCCCCCCTCCTCCTTCTTCTTCCTTGACCTCCTCCCTAGATGGGAGAAGGGTTTCCCCTCTGGTCCATGGCCTCCATGGCACGGGAGGGGCGAGAGCCCCTCCGAGATTGGATCTGTCTCTCTGCCTCTCTCTGTTTCTGCGTTCTCTCCTAGCTCTATTTCACCGTTTCGTGTATATATGGAGATTCGTAACTCCGATTGGCCTGAAACCTTCACCGTGATTTTTTTTCCCGAAAATTAGCTTTCTTGCGGCAAAAGAAGAGCGCCAACCGCCTTACGAGTGGCTCACGAGGGTAGGGGGCGCGCCCCCTGCCTCGTGACCACCTCGGGCACCGTCTCGCGTGGTTTTTTCTTCCGGAATTTTCCAAATATTCCAAAAAGTATCTCCGTCCGTTTTTATCCCGTTTGGACTCCGTTTGATATGGATATTCTATGAAACCAAAAACATGTAATAGACAGGAACTAGCACTGGGCACTGGACCAATATGTTAGTCCCAAAAATAGTATAAAAAGTTGCCAAAAGTATATGAAAGTTGTAGAATATTGGCATGGAACAATCAAAAACTATAGATACGACGAAGATGTATCAACATCCCCAAGCTTAATTCCTACTCGTCCTCAAGTAGGTAAATGATGAAAAAGATAAATTTTGATGTGGAATGCTACCTAGCATAATCTTGATCACATATCTAATCATGGCATGAATATTAAGATACGAGTGATTCAAAGCAATAGTCTATCATTTGACATAAAAACAATAATACCTCAAGCCTACTAATAAAGCAATCATGTCTTTTCAAAATAACAAGGCCAAAGAAAGTTATCCCTACAAAATCATATAGTCTGGCTATTCTCCATCTTCTTCACACAAAATACTCACATCATGCACAACCCCGATGGCAAGCCGGGCAATTGGTTAATACTTTTTAACGCGCTTCAGCATTTTCAACCCTCATGCAATATATGAGCATGAGCCATGGATATAGCACTATAGGTGGAATAGAATGGTGGTTGTGGAGAAGACAAAAAAGGAGAAGATAGTCTCACATCAACTAGGCGTATCAACGGGCTATGGAGATGCCCATCAATAGATATCAATGTGAGTGAGTAGGGATTGCCATGCAACGGATGCACTAGAGCTATAAGTATATGAAAGCTCAAACTGAAACTAAGTGGGTGTGCATCCAACTTGCTTGCTCATGAAGACCTAGGGCATTTGAGGAAGCCCATCGTTGGAATATACAAGCCAAGTTCTATAATGAAAATTCCCACTAGTATATGAAAGTGATAACTCAAGAGACTCTCTATATGAAGAACATGGTGCTACACTGAAGCACAAGTGTGGTAAAAGGATAGTAACATTGCCCCTCCTCTCTTTTTCTCTCATGTTTTTTGTTTTTTTTGTAGGCTTCTTTGGCCTCTCTCTTTTTTTGGGGGCTTCTTTGGCCACTTTTATTTTGATAACCTCACATGGGACAATGTTCTAATAATGATGATCATCACACTTTTATTTACTTACAACTCAATTTTACAACCCGATATCTAGAACAAAGATATGACTCTATATGAATGCCTCCGGCGGTGTACCGGAATGTGCAATGATCTGACGTAGCAATGACATCAAAAAATGGACAAGCCATGAAAACATCATGCTAGCTATCTTACGATCATGCAAAGCAATATCTTAAGGGGGATAGATGATGATGGAAGTTGCATGGCAATATATCTCGGAATGGCTATGGAAATACCATGATAGGTAGGTATGGTGGCTGTTTTGAGGAAGGTATATGGTGGGTTTATGGTACCGGCGAAAGTTGCATGGTGCTAGAGAGGCTAGCAACAGTGGAAGGGTGAGAGTGCGTATAATCCATGGACTGAACATTAGTCATAAAGAACTCACATACTTATTGCAAAAGATTATTAGCCCTCGAAGCAAAGTACTACTATGCATGATCCTAGGGGGATAGATTGGTAGGAAAAGACCATCGCTCATCCCCGACCGCCACTCATAAGGAAGACAATCAATAAATACCTCATGCTCCAACTTCGTTACATAACGGTTCACTATACGTGCATGCTACGGGAATCACAAACCTCAACACAAGTATTTCTACAATTCACAACCACCCACTAGCATGACTCTAATATCACCATCTTTATATCGCAAAACCATTGCAAGGAATCAAACATATCCTATTCAGTGATCTACAAGTTTTATGTAGGATTTTATGACTAACCATGTGAATGACCAGTTCCTGTCATCTCTCTAAATAGATATAAGTGAAGCAAGAGAGTTTAATTATTTCTAAAAAAGATATGCCCATGCTCTAACAAATCTAAGTGAAGCAAAAGAGCATTCTACAAATGGCGGTTTTCTATGTAAAGAGAAACAGGCAATCCAGACTTCAAATGATAGAAGTGAAGCACATGAAGCATTCTATAAAGCCATACTCAAAAGATATAAGTGAAGTGCAAAGAGCATTATATAAATCAACCGAGGACTCTCTCATACCAGCATGGTACATAAAAGAAAAATGAAAACTAAATGCAAAAGACGCTCCAAGATTGCACATATCGCATGAACGAAACGAATCCGAAAACATACCGATACTTGTTGAAGAAAGAGGGTATGCCTTCCGGGGCATCCCCAAGATTAGACGCTTGAGTATCCTTGAATATTTACTTGGGGTGCCTCGGGCATCCCCAAGCTTGAGATCTTGCCTCTCTTCCTTCGTCTCACATCGAGACCTCCTCGATCATCGAACACTTCATCCACACAAAACTTCAACAGAAAACTCAGTAAGATCTGTTAGTATAATAAAGAAAATCACTACTCTAAGTACTGTTGCAAACCAATTCATATTTTGTTTTTGCATTGTGTCTACTGTACTATAACTATTTCATGGCTTAACCCACTAATATAAATTGATAGTTTCATCAAAACAAGCAAACTATGCATCAAAAACAGAATCTGTCTAAAACAGAACAGTCTGTAATAATATGAACATTCACCATAATTCTAATACTTGAAAAATTCTACCAAAATTATGAAAAATAGAAAATTTGTATAGGAAGACATTTCAAAAAGAATCAGAACCATTTGACGTTCCAGCTAAAAATGTAAAATCGCACACTACATCCAAAGTTTCTGTCCTGGACCATACAAACCATCAAGCAAATGTAAACATCCTAAAGGCAAACTTTGGCACATTATTTTTATTTCTAAACTTTATAAAAGCACACAACAGAAATAAATGACTCTCTAGAACTTCCGAGTTGTCTCCCTGGCAGCGCTTTCTTTAAAGCCATTAAGCTAGGCATATAGTGCTCAAGTAATGAATCCACCCGGATCCCAAGGTATATCAAAGCCAATTTTAATTAACAATGATTTAGCATTTAGTAGTGAGCAAAAAGTAACATATATCATGTAACAATGAAGTCTAACTCTCTTCCTATGCATCGGCATGTCATAAAAGAACAATTCATGCACACATAGTAAAGGCCAATGCATAGTATAAACAGTTCCTTGCAATTTTATCATATTGGAAACATAGAGAGGTGGAGATATAGTTCCTCTCTCATAATAATTGCAAGTAGGAGCAGCAAGCACATGCATATTATATTCATCAAAATCATCATGTGCAGCGGAAAGAGGCAACCCATCAATATAATCCTTAATAAGTGCAAACTTCTCCGATATAGTGTAGTCGGGAGAATTCAAAAAGATAATAGGACTATTATGTGTGGGTGCAATAGCAACAATTTCATGTTTAACATAAGGAACTATAGCAAGTTCATCTCCATAAGCATAATTCATATTGGCATCTTGGCCACAAGCATAGCAAGCATCATCAAAAAGGGATATTTCAAAAGAATCAACGGGATCATAACAATCATCATAGCAATCATCCTCTGGTAAGCACGAAGGGAAATTAAACAATGTATGAGTTGAAGAGTTACTCTCATTAGAAGGTGGGCACGAGTAGCTAATCCACTCTTCCTCCTTTTGTTCTTCGCTCTCCTCCTCATCTTTTTCATCCAATGTGCTCACAGTTTCATCAACTTCTTCTTCCATAGATTCCTGCAAAATATTAGTCTCTTCTTGGACAGCGGAGACTTTCTTAATAAGCACATTAATTTCGTAATTGTATTCATAATTCTCATAACAATATTTCAGGATAGCTAAATTTTCAGGTCTATAAACAACATCATCAAAATCTTCAAACTCTTTAAACATAGATTCAATTTCATAAGCACCCATAAAAGCAACAAATTCTTCTATTTGTTCCACATCATAGTAATCATATATACCTCTAGCATAAGAAGCTAAGGTTTTATTATCATTAAATTCACATGAAAAGGGAAGGTGTGGAGCCTTCACCTTAGAGCAACAAGTATAATCATATCTCAAGCATAGTTGCCTAGCATTCCAATTCAATATATGAATTTGATCCCATAATAGTTTCCCTTTTTGTGCCAAGCGGTAATCCCTAAAGTATTCACGTTGATTCAACGTTACTCCCATTACATAATTGAATGGGGTTTTCTCAGGATTATTAAAGTAGTACATAATATTTTTCACATAACCAACATCGAGGGTTTTTGGAGGTTCCCCATCTCCATGAGTAGCAAGTACACCTAATTTTTTTGGTATTTCGTGTTCCATATCCATAAATAAAGATAGAGAACAACTAAGAACAGCAAATAAAAATTACTTAGTGATAAAGCAAACAGGCACACATGAGAATATTCACCCCACGCTATTGCTCCCGGCAACGGCGCCAAAAAAAGGTCTTGATAACCCACAAGTATAGGGGATCGCAACAGTTTTCAATAAGTAAGAGTGTCGAACCCAATGAGGAGCTAAAGGTAGAACAAATATTCCCTTAAATTCTATCGACCACTGATACAACTCTACGCACGCTTGACGTTTGCTTTACCTAGAACAAGTATGAAACTAGAAGTACTTTGTAGGTGTTGTTGGATAGGTTTGCAAGGTAATAAAGATCATGTAAATAAAAAGTAGGGGCTGTTTAGATAAAGAAACAATAAAGTAAATATAGCAATTAAGTTATGCTTTCAATGCGGTTATACCTCTAAGTCATGCTTCGACACGTGGGAGATATAGCCGCATCGAGGGCGTTACAAGTTGGTATCAGAGCCTTCCCCGACCTTAGGAGCCCCATTGCTTGATCGTTTTAGCGGCGGAGTTGAGTCTAGAAAAATGTTTTGAGTCATTTAGGAATTATATATCGGAGAGTTTAGCAATTCTTTTTACTTCCCAGCCTCCTCATCGCTCTAGTAAGGCATCCTGACGTAGAGTTTTGACTCTTCTCTTCTCAAATTTCACTAAAAAAAATTTAGGATCACGCGGTTATCTTGGAATCATTCCGATGGTTTTATGACAAGAACATTGTCTTGGTGCCTCCTGTCAGGGGTTTTGTGGAAGTGTCCCGGGGAGTTGAGCTCTGAGGTGTTGTCGTCATAATTTTATCGTTGCAGTTCTAGAATACCTGAGTTTAGTACGCCGACATCGAAAATCTCTTTTATGCAGTTCGTTGGTGATATAACCTCGACACCACCCAGTACTGGGGTGGGAGTTCGGGAGTATTGCCATAACTTGTATAACGGATGCTTTTTGAAGGTTGAGGTAGACGATTTCCGAAGGTTTCTTGGTTATGTGTTGAAGGATGGATACAGCTGGATGTAGGATTTGCTAGTTTTGGGCGAGATATTATGCTTCCCTGTATCCCCAACACCTGATTGCATAACCGGAAAGGTTCGGGAGTTTCATAAGTGGGAATTCAAGTAGCTCTTAGGATATCTTTCCGACAGATGTATGATATGAAATTGGGGTTCGACGTCTAGTGGTCCGCCTATTCATAGTTGGTTTTACAGTGGTCTCGTTGTGTCTTAAAGAGTCCTTGGCTATGCTGACTCGGGGACGCTTCGTATGTCATGTGCACTGCCTTGTACATGATGGTGCTGTACGATCGAGCCCGTGTAGGCCCCACCACAAAAACGTCGGGCGAAATCTCTACCATATGTTTGTTCCGGCTTATTCTGCAAGCCAATCCTTTGTTTTTTGTTTTGAGTTGTGGTATTCGAGTTGCTTCGAAGTCAAATGTTGATTCCATACCTTTCCTAAACGGTGTTCTCATATTTCTATGTGGATACCAATCCTTCTTGATCATCGAGATTGTCATGTCAATTCTTTTTCAACCGGCGTGTTTTCTCTTCAAGTGGATCCGATCATTTCAACATCCGCAAGGTCAATTCTAAGTTTCTCAACGGTGGTTGTTTCATCCTTCCCAAGTTGCCTTTGTTTTTCCCGCCCTCCCTCGCTTTCTTTTCTCCGAGGACTCATATATCTCAATCAAGTATCATTTTATTGATGTGAAGTCTATCCATTCTTTTTCCTTCATGTTTTTACCCGGTGATTCTCAGGAAGATTGTATCGAAGCTTCAAGTTCAATATTCTCCATTCTCTTCATCTCCGGTAGATTCAATTCAAGCTTTTGGTGTTGATCGTATTCTTTCCTCGTTTCAAATACCTTCTCATACCGGTGCACCTCATAATAATTCACTTCTCGCTATTCATTTGTTCCGGAGTGCTGAAGATATCTCAGAAGATTCGTATTTTCATTCCTAATTCGTTCAAGATATCTCGAGGTTGTTATCTCATTCTAGCCATTTGATTCAACCAGTGCATTCTCTCCTTTAAGTTGTTCTACGGTGTATCTTTTGAGTGGTCCCTAACCCACAGGTCTTTTCCCAGGATCTTACCTAGCTCTTCTTATTTTCCCGGAGCTATCCAAATTTCTTTTCGAAGTGTGATGTAAGAATGAATTTTCATCAGTCAGAGGGTTTCTCCAAGATCTTTCAAATTCTTTTCAACGTTGGCTCAACCTTTACATTCTTCATTCCGGAGTGCCTCAATAATTCATAGTGGTGTTTCTAGTCATCATTCTTGGAATTGGAGACCGAAGAAGATTTTTCCTCTAAATCTTGCTCCTTTCTCTTCAAGATTCATGGCTCTAGCTTTGTGCCATCCTCTCATAATTGTTTTTGATTGTGGGAATTCTTTCACCTATCCGGAGCAATTCAAGAGTCTTCTCAATTTGTTACCCGGAGTCCATCAATTCAGGTTTATTCATTCTCAGCTGGCAGTTATCATTCTCCTATATTACCGGTGCATCTTTCAAGTATTCTCTAATCAGTTCATGATCTCTTCGTGCACTTGTATCTAAATTCTCTCAAACATCTTTGTTCATTTGCTAATTCTTCCCGGTGCTTCGATATCTTTCCTTTGATCGTTCCAAATTCTTACGATGGTCTGCTCAAGATTCTCTTCCATGGTGATCATATCAATTCATTCGTTGTTTCAATCCTACTGGTGTTTCGCTGAAGACCTTATCAAGTTATCGATATCTCTCTTAATCCTTGCTACGAGAATAAGTAGTGTGCCAAATCCATTGTTTGTCATCAATTTAATTGGTGAAGGATAAGCATAGCGTAATTCTTATTTTTGTTCATCCAAGTGTTTAATTCCTTATTCCGGAGGTTCATCAAATTCTCGATTGCAATTGTGTCAGCTTTTCCTTTACCGGAGTTCCAAGCTCTTTCAATTATATCATTTCAAAGCTTCATTTAATCATTGCAAGGTTTCTCCCGGAGTTCTTTTCAATTTTACCCTTCCTTTTCATCATCCTTTTGTCACCGGAGTTCTTCATGGATGTTTTACACGATGGTTCATCAAGGATTTAATTCCTTCTTGAAGAGTTCATCAAGATTCTTTCCAAAGGATAGTTCATGGTTCATGATTCACATGTTGTTAAGAATGAGGTATTTTAAATCCATCAACCTCTTCATTGGAGTTATCTTGGGTTATATTTCACCTAAAACTTTCCCTAAGGATTGTTGCTAATTATGGTGCTTATAAATGATCCAAGTTCTTCATTTATCCTCCGGGTGAAATAGTTTCTTGTCTCCTTGTGGATATCAATCCAATCTATCGTTTCCATCAGTAGCAGAATTTCACCTCATAGCCTTGAGATGTTTTCCATAAGTCCACTACAACCTTGTTCTTTTCGTTGTTGGTTTTCCAACAACTCCGTCCGAACCTTCTCCTAAAGATGCTTTTGCAAGCTCATTTAAGGTAGAAGATCTTGTTTCCCTTCGTTCATTCCATTCCATTCCATTCCATTCCAAAACCGCGGCGGAACGCACGGGCTTCACAGGAAAACAACTATGCGGGACCAAATCGAGCATGGTGGGGCTCGTTCGGACACGGGCGGTGCGGCTCGTCCACTTGTGGATTTAGCTCGGGTTGTGGTGGCCAGAGGTGAGGGCTGTAACGACGGCAGGTGGTGGTCGGAGCACGGGGTGGCCCAGGGCACAACAGGGGCGGCGAGCACGGGTAGCAGTAGCGACATCATGAGCAGCAGGAAGCAGCAACGGTGCAGCAGCAGAAGCAAAAGCAGGCAGCAACGGGAGTGACCTGCAGTAGCGCCGATGTCGTGTAGAGGCGGAGGCCATAGGTGGCGAGCGCGAGCGGAGGCACAGGTAGGTGCGGTGAGTGTGGGGTGTGCGCGGGGGCTATGGGCGTGCGTGGGCAGTAACAGCCACGAGGCTAGGGCGTGACCGTGGGCGCGAGTGCGCACGGGCAGGGGGCGGCGGCCGCTAGTTTGTTGGGAGCTCGGACACGGCGCTAGCGGTGACCTAGGGTAGAGAAAAGAAGGGGGAGATAGGGGAAGTGCTTGGGACTCACCGAGGAGCACACAAGGGCTCGATGTAATTTAGGTGTGCAGGGGTGGCCGGAATTGGAGAAGCTCATTGGCGGGCGTAGAGGAAGGATGTAACACCCCAGATGTAATTTACCTTATCTATATCCAAACTCTTGCCGTTTCCGGCACTAAGTTATTTTTATTTTCTCCGTTGTCGGGTTTTTGTCTCCATGTATTGTTTTCTTTGTCATTCATCTCATATCATGTCATCATGTGCATTGCATTTGCATACGTGTTCGTCTCATGCATTCGAGCATTTTCCCTATTGTCCGTTTTGCATTCCGGCGCTCCTATGTCACCTGGTGGTCCTTTCTACCTCTTTTCATGTGTGGGGGTTAAACATTTCCGGATTGGACCGAGACTTGCCATGCGGCCTTGGTTTACTACCGGTAGACCGCCTGTCAAGTTTCGTGCCATTTGGACTTCGTTTGATACTCCAACGGTTAACCGAGGGACCGAAAAGGCCTCGTGTGTGTTGCAGTCCAACACCCTTCCAATTTGGCCCAAAACCCACCAAAAACCCCTCCATCGTCTAGAGCGTTCGATCACGATCGCGTGGCCGAAAACCCCACCTCATTTGGAGCTTCCTAGCTCCCTCTACCTATAAAACTAGCCCCTCCTCCAAAATTTCCGGTCTCTCCAACCTCTAACCCTAAAAAATCCTCGCGCCGCTGCCGGACATGTCCGCCGCCAACCGGACACACCGCCACCACCAATAGGACGCCGCCACGTGTCCCCGTACCGCCGCCCGCCCCCGCGCGGCCCGGGGAGCCCGGAGCTGTCCCCCGCGGCCCATCTCCTCACCGCCGCCTCCCCGCGTCCTCTCCTCCCGCGCGCCGCCCGGGCTACCCGAGCCGGCCGCCGCGTCCGCCCGCCGCCGGCGCACTCCAGCTCGCCGGCCACCGTGCTCGACCTCGCCGGCCGGACCTCGCGGGTGTCAGGACCCCGATTCTAAGTCACACCGATCTAGCCTGTAACACCTCATATCACTTTGCGGCCTCACGCACGGTATCCCCACAGGTGTCGCCTTACCATGGCCCAGGACCGTTTGCGCCTTTTGGCTCACGTATATGATAGTGTCGCTAGCATCCATATGACAGAGAACCCGGGCCGACATGACTAGTCGTGAACCCAAAGTGGCACTAAATTACGTGGACAGGCATACATGAATCAACATCGAGCATGTCGGTCAGCAGCATGCGAATCCGGGCTATAGCACTGGGCTAACAGGACTCCGGTGAACCGGGCTGTAGCAGGCTAGGCAGGACTCCGGATGTCACCGCATGACATTTCCCTGAAGGGACAGACACAGGAACAAAGTGAATCACATGCCGGCCAGTCAAGTGTTCCGGAGCAGTAGTACTGGGCTAGCAGGACTCCGGTGAACCGAGCTGTAGCGGACTACTATGGCTCATGGAAGCACAAGACAACATTTCCCTAGAAGAGAGGCTACCAAGGATAAACAACTAGGTTGTCGGATCCCACACATACCAAGCATTTCAATCATACACACAATATGCTCAATATGTGCAATACAACATGGCATCACAACAAGACTCTACGACTCAGACTATTTATTCATTAGGCTCCGAGGAGCCAAGAATTACAAACATGGGTCTCATGACCCAACATACAGAGCATACAAGCAACAAGCACATGCTGAAGCTTAACTTGTCTGAGTACAGACAACTACAAATGAAGAAGGCTCAGAAGCCTGACTATCTACAAGACCCTCCCAAGGGTACAAGATCGTAGCTGAGGTAACAAGCTAAACGTCGAAGTCCACGTGGAACTACTAGCGAGACCGAAGGCTCTCTGCAAAAACATAAATTAAGCAAACGTGAGTACAAATGTACCCAGCAAGACTTACATCAGAACTATCTACATATGCATCGGTATCAACAAAGGGGTGGTGGAGTTAACTGCAGCAAGCCAGCTTTGACTCAGTGGATAACCTGAACTACGACTGCAAGTAACTCTTTTGAGGTGGCGCACACGAGTCAACAAATTCACCATATCAATACTCCACTATGGATCCGCTCCCGTCTCCCTACGAGAAGGCCATCCATAGCACTCACGCTTATCTTGCGCATTTTAGAGTATCCAGTTCCACTTGTCTCTGAACTATGCAAGGGGTCCAAGTTTCCATATCCGAGGAATCCGGCTATTCGAATAGATAATGATAACCCTGGAGGGGTGTACTTCTTCACACACGCTCTCGCCACTTACCACCATGTACACATCGTGTATCTCGGCAACCTTCAAGCGGAAGCCTGGCGAGGGAGTCGGCCACGACCTGACTAACCAACAAGTCTCTAGTCCAGGTTTATCGCCTATTCGGGTTCCATCCGCAAGGAGATCCGGCCAGGGTGTCGCTCACGGCCCCAAATGATGTGTGCAGGGTTCCCAAGCCCACCATCCGGGTGCCACTTGGTACACCGTGCCACTGTGCCTAGTCTGTCCCAAGCCCACCTGTACCGGGTGCCACTTGGTAGACTACTAACACTACCTACAAACACCAAAAACTAGTTGCAACTCCTGGACAGAGATCGAGTTGATTAATAAGCCGAGAGGGGTCGAGTTACCGGAACCCAATGTGTGGTAGTAACTGTTCATGGATCACAATCATAGAACTTAGTTCCTAAGGACGGCTGCAATGACACAACCCACCATGTACTCCTACATGGCCTCTCACTGCTACCTTTACCAAATCGTGTTCACACACTTAGCTCTCAACAGTAGGACATATTCACCACATCCCAATTCATCCCTGATGAATCAGACCTGACTCAACTCTAAGAAATAGCAGGCATGACAAACAAGCATGAATGAGTAGGCACACCAAGGCTTAAACAAATCATACTCATGCTAGTGGGTTTCATCTATTTACTGTGGCAATGACAGGTCATGCAAAGGAAAGGGGTTCAGCTACCGCAGCATGTAACAGTTGAAACATTGTTGTCCTAATGCAGTAAAAGAGAGCAGGAGCGAGAGAGTGGGATTGTATCAGAATGAACAAGGGGGTTTTGCTTGTCTGGCACTTCCAAAGATAGTATATCTCTTCATCAGTGTCATCGAACTCATCACCGGAACAACATCTACTAAAGGCGACAAATACCGGCAATAGAGAGGAAACACAATCAATGCAATGCAACAATATGATGCATGATCATGACATGGCAATATACTGTGATTTGGGCTAATGCAATAAAAAGTCATTTTAATTGAAGTGGAATTCAAAACTTCATCAAATTCCAACTCCAAACCTATTTTCAAATTTGCCCTAATCATGTTTCATCCTAAACAGTGAGGTTAACTTGCTCAAACATGCATGAAAACAGTACAGATGGATAGATTGGATTTTTCTGATCATTTTTCATATATAATTTATCTTATTTGGAGTTATAGATAATTTTCTATGATTTTTAGAAGTTTTAGATATTTTCTGGAATTTCCTGATTATTAATAAATCCAGAAAATGTATTATTGCGCCAGCATTAGGTCATGACGACGTCAACAAGTCAACAGGGGCTGGTCCAGGTCAAACCTTACCAGTGGGGCCCGCAAGTCAGCGTAACAGGGCAGGAATAGAGGCTGACTAGTGGGCCCAGGTCAACAGCCATGCCAGCACGGTCAAAGCTGACGCGTGGGGCCACTGTGTTTAATTAGAGCTAAACAGAAGCTAAACCGTGGTTAATTTGGTAGCGGGGCCCATGTGTCAGTGGCTGTGGGGTTGGTTAGCGGGGTTATTAGCAAGTGGTTAGGTGCTAATGACGGCGCCACGTCGGCCTCGCCGGAAACTGGCCGGCGGCAACCATTCCGCACGGCGGAGGCGTCGGGTTTTGCCATACGGCGACCATTGGGCTCGCGGTTTGGCCCTACGGGCTGCTGGACGTGCACCAAATCCAACAGAGCAGGTGGGAGGTCGCGGGGTGGATGGAGCTCGCCGGGAGTGAGCTCGCGGCGGCGCTAGAGTTCGGGTGAGTGCGGGATTCGCGCTGTGGTGCGCGGAAGGGCGAGTTAGCATGTGTGTTAGGATCCTGGTGGCTTCCCTAGCACGGTGACGCGCTCCGAATCAAGCTCAAGCGGCTGCGGTGACGGCAGCGACATGGCCGGCGGCAGGGGAAGCTCGGCCACGGCAGCAGCACTAGCTAGAGGAGGAGCATAGCAACATGATTAGGGGGAGGAGAAAGAGGAGCTCACGGTGATGCGGCAGGGTAGGTTAGCGGCCTCGGGGACGCTCTGGACGAGGCGAATTGACGGAGTCGATCTCCGGGCACCGGAGGGGAAGACGACGACGCTCCGGTCGACTGGGGCCTCTTCTCGTCGCGTGCATCGGGTGTGCTGCTCCACGGGGTCATGGCGGAGCTCGGGGACGCGGAGAGGGAGCGAGGGAGTGGTTGTGGCCATGGTGGAGCTCGTCAATGGTGGCGACCCGGTCGGGCACGAGAGAGAGAGAGATCCAGGGAAGGGGGTGAGAGCGCGCGAGAGAGAGATAGAGAGGGAGAGGCAGGGAGGTGCAGGGCTTCGTCCACGTCTCCTGGGCGTCGCGAGAAGGCCACGGGGGCGTGAGGCAGGCAGGGAGGAGGTGGCGGCCTCAGCGCGCGCCGTGCCCGCCTTCGCCTCTGCCTACTGGCAGAGGTTGAGGACGACTGGCAAGTCGCCAGGTGGGCTGGGCCTCCGACGGTACTGGGCCAACTGGGCGCTAGGTAAGCTACACGTGAGGTTCTGCCTTTTTTGTGTTTTGGTTCCTGTTTTCTATTTCTGACATTTGTTTTAATTTGGTTTTTGAACCAAACTAATTTTTCTGCTTCTGACAATTTTTGTAGGGACTAAATGGATTATTCCAAAGCCCCTCAACAATTATCAGAATTATTGGACATATAGTTAATATATCACATGTATAAATCCAATGCAAATAGTTATTGGATTAACTCAAATGCCCAAAATAAAAAATTTCTGTGACTCCAAAAATATTGGTTTGAATTTTACCTCTTGCCAATATTTTTATAGCTTAACAGGAACATTTTCTTGGGTTTATTTGAAGCAATTTTTAATGTTGATCATTTTTTTGAAATGATTTCTGAGGCTTTCCACTTTCCCAAATTCAACTTTCATGAATTTAAACATGATGCAAGATGCTTGTGCAACTATTTGCAATCAAATTCTAGGGCTGTGACAACTCACCCCCACTAACAAGAATCTCGTCCCGAGATTCATGACATGAGGTAAGAAGACAAAGGGGATACAAAGCTAACTTGATCTCCATGATCCAACTTGCACTTCATAAGAACGTTGATTCGATCATCATCTTGATCTTGACATCTTTGCTTTGGAAACTTCAACCAACATGACAACAAGAGAAAAAGGAAAACTCTAGAAGAATCGATCTTCGTGAAGATCGAGAAACTCAAGATCAACTCACGGAATGAGATGTTGAACATTTATCGAGCTGAGACATGAAACATACATCTAGAGGGATGGAGTGTAACAGATGACGAAGGTTCACTACGTAGACACAATTCCACACTTAAGAAGGTGGTGAATGGTTGTCAACGTAGCGAGGAGTTGAGTTGCCATGATACCATAACGAGACATCTTAAGGAAGGTGACTCGCAGAAATATTCCCTTAAGTGGCAAAAAGAATTACTTTTGATTCTGAGATCATTGGAACTCTTTATACCAGCCTAAGGAATCACAAATGATCCTTTGAAGGAGATCGAAAGGATGACATACTCGGACTAGAACGAAAGATGTGGACTACCTTGTTGAAGACAACGCAAGGAATGATTTTGCTTATCATCGGAAATGGATGGGATCCAAGGTAGAATGGCACAACGGCGATGCAAGCTGGGAACAAAATGCAAATGCTGGGAATGATCCAACCATCATATATGCCTGAGATTCAGATCAGATTGGTAACAGGATATTTCAGACAACATCTCTGAAAAGGAGAGGTTGTAACACAAGTTGACGAGATGACGTTGCAAGATTCTCGGAAAATGAACTACGATAGCAAGCTCCAAGACATGAGCGGGTTCTGCTACTCGCATGTGAACATGATGTCCCAGATAACATGACCACATAGTAGTCTTATAATAAAATACTACCGAGTTCAGGTGGGGAACCATCATCGAGGATGTCGAAGTCTTGTGCACTTAAATTAGACTTCTTTACCTAGAACAAGTCAATCAGTGGCTTGGTGTGCTAGGAATTACGTATGGAATGGAGGTGGCCAAACCTATCAAACCATAGAATACTTCGCGCATACATGACTGACTTGGGATGATTCCATAGGAAGCAAAACAAACTTTCTCAAAGTCACGACGGCAACTTGCACCAAATGCACGTGAATTAGAGGAAGTCACTTCTTTCATCCAAACATATACTTCATGAACGGGGCATGAAGAAAATGCTGACACAAGTTTTCAACACTAGCTGGATGTTCAACATGAATCATGGGGGATACAAAACGCTGCTGATGGGCTCAACAGCAACTCATCGGAATTTCCATATCACTGGACTTCCACCATCATGTGAACACGAAGATAGCATTGGTCAGACCCAAAAGATATAATGGTGTATGCTCGAGGGATCAACCACGAGTAAGACAACATTATGAACATCGTTGGTTCTGATTTGATTTGATGATAGCCCATACTCAAATCAAAGTTTTGATACGACAATAGGTCCAACAACTGATCACAGGGACCAATCGATGAAGATATCATCTATCTTCAACACACGCAAATATATCCCTTGGGATGAACTAAGCTGGCAAGATTTTATCTTCCAACTCTCCAAGTTATTGTTTAGCTTAACCAACTAGCTCAGGGGGGTAACCGACACAGATTCTTGTAGAATGGCTGGTTTGCAAGAAACCAACCTGATCATGAACTCCACATAGCGGCCAGGTGACAACCTGGTAATACTTCCGAGAAGATATTCGAAAAATCACGAACCACCGATGTGATACTAAGCTCGAGATCAATCTTGCTTTTCAAGGCAATATGATCAAAAGAGCAAGGGTTTGGCAAAATCCTAACCCGTTGATCGAAGAGTGCACCAGGAAATAAGGACTAGATAGCACGATCAACCTTAGGGTGATGATTCAATAATCAGCACACTAAGAATGATATTAATGTTCATTAACTACCAAGCAAAGGGTTGGCAAGAGTATTGATTTCACACATCACAATTCACTTGTCGGCATTCCTGTTACAATAACATGGAAACCGAGGAATGAACAATGATGGCAAGAAGTATCACTACAAGAAGAATTTATAAGAGTTGGTGCAATTATCATGACATTCCTAGCATCAAGAGGGCAATACTTCAGGGTAGAACAGAATCAAAAGCTGGATTGGCATTTTAATCTGCGGAATACAACTGCTTTGACCCAATCCTAGATATGGATGAGGTACTGGAGTTTGTTTCTCCTAGTCATTCTGAAATAGAACGGCTTGACGGACCACAAGAATAATAGGCACCGATAAACACGAATACACACATACTCTTGACTATCAACTGATAGGCTAAGGTCGGAATACAACTAAAGGGGGAGAACTCAAGGAACATATAATTTTTTTGAGTTGTGGACGCATGGATTAGTATGTCGAACAAGTTCAACATACTTCTTCCGGATAACCCACGCAGAAGAAGAAGGACTGGCAGATTCACAATTTGAATGGAGAACTCGTCAAGAGCACTCTTATTGTGATCTTTTGGTTCAACGAAATTCTGCCAAGGATGGTTCATGGTATTAGAAAGAATGATATACCACGGACCTCGAGAACTATCGCAAAGGTTACTAATATCCTAAAGGTACGAGCAACACTGTCAACACGAGGTAAATTGAGTGAATCTTGGGCTCAAGAACCCAGAAATAGAAGGCCTGCTACTAAATGGCATCACGGGATGCTTTCGAGAATGGTGGCCAGAATCATCACACCAGGAACACAAAACATGGCTAGATTACTAGGTGACTCCCTAAAATACCTAGGGTCATAATAATAGCTTCAACATATATGTCGAGGCAATGGAGTATCTCAACCCACTGGTTAGTGTGGTTAATATGGCCCCAAAGGAACATCGGGAACAAAAAGAAGGGAGTTGCAAATGCATCAGACTATTTAGAAACCTGGGATGACTCGGACGGCTTAACGGCTGTAATTGCTCAAAAATATTTGAGACAACCTGCAAAAATGGTGGCATAGCCACTCAACATCACAAACTCAAGGTTCTGAGGCCAGCTATGAACATATAGAAGTAGTGGGAACTGAACTGAGGCTTGAACTCAAGAATCCTAGGCAACTACGGTTTAGTAACACGTCATCCTGAGAGATAGAAGAGAAGCCTAGTTCTTAACCCCGTAGAAAAGAAGAGGTTGACTCAGATCAGCAGGGCATAAGGTAAAGGAGTAAAAAGAGCCTTACGTTCCCTTCCACAATCAATTCCCTTATATAACTAAAGCATTTCTAGACAGGACTTCGACCAGCTTGGCTTGGTAATCCTACAGGCAGTCAGGCTCTGATACCAAAGCTATCAGGACCCTGATTCTAAGTCACACCGATCTAGCCTGTAACACCTCATATCACTTTGCGGCCTCACGCACGGTATCCCTACGGGTGTCGCCTTACCATGGCCCAGGACCGTTTGCGCCTTTTGGCTCACGTATATGATAGTGTGCTAGCATCCATATGACAGAGAACCCGGGCCGACATGACTAGTCATGAACCCAAAGTGGCACTAAATTACGGGGACATGCATACATGAATCAACATCGAGCATGTCGGTCAGCAGCGTGCGAATCCGGGCGGTAGCACTGGGCTAACAGGACTCCGGTGAACCGGGCTGTAGCAGGCTAGGCAGGACTCCGGATGTCACCGCGTGACATTTCCCCGAAGGGACAGACACAGGAACGAAGTGAATCACATGCCGGCTAGTCAAGTGTTCTGGAGTAGTAGTGCTGGGCTAGCAGGACTCCGGTGAACCGGGCTATAGCGGACTACTATGGCTCATGGAAGCACAAGACTACATTTCCCCATAAGAGAGGCTACCAAGGATAAACAACTAGGTTGTCAGATCCCACACATACCAAGCATTTCAATCATACACACAATATGCTCAATATGTGCAATACAACATGGCATCACAACAAGACTCTACGACTCAGAGTATTTATTCATTAGGCTCCGAGGAGCCAAGAATTACAAACATGGGTGTCATGACCCAACATACAGAGCATACAAGCAACAAGCACATGCAGAAGCTTAACTTGTCTCAGTACAGACAACTAAAAATGAAGAAGGCTCAGAAGCCTGACTATCTACAAGACCCTCCCAAGGGTACAAGATCGTAGCTGAGGTAACAAGCTAAACATCGAAGTCCACATGGAACTACTAGCGAGACTGAAGTCTCTCTGCAAAAACATAAATTAAGCAAACGTGAGTACAAATGTACCCAGCAAGACTTACATCAGAACTATCTACATATGCATCGGTATCAACAAAGGGGTCGTGGAGTTAACTGCAGCAAGCCAGTTTTGACTCAGTGGCTAACCTGAACTACGACTGCAAGTAACTCTTTTGAGGTGGCGCACACGAGTCCACAAATTCACCATATCAATACTCCACTATGGATCCGCTCCCGTCTCCCTACGAGAAGGCCATCCATAGCACTCACGCTTATCTTGCGCATTTTAGAGTATCCAGTTCCACTTGTCTATGAACTATGCAAGGGGTCCAAGTTTCCATATCCGAGGAATCCGGCTATTCGAATAGATAATGATAACCCTGGAGGGGTGTACTTCTTCACACACGCTCTCGCCACTTACCACCATGTACACGACGTGTATCTCGGCAACCTTCAAGCGGAAGCCTGGCGAGGGAGTCGGCCATGACCTGACTAACCAACAAGTCTCTAGTCCAGGTTTATCGCCTATTCGGGTTCCATCCACAAGGAGATCCAGCCGGGGTGTCGCTCACGGCCCCAAATGATGTGTGCAGGGTTCCCAAGCCCACCATCCGGGTGCCACTTGGTACACCGTGCCACTGTGCCTAGTCTGTCCCAAGCCCACCTATACCGGGTGCCACTTGGTAGACTACTAACACTACCTACAAACACCAGAAACTAGTTGCAACTCCAGGACAGAGATCGAGTTGATTAATAAGCCGAGAGGGGTCGAGTTACCGGAACCCAATGTGTGGTAGTAACTGTTCATGGATCACTGTCAAGACCGGTTTTTTCGGGATATTAATTTCCCAAAAGCGGCCCTTGTGCTCACCAGCCCCAGGATTACTGTTAGCTGATGAGACACCAACTTGTTACAGAAACTCCAAGCAAACTACAAAATATGTAGTACAAGACCATTCTGGCCTATGGGTACAACAATTGGTTTCTAGAGGTTGATGGCGGAAGCGGTTTGTGGATCATTAGCGTCTATGGGACTCCATTTCCCACAAGAACAGCTGACCAGGATAACTCCTATCTTCGCGAGGCTGCTATCTCCAATGCGTAGGTTCTGGGGCTGTCATCGCAACGTTCCTTTCCACGCAAGAAATCTGGCCAAGACAATAGCCAGGGACAAGCCAGTGAGTACTTTGAATGTACTCGCAAACATTAAGAACACAGGTATAATATAGCCACTGATAATCATGCTTTGAAATATTCCTTGATTACTTCGTCAGTCATAAATGAAGCTCATGATGCATGCAAGTAGGTTAATCATGTCATATATGAATATGCAATCAGCGAGTAGAAATAGAATGCACTGATCGGGTGTCTGAAGCGACGCCTCGAAAGGATAACAATATAAAGTATGCCTTAGTCGAGCGTCTAAGCGACACCACATAAAGGGCTTATAAATAGATAAAATATCAAGCATGCCACAGTCGGGCGTCTGTGCGACACCGCATAAAGGGCTTATAAGTAAATAAAATAACAAGCATGCCACAGTCGGGCGTCTGTGTGACACCACGTAAAGGGCTTATAAGTAAATGAAATGACAAGCATGCCACAGTCGGGCGTCTATGCGACACCACATAAAGGGCTTATATATACACATAATCACGGTGAATATCCAGGAGGTAGAACCGTCCCAGAGATACCCAATAATTCAAATAACATAAATGGTTAGTCCATAATAATAATAATCATAATCATCATACATCACAAGTCATGATCAATATTCTGTTTTAATAGTTTCTCCTCCGAAGGCCGACACTAAGACCGACGCTTGACCCATCCCAGACTGTAGTCCTTAACCATGGGAACGGCTATTCGAACAGGTATAATATCTCTGCAGAGGGTGTACTCTTTACCCACTAGCAACGGATTCCTTTAGTCCATCGGAACTAATTCCGTCTACAGTCTTTTAGTCGAAAATACGCCTGACTTGCACACACCAGCTTAACCTTACACGTGTCTGGAATCACCCAGACACCTGTTAAGCAAAACTCTAAGTGGGGAGGCTACAACCTCGCGTAGCATGGGATCAAATTTTTATCGCGCGCTCTAAGGGGTGGCCTCCCCTCTCGGTCCCAACCGGAAACACCCATGCTCCTGGACCAGGTGGCATGCCTACCAGCTACAACCGGTATCTTCCACCATGGCCTCTTTGTATGGTGTGTGCTAGGACAGGGTTTGACAACTTACTGAACCGTACCCTACCTACGGCTGGGGCAATTGGCAGCACGAAACAAGTATGGGGGTTACTGGAACAAGACTCGTTCTACGGCCGACTCAGGAGGCTTAAGTATTTCCTGCATGGTTAGCTCAAGAATTATATTCCACGGCCATCAGACACAATCACCACTTATCATACCCCCTGCCCTACCGGTCATAACCGTCTCGACGAGGGACAAGCTCGTGTCTACACAAGACAGAGACTTTCTCGGGTCCTTCCCGGTAGACATGAGAGGCATATGAGGATGATTGCTATCACAAGCTTATCCATTTCCAACAGCAAGAATTTTCATTTATGCACTCAAGGTGTATGATCATATCGTCATATAAAAATAACCAATGCTTCATGTCGAGGTGGTGTTATTACCGTATCGAACAACCCACAAAACATTATGCCAGGGTTCAGAATGCTTGCCTTCAAGGTGTGGAGAGGTGAGGTGCACTCCAATATTTTTTTTTGAAAGCTCTCTTCTCTCTCTCCAAAATCCTATTTCGAAAATAGGCAAATAACACATACTTTAAAAACAGTACAAAAAGTTGTCCTAATTATTTTTTAAATAAATCTTAAAATAAACTAGGTGAAATTTTAGAGAGGCAGGAAAAAGAATCAATTCATTTGGACTTATATTTAAAAAGTTATAGCTAGTCAAACTTTCAGTCAATTCTGTTTTTTTAATAAAACAGAAAAAGGGAAAACGTTTCGGGTAGAATACGTCTTCGAAGCAGAGGAGACATACTCGGGGTTTGCGCTTCCACTTACGCCAACGTGGACTCGATCGGGGTCGCTGACAGTGGGTCCAGGGGGCCCACTGGTCAGGTTTGACCGGTCGCCCCGCCTTCGTCCTCCTCTGGCCGAACAGGGGTGAGGGCTCCGGCAATCAACGCCGGCGAATGGCGGCTCCCCGTGGGCTCCAGAGGGTTGGGATGGATCCGCAAGACCGGGGCGGTCCTCCCCGTGGTCGTTGGGTTGGCGGGGGTGGAGGGAATCGCCGGCGACGAGCTCCGCGGCGGAGGAAGCTTCGGGAGCAATGGGGGTTTGGGCTACGGTGGCTCTGGGTTGCATTTGAGAGGTTGGGAAGCTCCGCACGGTCGAGGGGAATCGCATGGTGGCACTGGTTGGACGGGAGGGGCTCGGGTTGCTACTGAATGGGCCGGAGGGCGGCGGTGGCTGTACTGGCCGGAGATGGGGAAGAAGACTTTCCCTGGTCGATTGACTGCTACGTGGGTGCTAGGTGGGGTGGCTTGAGGTCGCCTGAGGTTTCGAAGAGGCTCGGGGCTCCTTAAATAGGCGGTCGGGGTCAGTTCCGATGATGGACGTGGATAAGAATGCCGGCGACCATCATTCTGTTGCAGCAGGTGGACGTGGCGGCGACGAGCGCTTGTGGACAAGCTTGTGGATGAGCTCGGGCTGCTCTAGAGGGCAGCTGGCATGCGGGGGTGGCTTGGGCGGCGCCGTCCATGGCAGGGCGCACTGTGGCCGCCCGCTAGCCGCCGCTGCCGACCTGATGGCGGCGCTGTGGAGCTCCAGGGGCGGCTCTACAACAAGGGGAGGGGTCGGGGCATCGACTGGGAGAGGGAAAGGGCCAGAGCGAGCGCGGGGCGTCGGCAGCGGGACGCAGCGGCTCGGTGCACGCACGTGCAAAACACGCGCTCTGGGCGCGCCCAGAGCGTGCATGCCAAGCGTTCGGCGAAATGCTCGAGCATGCTCGGCGGCGAGGGTGAAGCTGGGGGTTAGTAGGTCTAGGCTAGGGTCCCTTAGGACATTAGCAGACATGCCAGTATGTACAGAGGGGCAAGATCACAGTGCAAAACAAAAATCATACCAAAACAGGACATGCACACCAGGTGTTTGACAGAATGCCTATGGCACCTAGGCAATTATTGGGGTGGCCCAAATCTCCAGATTAGAGTCTCTTTGGATGAATAAGAGAGTGGTGAGGTTAGTTTGCCAAAAGCTCAAACTTGTTAGTGTAAGTTTTGCCAAGCATCAGTTTTGGACAGAAAGAAAAAGGCATGGTTTCATGATCCAGAAATCTTCCAATGGGTCCCTTCTTCTAGACTTAAGGATTTGGTATGGTGTACTACAAGCAGGAGAAAACTCATGGCCACTAGAGCAAAATTTAATAGGGATGCAGTACAAATCACCAAGCTGGACCAGAATGAAAAAGAGGTTGATTCACTCAAATTTTTCAAAGAACAGCACTAGGTTTTTGCATAAAGTTGAATTAGATACCACTACTAATATCCCACAATTTTGGTGGAAGCTAGAAAGAAATATTTAAATTGGTTGTAGTGCAAAATTGCCCACTGGACCAGATTTGAAAAGTTGGGGCAAAGCTCAAAATATTTAATGAATGAAATATATTTTTGCATAAAAGTGATTTAAAAGATCACATGACACCTCCAAATTTTGGTTGGAATTTTAGATGAATTTGTAAAAGGGTTGCAGTGCAAATGGGGCCCTAAAACCAAAGAAAACTCACTTTAAGGAATAAAACTCAGAAAGAAATAATTATGCAATTAAATTCACTTTTAATAGAAATGTTCTTCTTGAGGGGAAAGACAAGTCCAACAATATAACTGGAAAGATTTCACTTGGGGTAAAAACTCCATGATAACAAAGGAAAGAATGGCTCTGAAATCGAAGGAAAAACCAGAAAATAAAATTTTTAAATTCCCTGGCAAAATTTTAATTAGTAAAACAAGGTCAAAATTTTGGGGTGTCACAACACTACCCCCCTTAAGAAAAATCTCGTCCTCGAGATTTGCTAAAAGCTGCTTTAAGAAAATATAAGCAATAAAATGTGGCTATAGTGAGAGGGCAATAAGTGGTGTAAAACCACATTGTGGAACACTGGCGCTACGTGGAAAAATCTACGGTTAGGGGGAAAACGAGAGATTTCTACATTGGATACAGAATAAATTCTAGATTTAAAATACGCTGGTCGTACCCAAGAGCACAGTGCTCTCTCCGGCTGACAGGTGGACCCGGGGCCACTGTCAGCCTCTTCTTCTTCCTCTGGTTCTCTCTTCTTCCTCTCTCCCGCGCGCTTTCCCGTGTTTCTCCACCGGTGACGTCTAGAGCGTAGGGCATCTAGGCCGTACCTGCGGTAGTGCGCGGTGTGCTAGCTGCTGGTGCAGCGTGCACTCACCTCGCGGGCCAGCATGCTGTCGGCACTGCTCGCGGATTTGCCTCCGAACACCGGCGATCGGGCCACGAGCGGCGCTGTTGGACTTCGCCCACCGTACACCGAGTTTGAGCTATAAAATGGCCGAGGTGCTTCTCTCTTCTTCCTCACATCTGGCCTCGCTTCTCCTTCTCCTTCTTCCTCCTCTAGTTCCGCTTACAGAAGCTCGGTGGAGGCTCTAATGGCGGAGGCGATGCCGGACTGGTACGTGATCCTGGTGTGCGGAGGGCTGGCGGCATTGCTGGGACTCTCCGTGCTCCTGTGTGCGATGATCCTCGATGATCGTCGTGATGCTGCTGCTCGAGTGTTGGCTCTCCGCGGTGGCGGTGGTCACGAGGAGTAGGTGTGGTCTCGGGTGCTAACTGTTGTTGGTGTGCGGGAGGTAACTCGCATCCGGATGATTATCCACTAATCTCTCTTTCAGAGACTGTGGTGGGTTAGGGGGATGATTAGCCAGATGCAACACGGTTACGTGGTGTTGCAAGTAGTGTATGTGTTCGAGTGGTTGTGGTTGTGAGTCGGCTGCCGTGGTGCTGCGTGAATAAAAAATCCATGTCATGAGGAGATATATGTTGTATCAACTCAGGGAAAAGAAATCTCACTCCAGGATTTTTCGCGAGAGGAAAATTTTGTTAATCAAGATTTACAACAGCAAAATTACTCATTACAATTGAAACCAAAAATATATCTCATTGCACAAGATTTAGAATAACACGCATGAGTTACAACACTTAGCTAAATGCGCGAATAAAAGAACATAGCGGTGACGTCTAGAATGAAAACGGCAATTGGACGGGGTCCTGAGAAAACGTCTCTGGTACTGGGTCGCACTCTTCTTCTATCGGGGGAAGCAGATTGATCAGTCGATGAACGCGTCTCTCCTGGTCAGGCCTTAGTGGTCTGCCGATGGCGATCTGAGGATTCAAATCAGCAAGGCTCTGGAGATAACCCATTACTCGCTGGGTCAAACACTCTTGAGAGATGACATACTGGACAAGGTTGGCCAGTACTGGGTCTCTCTCAATTCGTCCATCGGGAAAAGATGTCACTTCCCCAGGTGTTGCACAGCTCGGAATGTAATAATACCCTCGTTCACTGGCATAGGGTATCGCGAATCGAAGGCGAACAATCGCTTCGTGTGCAGCCGCTTCTATGGCCATCTGCGGAGTTGGCATAGATTTCCCCAGGAAGGAGACTTCCGTTGGGTCTTGATTTGATTCTATGGGAGGGATGTGCACTACTGCCCAATATTTCGAGGCGGATGAGGTGATCCTCGACTTGAGCAACTTGTACTGGGGTGGCTGGGTAGAACCCATGGTACTGCAGGTAAAGTCCCACAATATTTTAACAAAGCTACCTGGGGTTGCATCTGGGGTTCTCAGATAAATGCTAGGGCTCGGCATGGCAAGAAATGGTTGTGAGGGTTGCGCACAAGATGAGGGGTACTCGGCAAGGTCACGAGGTGTCCCTTTTATAAAGTAACTGGGCTGGGTTATTTACCGCGGTGAAGGGCAACTTGTTTGTCGGTTCTGCCCTATGGGGTCAGGGTCAAAGCCACAGTTACACACATCTCGCCAAAGTGACGCATTACTGTGGGTGTCGTCGGGGGTTGGTTTTGGTAGCTACGCCCGGAATTAAAAATGCAACCGTACATCAACACACTTATGCACAGCTACTTTAAAAATAGGGGCGCACAGGCATGCAATGTTGTGGTAATACGAGGTCACATAATTATTGGGTGTGGACAAGCCGAGACTAGGTACTACTCGAGTGGCTTAGTCCACCTCGTTTATATC
Source organism: Triticum dicoccoides (assembly GCF_002162155.2). NCBI lineage: Eukaryota > Viridiplantae > Streptophyta > Magnoliopsida > Poales > Poaceae > Triticum > Triticum dicoccoides. The sequence continues at coordinate 20,478,843 of NC_041386.1, forward strand.
TAAGCGGTCGTGCCTTGCGGACGCCGAGGCTTCTCCATTGGCTCCACCGTCGGGGTTAGCTGCAGGGGGTTAAAGAACTGCAGGGTCGGGGTAGCGATGATGACCATCGCGGGGATTGTTGGCCACAATCCCGTTGGAGTGTGTTCCCAAAAGGCGACGAAGCACTTCTGGGGTCATCAAAGCACATTGGTTGACAGTTGGGGCTGACCTCAAGGTCTCGATCGGTTGTCCAAACAGCACGACTAGGTTGTCGGTGTTGGGCTCAGCCTCTCTTCTTGCTGGGGGTCGGCGGATCAGTTCTCCACGAGCTGCGATCAGATCCAGGGTGATTTGATCGAACAGCCCCTCTAGTGCACTTACATAGCGCACCAGATGCAACAATGCAGGATCCATCTTGTGGTCTCTGTTGGCAACTTGGGGTGGTCTACCATACCCATCACGGCTGGGGTAGTAGTAGAAGGAGCGACAGTTAACTCTAGGCGACAAGTGCCGGAGTTGAACTATAGCTTCTCGGGCAGCTAGTTGGATGGCTTGTGGCTCAAAGGAAGTTGTCCTTCCGATGAACCTATAGGGGCGTTCGGGCGATAGACCCCTACCATAGACGTGCACAGTGGCCCAAAATTGACGGCTCTCGCCGCTCATGGACCCTTGGTACACAACATATTCTGGGGGCTCTTCTAATGCAAAGGCACGGCGGGTAAGGTTTGCTAGCACGGTTACAAAACCTCGAAGGTTGGTTGCTGTGGTCTCATTGTGAACAATGGGGCCAGGCATTCTAGCTCGGTTTGGGGTAGAGGTTGTGTTGTGCTGTGCTGAGGCGAGTGTGCCCTCTTTATATAAAAAGGGGGACGGAGTCTTCCTTCACACGCTTGTGAAAAAGACTATTTAGGGGCCGGTTACTGGCGTGTGACTGACGGGTTAGGCTGATAGGTTGGGCACCGACTGCCAAAAGGTGTCGGGTCACTGTGAGGCTATCTTACACTAGAAGCTTGGCCGGGGTTTGGTTAAGGTCTGGTGGGTTGGTTTACCTAGGTTTTTCGATCTAGCTAAGATAGGATTAGCCAATGGTCAGCCTGGCTCTGATACCAAGTTTGTCAAGACCGGTTTTTTTCGGGACATTAATTTCGCAAAAGCGGCCCTTGTGCTCACCAGCCCTAGGATTACTGTTAGCTGATGAGACACCAACTTGTTACAGAAACTCCAAGCAAACTACAAAATATGTAGTACAAGACCATTCTGGCCTATGGGTACAACAATTGGTTTCTAGTGGTTGATGGCGGAAGCGGTTTGTGGATCATCAGCGTCTATGGGACTCCATTTCCCACAGGAACAGCTGACCAGGATAACTCCTATCTTCGCGAGGCTGCTATCTCCAATGCGTAGGTTCCGGGGCTGTCATCGCAACGTTCCTTTCCATGCAAGAAATCTGCCAAGACAATAGCCAGGGACAAGCCAGTGAGTACTTTGAATGTACTCGCAAACATTAAGAACACAGGTATAATATAGCCACTGATAATCATGCTTTGAAATATTCCATGATTACTTCGTCAGTCATAAATGAAGCTCATGATGCATGCAAGTATGTTAATCATGTCATATATGAATATGCAATCAGCGAGTAGAAATAGAATGCACCGATCGGGTGTCTGAAGCGACGCCTTGAAAGGATAACAATATAAAGTATGCCTCAGTCGGGCGTCTAAGCGACACCACATAAAGGGCTTATAAGTAGATAAAATATCAAGCATGCCACAGTCGGGCGTCTGTGCGACACCGCATAAAGGGCTTATAAGTAAATAAAATAACAAGCATGCCACAGTCGGGCGTTTGTGCGACACCACATTAAGGGCTTATAAGTAAATGAAATGACAAGCATGCCACAGTCGGGCGTCTATGCAACACCACATAAAGGGCTTATATATACACATAATCACGGTGAATATCCAGGAGGTAGAACCGTCCCAGAGATACCCAATAATTCAAATAACATAAATGGTTAGTCCATAATAATAATAATCATAATCATCATACATCACAAGTCATGATCAATATTCTGTTTTAATAGTTTCTCCTCCGAAGGCCGACACTAAGACCGACGCTTGACCCATCCCAGACTATAGTCCTTAACCATGGACACGGCTATTTGAATAGGTATAATATCTTTGCAGAGGGTGTACTCTTTACCCACTAGCAACGGATTCCTTTAGTCCATCGGAACTAATTCCGTCTATAGTCTTTTAGTCGAAAACACGCCTGACTTGCACACACCAGCTTAACCTTACACGTGTCTGGAATCACCCAGACACCTGTTAAGCAAAACTCTAAGTGGGGAGGCTACAACCTCGCGTAGCATGGGATCAAATTTTTATCGCGCGCTCTAAGGGGTGGCCTCCCCTCTCGGTCCCAACCGGAAACACCCATGCTCCTGGACCAGGTGGCATGCCTACCAGCTACAACCGGTATCTTCCACCATGGCCTCTTTGTACGGTGTGTGCTAGGACAGGGGTTGACAACTTACTGAACCGTACCCTACCTACGGCCAGGGTAATTGGCAGCACGAAACAAGTATGGGGGTTACTGGAACAAGAGTCGATCTACGGCCGACTCAGGAGGCTTAAGTATTTCCTGCATGGTTAGCTCAAGAATAATATTCCACGGCCATCAGACACAACCACCACTTATCATACCCCCCTGCCCTACCGGTCATAACCGTCTCCACGAGGGACAAGCTCGTGTCTACACAAGACAGAGACTTTCCCGGGTCCTTCCCGGTAGACATGAGAAGCATATGAGGATGATTGCTATCACAAGCTTATCCATTTCCAACAGCAAGAATTTTCATTTATGCACTCAAGGTGTATGATCATATCGTCATATAAAAATAACCAACGCTTCATGTCGAGGTGGTGTTATAACCATATCAAACAACCCACAAAACATTATGCCAGGGTTCAGAATGCTTGCCTTCAAGGTGTGGAGAGGTGAGGTGCACTCCAATATTTTTTTTGAAAGCTCTCTTCTCTCTCTCCAAAATCCTATTTCGAAAATAGGCAAATAACACATACTTTAAAAACAGTACAAAAATTTGTCCTAATTATTTTTGAAATAAATCTTAAAATATACTAGGTGAAATTTGAGAGAGGCAGGAAAAAGAATCAATTCATTTGGACTTATATTTAAAAAGTTATAGCCAGTCAAAGTTTCAGTCAATTCTGTTTTTTTTAAATAAAACAGAAAAAGGGAAAACGTTTCGGGCAGAATACGTCTTCGAAGTAGAGGAGACGTACTCGGGGTTTGCGCTTCCACTTACGCCAGCGTGGACTCGATCAGGGTCGCTGACAGTGGGTCCAGGGGGCCCACTGGTCAGGTTTGACCGGTCGCCCCGCCTTCGTCCTCCTCTGGCCGAACAGAGGTGAGGGCTTCGGCGATCAACGTCGGCGAACGGCAGCTCCCCGCGGGCTCCAGAGGGTTGGGATGGATCCGCAAGACCGGGGCGGTCCTCCCGGTGGTCGTTGGGTCGGCGGGGGTGGAGGGAATCGCCGGCGACGAGCTCCGCGGTGGAGGAAGCTTCGGGAGCAATGGGGGTTTGGGCTACAGTGGCTCTGGGTTGCGTTTGAGAGGTTGGGCAGCTCCGCACGGTCGAGGGGAATCGCATGGTGGCACTGGTTGGACGGGAGGGGCTCGGGTTGCTACTGAATGGGCCGGAGGGCGGCGGCGGCTGTACTGCCCGGAGATGGGGAAGAAGACCTTCCCTGGTCGATTGACTGCTACGGGGGTGCTAGGTGGGGTGGCTTGAGGTCGCCTGAGGTTTCAAAGAGGCTCGGGGCTCCTTAAATAGGCGGTCGGGGTCAGTTCCGACGATGGCCATGGAGAAGAATGCCGACGACCGTCATTGTGTTGCAGCAGGGGGACGTGGCGGCGACGAGCGCTTGCGGACAAGCTTGTGGATGAGCTCGGGCTGCTCTAGAGGGCAGCTGGCATGCGGGGGTGGCTTGGGCGGCGCCATCCATGGCAGGGCGCACTGTGGCCGCCCGCTAGCCGCCGCTGCCGACCTGACGGCGGCGCTGTGGAGCTCCAGGGGAGGCTCTGCAGCGAGGGGAGGGGTCAGGGCGTCGACTGGGAGAGGGGAAGGGCCAGAGCGAGCGCGGGGCGTCGGCAGAGGGACGCGGAGGCTCGGTGCACGCACGTGCAAAACACGCGCTCTGGGCGCGCCCTGTCATGGATTTGTCACGGCAGATGTCCTATCGAAAGGACTTAGTCGTGGAGCCATCGCTACGAGTTTACTTGAAGGGGTTAAAGCGGACACAAAGACACGAGGGTTTTATACTAGTTCGGCCCCTTCGATGAAGGTAAAAGCCTACGTCTAGTTGCGATGGAATTGATGTGGTCTCGATGGCTAGGGAGCAAACAAGCTTCGCCTAGACTCGAGTTGTCGTTCTCCCCCTGAACCGCCGCCGGGTCGTCCCCTTATATACACGGGTGACGCCCGTCGGTCCATAGAGTCCCAACCGGTCCATACTCGTATCCCAGTTGGTATCTCTCTGTTCCTAACTTACAATACAAGTTGCACATCAGGCCGGTTTACGGCTACAGGTTCTAAACCGGCTACAGGCCTTGGGCCTTCATCTGTTCATACCACTAATAAAGTTATCCCGGCCCAAGCAGGCCGGTTCACGCCTAGTGGTAATATCCCCAACATTAGGCCCCAGATTGATTTGAACTGGTTCATGTCAATCCCTCACAAAATCTGGTGTCTTGGACATCTTCGGGTAATTGGTAAACCGCCGTGTCGTCATCATTTCTGGTTGCTGTAAGCCGGCATGACGTCATCATGAAATTTTATCATTTATAACGCCCTCTTTTAACAATAGCTCCTGGATCCGCGTGCTTGACCTAGCTCTGTTGCCTTATAAATAAGACCGAAGGGTCATTTCTTTCCCTTTCCCTTCGTCCCTTCTTCTTCGTCTTCCTCGCGTCGCCAGCCTTGGAGCTCCGCCACCACCGTCGACCTTTGCCTCGTCTTGGGCCGCTGCATCAACCTGAACGTACCAGAGCATTGCGGCATCTTTCCGCATCTTCTCCGTTCCCGATAAGCTTTCTCCTCTTCTTGACCTAGATCTGTTCTTAGGGTTCCATGTTCGTGTTGTGTTCGTCGCATGCCCATACCTGTTTTCTGACCTTGAATGAATCTGTGAATCCCTGCTGCGTTTAGTAGTAGTCTTTAAGCATCCACCTGTAGTTTCTCATCTAAGTCCATATATCTCTCGCACATACCCGCTCAATGGTTCACTTCTGTTTCTGCCTTACTCTTCGGAATATTTTATGTTTTTGTGAGCTCGCGGTAGATCCGCGGCTGTGATAAGATCATGTGAAACTTGTTTCTGCATACCTAGTTATCCATAGCTTCAATTTCTTCCGATGCTTAGGTCAGGCGGTTTAACTTATCATAGAAAAAAGTTACTAAACCGGTATATACCATTAGTCCCCTGGTTGAACCGCCAGAATCCACATGATGCCGCATTGTGGAAGACCAGTTTATAGGTACTGTCCCCGGTTTATCATAGTTTAGATCAACACCTTCTTTTACCCAGCGTGCTCTTGAACTGGATCACCTATTTCTTGTAGATCTCGCCATGGACAAACAAGTGTATGAGTGCAATTGGGTTCCTTCTCGCGTCACGAAATCACAGTTGGACGATCTAGTCTTGATCGGCGCTTTAGACAGTAAAGATACGATCCACTGGAGGGTTCCTGGAAATGAATGTCCTCCCACCCCCCAGGAAGGAGAGGTCATGGTCTTCGCAGATCACTTGGCCCGGGGCTTCAAACCGCCCGACTCTAAATTTTACCGAGATGTGTTAGCCAATTTTCAGCTCCGTCCACAGGATATTGGCCCCAACTCTGTTACCAATATATGCCACTTTCAAGTGCTCTCTGAGGTATACTTTCAAGAGGAGCCTTCAGTTGAGTTGTTTAGAGACCTCTTCCATTTAAACCGTCGCACTGAATTCACCGATGGCCCCCAACACTGAATTGGGCGGTATGGCCATTCAGAAGAGGAAGGAGATCACTTATCCCCACGTCAAACTCCATACTCACCCCAAGGAGTGGAATGCAACTTGGTTTTATTGCAAGGATACCTCCCCTGACAATGAAAATGCCTTGCCTGGCTTCCATCCGGAACGGCTCAGCAACACGCACCCTTTTCCACAAAGACTAAGCGCCAAGGAAAGAATTAAATACGCTCCGCAACTGTCCAAGCTCCGAGCTTTTATGGCCAACGGCTTAACGGGAATAGATCTTGCACGCTATTGGATATCATGGAGCATACTGCCTTTGAGACGGCGTTCCAGTTTGATGTGCAAGTATACTGATAGTGTCGATGACCCACTCCGACACACTAAAATCCAACTCCCCGATGATGAAGTCACAGAATCTGTAAAGAAGATGCTGAATGAACCGGAGCACCTCTGTGCTCAAACCGGTCTGCCTCCTTACTGCACCACCAACAAACCGCCAGCGGTAAGATTTTAATTGCTCTATTGTTGAACTGGTTACTGCTTTATCTGTTTGACATTTAATTACTGCTGATCCAGGGCGATAATCCGTTTTGGAGCAAGAAGCTTTCTCAAGACAAAACAGAGAAAGCAGGGCGGCCAATCCGTCCCAAGACCAAGGTTATCAAGAAGCCAGCTCACAAGAGAAAAACCACCGCTTCATCTGATCCAGCTATTGATGACGATGTGGGTAACCCGGACCTTGAGGTAGAACTTGACTCGCTTGGCTTATTTTTTACACGCCTTATTGATGATGATGCTTGTCAGGACGACGCTGAAGCCAGCAATGCAGAATTCGTTGAGGTAACTATTCTCTCTTCCGATTCAGAAATCTTGCCTTTGCCAAAATTTCAACAGGCAAACCGGAAAGTTAAATTTTCTCATCCTCTTGCTTATTTGGATCCTAAATTTCTTATGAAGACTCAGCAACATGAAGCTTGCCGCACAACCCGGCACAGTGGCCAGGTAGTTACCTCCACCGGTTTACCAAACAGTCCGGTTCGAAAACGCCGCTCCGAGGTCTCTGACCTTTTTGTTGATTTACATCCTAAAGCGGGTTTCTTCCGTCAACCTCTTGACCCATCCGACTCCGATTATCAGGTTACTTCTCATTCATCTTCTGGTGAATCGTCGGCCACTCAGCTGCCACCGTTAAAAACGGTTCTTGGGTAAGCTAAGCTGAACATATGCTTCCAATACACTATGTAATGGCTTATGCTTTTCCTTGACTCTTTGATTTTCTTTCAGGGCCAAACCTAAACCGAGCAAGAAAGCCCGCCTGGATAAAGCGGCTGAAGAAGATGTAGCCCCAGAACATGACAAAACGCCAGATCTTGAAGCATTTGCTCCTGAGGATATTCCCAATGATCCTCCTTTACAAGACGATGCTATTCCCGAAGAGAGGCCTATTAATACTTCAGTCTCTGCTGACCCGCCTGTCAGCTCCGTTCGGATTGAGAAATCCCACAGTCCTGCTGACAAACCGATCACACTAACACAAACCGGCGAGTCCAAAGATGATGATGTTGTGATTACCGGTGTAGGCCGCTTTGAACCCGGGAATCCTGTCACCTTAACCAAGCATACCATAAAAGAGGATTTTTCCGCTCTGAATAAAGAAAAATGAGATGTTGAACTGGAGACATATGCTGCTCTGAGTGCCCAAGATCTTCATTCCGGCTATCTAAACCGGCTTTATACTAGCCGTGACTGTGAAGCTGGTCTGGTAAAAATGATGAGGGATAAATTTGAGATAACTTACTTCTTTACTGACTGCCTTTGCATCAATCCTCCTAGCCCCCAAGGGTCGGTTTGTAGCCTTCGTCAAACCGGGACTTGAATATGATCCTCAACACTTTTGAAATCCATTAATATAGCCCCCAAGGGCCGGTTTAACTTAGCAGAATTAGACCGGGGCTCCAACAGAAAACTACCCTTAGAACATAATTTGAGCAAATAGCCATTAGCCCCCAAGTGCCAAGTTGAATACCTGTATTGAGCTTGGGACTTTGCAATCTAGTAACTTTTGAAAACTGAAGGTTCATTAGCCCCCAAGTATCAGGCGTATAACTTTGTTATGTGGTTGATACTTCAATTTCTTGGACCGCTTGTTTAAAGCTAAATGCTGTCTATATGCAGGCTGAGGTGAGAATCAAGGAGGACCGGATTGCTGATTTGCAGGAGGCCTTGAAAACTCAACAAGCTGAAACAGACAAGGCAAAGGAAGAATTAACCAGCGCCTTGAGCACCGCTGAACAGCTGAAGGAAGGCTTCAAGAAAGAGCGGGCTGATTGGGCCACTGAGAAGGCCGCTTTAACCAAAAGAGCGGAAAATGCTGAAGCTGCCCTTAAACCGGTGGCGGATGAACTGACGTCCGTAAAGCGGCAAATACACTCCATGACCGCTACGATCTTTGGTAAGCTCTTTTTAACTTTTGTGATAATTTTAACCTGCTGCAGCGTAAATCCGGTTTGAAACCGTCCCTATATTGTTGTAGGCACACGCATCGGGCACTTGGGAAACGATGTGCGGAAGAAACTGAAGGCTGCCTACACCTTAGTGGAACAATTATATACCGGAGCCCAGCGGATCATCACCACAGCCTCTCATAACAACCTGGCACCTTCTTTAATCTAGGACACTCTTAACATGTTGTCGATGCTTCCGGCCCGGATGGAGGAGCTGAAGAAATCTGCTGCTCGAACCGGAGCTATTAACGCCTTGATCCGGGCAAAGGCATGGGTGCCAGATTTCGACCCTGTGGAAGCATCTCAAGGCTATCCCAGCCTGAAGGAAGATGGCTCTGAATTCAACGAAGAGGATTTAAGGGCAATAAACCGTGCAGTGCGCCCTCTGGCTTGTCAACTAGCTGAAGAGGCAGACTTGACGCATTATCAAGCACAATACAATGACCAGAACAAGCGAGTGCCTGCCCCAACTCTTGAAGCGGAGAATCTGATCCCTCCAATCCGTAAGCACACTTACGCTCCTGATATTGAACCGTCTTCCCTGATACATGAAGAGGCTGTTTTCCAAGCTTTAATGGGAATCGACTGGACCACTGTTGATTTCCAGCCAATGGGTAGGGATGAAGAAGCTGAAGCGGATGATGACGAGGAGCAGGCCTAAACCGGGAGCCGGTTTGTATAGCTGTCCTTGGAATCTTTCCAAAATAACAAATGATCTTTATTCGGGCACCGTGATGCCTTGTAACAGGATAATTAATAGTTCTATCTTCAATATGCCTTCGTGCATAAGTACTGAAGCTTTTGTTCGAAAAAACCTCCATTCATATTTCCTGCCATGTCTTGGCATGAAGCTGGTTTAGCCAAGCATTGAAGCGGAGGTTTTATAAACCATTACCGTCAACAAGGGGGGAGAAAACAGCTCCCGTATAGACCGTACTGGGTCAATATAAACCCCCTTGTTACTCCATGATGTTAACATGAAAAAATAAAAATAAATCGGGCATACTTCTCCGGATTAAAGGGGAATCAAATCCATAGGCTGAACCGGAAGAAAAAAAGGTGTTTGTTGACATAAAAGGAATCCAACAAAAAACTAAGAACAAACAAGCCATGAAAATACCATGGAAACCAAGGCAATGATAAAAACTGTTTGCAAAAATATGCTATACTGAGCTGATCAGATGGTATTACGATGGTCGGACAGGACCAAGCCCCCAATAGGAGTGACAATGATTCAAGTCAGCCAGGTCCCCAAATGATTCGTGGCATATATGCCAGATCAAGAGGCGTGGCAATGGTTCGGGTTCGACCAAGCCCCCAAGTGATTTTGTGGCCTTAGGTCGACCAAGAGGCGTGACTGGTTCAGACTTGACCATGTCCCCAAGTGATCTGGTGGTTGTCGCCTATCAAAAGGTGTCGCGTTGGTTCGGACACGACCAAGGCCCCCAGTGATGTATAAAAAGCAAATGTCAAAGGGTAAACCGGAGTCCGCTTTAAAAACAGAGCCACTCCATGTAACCACGCATGATAAGAAAGACAGAGACCCCGCTTTAGCCGAGGCTCCGGTTTTATTATATCAAAGATAATATATACACTGTCATGATATGTACATAGATAGAGCCGATGGCTCAAGTGTAGTAAGGCCGAAGATGAGCTATATTCCACGGCCTGTTAGTCTCCTCCTCTGATGTACGTGAGTCTTTATGCTCTCGAATATCAATCAGATAGTACGACCCGTTGTGCAGATTCTTGCTGACCACGAAAGGTCCCTCCCAAGGTGGGGATAACTTGTGTATATCTGTTTGGTCTTGGATGAGCCGAAGCACCAAATCTCCTTCTTGAAAAGTTCTGGTTCTAACCCGGCGACTGTGATAGCGACGAAGATCTTGTTGGTAAATCGCCGAACGGGCAGCTGCTATATCACGCTCCTCGTCCAATAGGTCCAAAGCGTCTTGTCGTGCTGTCTCATTGTCCGCTTCGACATAAGCTGCCACTCGAGGCGAATCATGCCGGATATCACTAGGGAGAACTGCCTCTGCTCCGTAGACCATGAAAAATGGCGTGTATCATGTGGATCGGTTTGGCGTAGTATTGATACTCCATAGCACAGATGGTAGCTCTTCAACCCAACATCCTGGTGTTCTTTGCAATGGGACCATAAGCTGGGGTTTGATGCCTCGCAAGATCTCTTGATTAGCTCGTTCTGCCTGTCCATTGGACTAGGGGTGTGCCACTGACGACACATCAAGCCGGATATGCTCTCGTTCACAGAACTCCTTCATAGCGCCCTTAGATAAATTGGTACCATTGTCAGTAATGATACTGTATGGAAAGCCAAACCGGAAAATCACCTTTTTGATGAACTGCACCGCTGTTGCTGCATCACACTTGCTGACAGGCTCCGCTTCAACCCACTTGGTAAATTTGTCAACTGCCACCAAAAGGTGGGTTTTCTTATCCTTGGATCTTTTAAAAGGTCTGACCATATCCAGCCCCCAAGTTGCAAACGGCCATGTTATTGGGATCATCCTCAATTCTTGAGCCGGCACATGAGCACGCCTTGAAAATTTCTGACATCCATCACACCGTTTAACCAAGTCCTCCGCGTCAGCATGCGCTGTCAACCAGTAGAACCCGTGACGAAACGCCTTTGCCACCAGAGACTTTGAACCGGCGTGGTGTCCACAATCCCCTTCATGGATTTCTCTTAAGATTTCACAGCCTTCCTCAGGAGAAACACAACGTTGAAACGGCCCTGATACACTGCGACGATGCAATTCACCATTGACAATCGTCATAGACTTGGATCGCCGGACTATTTGCCTGGCTAGAATCTCATCCTCTGATAACTCCCCCCGATTCATGTACATAAGATAAGGAACTATCCAATCCGGAATAGCATGCAATGCTGCCACCAATTGAGCCTCCGGATCAGGAATAGCCAAATCCGCTTCACCTGGGAGCTTGACTGACGGGTTGTGCAGCACGTCCAGAAAGATATTAGGCGGGACCGGTTTGCACTGAGAGCCCAAACGGCTTAAAGCGTCCGCCGCTTCATTCTTCCGACGGTCCACATGATCCACTTGATAACCCTGGAAGCAACCCGCAATATTATCCACTTCCCGACGATATGCAGTCATGAGCGGGTCCGTAGAATCCCAAGTGCCAGACACCTGTTGAACCACGAGATCCGAGTCACCGAAGCACTTAACCCGGCTTAAGTTCATCTCTTTAGCCATCCGGAGACCATGGAGTAAGGCTTCATACTCAGCTGCATTATTAGTGCAAGGGAACATTAAGCGGAGAACATAACAAAACTTATCGCCTCGTGGGGAAGTTAACACGACTCCAGCCCCCGAGCCTTCCAGTTGCCTCGATCCATCAAAATGAATAGTCCAATATGTGTGATCCGGCTTCTCCTCTGGTGCTTGTAGCTCCATCCAGTCATTGATGAAATCAACAAGTGCTTGAGACTTCACCGCCGTCCGAGGCACATACTTCAGTCCGTGTGGCCCAAGCTCTATAGCCCACTTGGCAATCCGGCCAGTCGCCTCCCGGTTCTGTATGATATCACCCAAGGGAGCTGAACTGACCACTATGATGGGGTGCCCTTGAAAATACTGCTTCAACTTCCGACTGGCCATGAAAACACCATAGACCAGCTTCTACCAATGCGGATACCTTTGCTTGGATTCAATAAGCACCTCACTGATATAATAAACCGGCCGCTGAACCGGATATTCCTTGCCCGGTTGACCTGGCCTGGGGGGTCCGGAATACTATCGCCATCGGAACAGCCCCTAACCTGGTCATCTTGTAACTGGTATAGCGATTCGGTCTCTCCGGTCGAGGACTCGTCGCTGGAATAGACGACGGTCTCGCGACCGTGTTCTGACTCGTCCTCACGCCCTCCTCCGTGGATGACTCCAACGAAGGCACGCGTCACGGCCGGTTTAGCCTGGGTAGATCTCGCATGCTGAGCCGTCTCGACGAGGTTGATGCAGATGTCCGGCTCAGGCCCCGGCTCACCGATCTTGCCGATGAAAACGTGTATGCCACCAAAGGAGACCCGGTACCCATACTCAATCGAATCAGCCTCGGGACCCCATCCTGCATCGTCGATGTAGATCTTGCCACGACGACTCTTGGTCATCTGGCCCACAGGATAGCCTTCGAGTCCTTTGAGCTTGCCCTCCAAGATCGTCAAACCATCGTGCGATAGCCCCACGGTGGGCGCCAACTGTCGTGGATTTGTCACGGCAGATGTCCTATCGAAAGGACTTAGTCGTGGAGCCATCGCTACGAGTTTACTTGAAGGGGTTAAAGCGGACACAAAGACACGAGGGTTTTATACTAGTTCGGCTCCTTCGATGAAGGTAAAAGCCTACGTCTAGTTGCGATGGAATTGATGTGGTCTCGATGGCTAGGGAGCAAACAAGCTTCGCCTAGACTCGAGTTGTCGTTCTCCCCCTGAACCGCCGCCGGGTCGTCCCCTTATATACACGGGTGACGCCCGTCGGTCCATAGAGTCCCAACCGGTCCATACTCGTATCCCGGTTGGTATCTCTTTGTTCCTAACTTACAATACAAGTTGCACATCAGGCCGGTTTACGGCTACAGGTTCTAAACCGGCTATAGGCCTTGGGCCTTCATCTGTTCATACCACTAATAAAGTTATCCCGGCCCAAGCAGGCCGGTTCACGCCTAGTGGTAATATCCCCAACACGCCCAGAGCGTGCACGCCAAGCATTCAGCGAAATGCCAGAGCATGCTAGGCGGCGAGGGTGAAGCCGGGGGTTAGCAGGTCTAGGCTAGGGTCCCTTAGGAGATTAGCGGACATGCCAGTATGTACAGAGGGGCAAGATCATAGTGCAAAACAAAAATCATTCCAAAACTGGACATGCACACCAGGTGTTTGACAGAATGCCTATGGCACCTAGGCAATTCTTGGGGTGGCCCAAATCCCAGATTAGAGTCTCTTTGGATGAATAAGAGAGCGGTGAGGTTAGTTTGCCAAAAGCTCAAACTTGTTAGTGGAAGTTTTGCCAAACATCAGTTTTGGACAGAAAGAAAAAGGCATGGTTTCATGATCCAGAAATCTTCCAATGGGTCCCTTCTTCTGGACTTAAGGATTTGGTATGGTGTACTACAAGCAGGAGAAAACTCATGGCCACTAGAGCAAAATTTAATAGGGATGCAGTACAAATCACCAAGCTGGACCAGAATGAAAAAGAGGTTGATTCACTCAAATTTTTCAAAGAACACCACTGGGTTTTTGCATAAAGTTGAATTACATACCACTACTAATATCCCACAATTTTGGTGGAAGCTAGAAAGAAATATTTAAATTGGTTGTAGTGCAAAATTGCCCACTAGACCAGATTTGAAAAGTTGGGGTAGAGCTCAAAATATTTAATGAATGAAATATATTTTTGCATAAAAGTGATTTAAAAACATCACATGACACCTCCAAATTTTGGTTGGAATTTTAGATGAATTTGTAAAAGGGTTGCAGTGCAAATGGGGCCCTAAAACCAAAAAAAACTCACTTTAAGGAATAAAACTCAGAAAGAAATAATTATGCAATTAAATCCACTTTTAATAGAAATGTTCTTCTTGAGGGGAAAGACAAGTCCAACAATATAACTGGAAAGATTTCACTTGGGGTAAAAACTCCATGATAACAAAGGAAAGAATGGCTCTGAAATCGAAGGAAAAACCAGAAAATAAAATTTTTAAATTCCCTGGCAAAATTTTAATTAGTAAAACAAGGTCAAAATTTTGGGGTGTCACAATCACAAACACAGAACTCAGTTCCTAAGGACGGCTGCAATGAGACAACCCACCATGTACTCCTACATGGCCTCTCACCGCTACCTTTACCAAATCGTGTTCACACACTTAGCTCTCAACAGTAGGACATGTTCACCACATTCCAATTCATCCCCGATGAATCAGACCTGACTCAACTCTAAGAAATAGCAGGCATGACAGACAAGCATGAATCAGTAGGGACACCAGGGATCAAACAACTCCTACTCATGCTAGTGGGTTTCGTCTATTTACTGTGGCAATGACAGGTCATGCAAAGGAAAGGGGTTCAGCTACCGCAGCATGTAACAGTTGAAATGTTGTTGTCCTAATGCAGTAAAAGAGAGCAGGAGCGAGAGAGTGGGATTGTATCAGAATGAACAAGGGGGTTTTGCTTGCCTGGCACTTCCGAAGATAGCATATCTCCTCATCACTGTCATCGAACTCATCGCCGGAACAACATCTACTAAAGGGGGAGAAATACCGGCAATAGAGAGGAAACACAATCAATGCAATGCAAAAATATGATGCATGATCATGACATGGCAATATGCTGTGATTTGGGCTAATGCAACAGAAAGTCATTTTAATTGAAGTGGAATTCAGAACTTCATCAAATTCCAACTCCAAGCCTATTTTCAAATTTGCCCTAATCATGTTTCATCCTAAACAGTGAGGTTAACTTGCTCAAACATGCATGAAAACAGTACAGATGGATAGATTGGATTTTTCTGATCATTTTTCATATATAATTTATCTTATTTGGAATTATAGATAATTTTCTATGATTTTTAGAAGTTTTAGACATTTTCTGGAATTTCCTGATTATTAATAAATCCAGAAAATGTATTATTGTGCCAGCATTAGGTCATGACGATGTCAACAAGGGCTGGTCCAGGTCAAACCTTACCAGTGGGGCCCACACGTCAGCGTAACAAGGCAGGAATAGAGGCTGACTAGTGGGCCCAGGTCAACGGCCACGCCAGCATGGTCAAAGCTGACGCGTGGGGCCACTGTGTTTAATTAGAGCTAAACAGAAGCTAAACCGTGGTTAATTTGGCAGCAGGGCCCACGTGTCAGTGGTTGTGGGGTTGGTTAGCAGGGTTATTAGCAAGTGGTTCGGTGCTAATGACGGCGCCACGTCGGCCTCGCCGGAAACTGGCCGGCGGCAACCATTCCACACGACGGAGGCGTCGGGTTTTGCCATCCGGCGACCATTGGGCTCGCGGTTTGGCCCTACAGGCTGCTGGACGTGCACCAAATCCAATGGAGCAGGTGGGAGGTCGTGGGGTGGATGGAGCTCGCTGGGAGTGAGCTCGCGGCGGCGCTGGAATTCGGGTGAGTGCGGGATTGGCGCTATGGTGCGCGGAAGGGCGAGTTAGCATGTGTGTTAGGCTCCTGGTGGCTTCCCTAGCCCGGTGACGCGCTCCGAATCAAGCTCAAGCGGCTGCGGTGACGGCAGCGACATGGCCGGCGGCAGGGGAAGCTCGGCCATGGCAGTAGCGCTAGCTAGGGGACGAGCAGAGCAACGTGGTTAGGGGGAGAAAGAGGAGCTCACGGCGATGCGGCAGGGTAGGTTAGTGGCCTCGGGGACGCTCTGGACGAGGCGAATTGACGGAGTCGATCTCCGGGCACCGGAGGTGAAGTCGACGATGCTCCGGTCGACTGGGGCCTCTTCTGGTCGCGTGCGTCGGGTGTGCTGCTCCACGGGGTCATGGCGGAGCTCGGGGACACGGAGAGGGAGCGAGGGAGTGGCTGCGGCTGTGGTGGAGCAAGTTAGTGGCGGCGGCGCGGTCGGGCACGAGAGAG